>NC_040905.2:110743811-111055459 GCF_004126475.2 Phyllostomus discolor | reverse complement strand
AGACTAAAATCAAGGCATTGGCAGGGCTGTGTTTCTTTCTGGAGGCTTTAGGGGAGTGTTTTAGTCTATTCAGGTGGCTTATAAACAACCAGAATTTATTTCTCACAGTTCTGGAGACTGGGAAGTCCAAGATCAAGGTGCCAACAGATTCAGTGTCTGGTGAGGACCTGCCTCCTTGTTCATAGATTTCAATTTCTCACTGCATCCTCACATGGTGGAAAGGGTGAAGGAGCTCTCTGGAGTTTCTTTTGTGAGGGCACTAAACCCATTCATGTGGGCCCCACTATCATGACCTAATCACCTCCCAAAGGCCCCCATGGCTCTGCTCGGGGAAGCTGAGCTGCAGGTCTCTGTGGGGGCCCCACACCTGAAGCACTGGGCAAGGGCTTCCTGACCCACACAAACCAGAGAGGAGACCCTACCCTTTGAAACACCCCCTGAAGATCCCCTCCCCACAGCCCTTGCACTCTGGACTTGTGGTGGGGGGATGGCATCTCTAATGACATTTCAATTGCTGGTGAGGTCATCCTTCCGTTGTCTTGAACAACAGCTCCTGGTTTCTGCTGAGATGGCTTCTCTGTACTAATCTCCTTATCAAATGGCCATCTGTCACACCCTCAGTGCTGAGTGGGATGCTGCAACCCTGAGGTACAAGTTAGACCTTCAAGGATAGACGGTAAAAAGTCAGCTGGGAGTGTGAGCCTAGGATCCAGGGGAGTGGTCCTGGTGGGGCCCTGGATCCAGGGCATCAGCATGGAGATGGCTCCCTGAGTGGTGAACATGGCCTCTTGCCCTGCTCCTGTCTCCACACCCCCTGGGCTGTGACTATTCCGAGTCACTGGCCCCCAACGCTGGATACAGGTATAACCTGGAAGCTTCATAGTGATTCACTGGATGAATGAGTCAGATGAATACTGAGGGGCCAGGCTTGGCTCCCTTGAAGAGTGGGGTTACTACTTGGCCATCTGTGCATGTCTGATGGGGTCCAGGCGGCCCTGCCAGAGCAGTCTGCAAGGAGTTAACCCTCCCCTTAGCTTTTATTCCTGCTCTTTAAATCATTAAGCAAATACATCTCAATTTTGATTTTGACCAAGTTCAACAAGAGTGGGAAGAGAGCTGATGAGGAGGGACATCCATCAGACTGTCACTTTTGATAAATGGCTCTTTCTGAGAGCTGGCATCTGGGGCTTTCTTCCTGCCAGCGTGGCTTCTGTCCGAGTGGAGCAGGCCAGGCACCCGCGTCTGGATTGCGCTTGGTCATGCCATTACTTCCAATGGCTCCCTGTCGCCTTTCCCAAAGAAAGTTTTTTCTAATAGTTTTGATAATATATACATAACATAAGACATATCATCTTCACCTCTTTTAAATGTACAGTTCAGTGGCATTAACTCCATTTACAATGCTGTGCAACTACCACCACCACCATGACCACCACCACCACCACCACCATCCATTTCAGAACTTTCTTAACTTTGCAAACAAAAAATCTGTACCAGGAACCTAATCAACAAAACAAACAAATAAGCAAAATATAACCAAAGACACTGAAATAGAGAACAGGCTGACAGTGACCAGAGGGGAGAGGGGAGGGAATTTCAGGGGAAAAGGGCAAGGGTTTGTGGGAACAAGTGTAAAGGACACATGGATGAAAACTAGGGGGCATGGAAATGGGAGGGAGGTGGGGAGGGCTGGAGGGTGGGCTGGGGTGGGAATAAAAGGCAGAAAACTGCACTTGAACAACAATTAAAATAAAATTTAAAAAAATCTGTACCCATTAAATATTAAGTCCCCATTCCCCCCTCCCCAGCTCCTGGAAACCCCCATTCTACTTCCCGTCTTTTTAATTTGCCTGTCTAGGTGCTTCATATAAATGGAAGCATGTGGTATTTGTCTTTTTGGTTCTGGCTTAGTCCATTAGCATAGGAGTATAACCATGTATTTTTCAGAGAGCCCGTATTTCTTCATTCTCTGCTCGCCTTGGCCTCCCTCTCTGAGCCCCCTGTGCAAATCACTGTGCCACCCCCCACCCCACTGGAGACCTGGCTCTCAATTTCAATTAAAATTATCACCTTTTGACTTCCCCCTGAAATATATCTCAAATCTGACTTTTTCTCCACATCTCTACTTCCTCTTTTGCCTGGACTAATATCGTAATGTCCTAACCAGCCACCTTGTGTCCAGCCAGGCTTGTTTGTCACCTGATGGTCCTGCTCTGGCCCACCTCCTTCATTGGCTCCCACTGCTTATAGTCCCAAGTCCCAAGCCAGGTGTTCCACACCCATAACAGCCTGTTTCCAACTGGCCCTTTCTGTTTTGTGTCCCATCAAGTCTCCTTCATGATTCTTTAGGTATCAGCCACACAAAACTATCTGCCAGTGTCGGAACGTGCCAGCATCTCAGGCTGCTCCACTTTCACATCTGTTGTCACATCCCCCTGGCATTCTCTCACTTCTCTTATCCATCTAGCCAACTCACCCTGAGGTCAGGCACAAAAGGTCACCCAGAAGAGCAAACCTTCTTCCCAGTCCAGGCCCTTTGTTTATTTGTCTGTTGGATCCTTGCCAAATTGGATCAGAAGGATTCATTGCTGTCTCTGCAGTAGGTGAGGGAGACTATGGCAACTTGAGGGCAGTGATGCTTCTCTGAATAATGCACTTATAGATGAGATCATGGGCCTTGGAGTTCTTCATTCTTGACTTCAAATTCCAGACCCTCTACTTGGCTGTGTGTCAGAGAGGAAGTTTCATCTACCCTTTGAGTTGTATTATTATTTTTTAAAGCTGTATAATGCATTGCTGGATAAACTTTGAAGTGGTCCTTATGATTCCTGCCTCTTGGTTCATGATTGTGTGATGCCCTCCTCTTGAATGTGGAGGTGGGGGTGGGCACCCAGGACTTGCTTCTAACTAGTAGAATGTAGCAAAGGTGGTGGGATGCCATTCCTATGATTATGTTATTTTCTATAGAACTCCATCTTGCCAGGACATTTGCTTTCTCTCCATGGCTGTGCTGGAAGAAACAGAGTGCTATGGAGTAGGTGGCCAGGCTGGAGAAGCCCACATGGCCAGGATTGCAGACAGCCTTTCAGAGCTGATGGTAGCCACCAGCAAGAAACTGAAATCCTTGGCCCTGAAGCCACATGGAAATACATCCTATCAACAACCTGAAGGAGCTTAGGAGAAGATCTTTCCCCAGTCGACTCTCTGATGAGACCACAGCCCCAATAATATCTGCACTGTGGCCTGGTGAGACCCTGAAGTAGAGAACCCAGCTAAGTTGTGCCCAGAATCCTGATTGACAGAAGCTGTAATATAATAAATGTGTATTGTTTATAGCCCCCAAGTTTATGAGAATCTGTTAGATGGCAATAGATATTCCATGGGCATAACAGTACCTACCCTAAGTGGGCAATCCTCATCATCATTGGTAAATGAAACAAAGCGTCTTGAACAATACCACATAGTAAATGTTAAATGTCATTAGGATTACTATGATCATATCCACCAAACTATAAGATATAGTAAATAATCTGAAAGACTGGTAGCTGGCTGAATGGATGAATGAATGAGTGAATATCCTTATCCCAGTGCTAGATTCAGGAACCTGGCCCTTCTATTCACTGGCTCATCTGGGTCTTGGAAAAACCAAAGGTAAATGTGATTTATATTTAGTTGGAATATTTTATTACCTCCTTGAAGCCAGGGGACTCCAGAGGAGAGAGTATATTAATTTGTTAAACTTGCTTTCTCAAAGAGGTAAACTTCTGCCATGGTTCATAGAGATCCTCAGCTGGGAGTTTGGATAGCCACCTTGTTCAGAGTCCTATGTAATGAATGTTAACAAATTAAACATATGTCACCTCTGGATATGGGTCCACCTCCTGGCTAGTACCAGCATCTTGTCTGTTGTTTGGCTTTCCTGGGCCATCCATCCCAAGGGCCACAGCAGGCTCTTGGCACAAAACATGTGGGGGATCAACAGGACATCTGAGAAGAATCTGCTCATTCAAAGGCAGAAGTAAGAACAAAGTCAAACTGCAGGTGTTTGGTTGGTTATTTAGACCTACCCCTGGAAATAACTCTCTAATCCATGGCAGAAAAGGTGGGAGGATTCCCAAGGACTTGTTCTTGAGCCATTTTACCCCCTTCTGGTTTCATGATATCTTCTATAACCCAGGTGCTCCATACCACCTCCATCTGGAGCTGCAGCCTCTCTGTGACCCCAGCTCTGGACTGTTCCCAAATTCGGAGTGTTGGGATCCATTTTACTAAAACAGAATTAGGCAGGCAACTGTGTGGTGTCTTCTACACTGAGCTGAACTGAAATCATGAGTGAATATGAAGTCTGTGGTACCTGCAGAGCCTAGAGGACAGGGCATCACGCCGGGAGTCCTGGCACAGGGAGAATACCATGTCAGTAACCCCTGTCATGCGCCCTGATAAAGACATTGATTCAAGGTAGGGAGTCATTTCTGAAAATTAAATATAGGAGGACAGATGACTCAAATTCTTCAAAAAATGAAGGGCATGAAGGGGAGAACTGTTACGGATTAAAAGAGACTTAGGAGACACATCACCCAAATGTGATGTGTGGACATTTTTAGGACTCTGACTTATGAAAAACAGCTATTAAAATATATTTTCTGCCCTGGCTGATATGCCCCAAATTGGTTGGGACATCATCTCATAACCCAAAAGTGGCAGGTTTGATTCCTGGCCAGGGCACATATCTAGGCTGCAGGTTCGATCCCAGACCCAGTCATGCACAGTCCTTGCTCTGGGCATGTATAGGAGGCAACCAATCAATATTTCTGTCTCACAGAGATGTGTCTCTCTCCCCCTTCCTCTCTCTAAAAGAAATGAAACAATGTCTTTAGGTGAGAATAAAAAATAATTTAATTTTAAAAAAGATATTTTTCAGGTCTGAACTCATTGAACATAGACTAGTATTTGATTTTATTTAAGAATCATTGTTGATTGTGCTGGGGTGACAATGATATCCAGTTATGTATTAAAAAGTCCTTGTTAGGAATACACACTGAAGTATTTATGGGTAAAGAACATAATGTTTGGGATTTGCTTTAAAATACTCAAAGAAAACCAACCGACTAATCAATCAACCAACTAATCAAAGTGGGAAGGGCAGGCACATAAAACAAGAATGCAGAAAATGGGTGTCGTTTGGAGCTGGAGGATGGCTACAGGGTGGTGTGGTAGTGTTTACTCTTCTGAGTGTGTATTTGACAATGTCCATATGAATGTTAACAAATTAAACATATGTCACCTCTTAGGAATTAAAGGCTGAGTTCTGGTGACTGCTGACTCATGGTGGGTTCAGTGTTTTCATCTTAAAATGGATGCAATAACTCCTTCTCTTCCAAGATCTATCTATTCAGGGACTTCCATGTACTCTATGTGCTACATGGTTTGTGTACAAGATTGAAAGCCCCCACCTCCATGGAGATCTTGGACTGGTGGGAGAGACAGAGGTTAAATAGAAATTTGCCCAGGATGCATTTTATTTCAAATGTGCTCAGTGCTGCAAAGGAAAACCACACGATGCTGGGAGAGCTTGTAATAGGGAGATTTGACCTAGACCTAGACAGGCTTTCCTGTTTTTCCTGACTTTTAAGCTGAGACTTGATGGGTCGTGGCTTGGACAAGTATGTGTGCATGTACACACTTTACACATGTACATATGTGAGTGTGCATGCATATGTGTGCATACATATACCCACATGTGTGCTTGCACGCTTTGGGAAGGCTAAGGAGAGAGAGAGAGTAACAGCAGCACAAAGTAGGAGGCACATTCAGAGTTGGGGGATCAGTAGAAGGGGAGCAGAGGATGGTGGGGAAGGAGGTTGAAGGCCCTGAGTCTCCTAGGTGGATGAGTGTTGATGCCAGGGTTCAGGGGCAGATATTTAGGATAGCTCTGGAGAGTAGCAGCACCTTGGAAATCCTGGGCTCATTTCTGAATTTGAGTTTGAAGTTAAGTGTTCCAGGCATGAGTCACAGTGCCCAGAGACCTTATTATATGCTTCATTTCAACAGTTGGGGATCTGAACCAGAAAAGTGGCTGGGATTGGTGTTGGATGCCACTGAATCTCCTCAGCCCACATTTTGGGGCCTCAGCAACAGCTGTTATCTGTGTGTGGGGGGGCTAAGCTTCTTTTTCAAAGCCTTTTATTACCTTGGAATTTGAGAATAAACTTCTTTTTGGCTTTTACTTAACCTCAGAGGACTAGCAGATCTCTGTGCCAGAGGAGAGAGGTTTCTAGAATCTGGGGTTCAACTCCCAGCCCTGCCACTAACTCACTCTCTGACCTTGGACAGGTTACCTGACTGTTTGGAGCCTCAGTTTCCTCATTGGTGGTTGAAAGGAGTTGGTGAGATAAACAAGGCCCATTACATGCACAATCATCATGAGTTATTATTGCTAATATTAATCAATTATTACTAATCATCATTATTCAACTCCAGGATTTGGACCTTAGCCATAGGTGGGGTCAAAGGCTTGGATCTGGATTTGCCTTCTTGAGCCAAGACCATATGTTAGAGTAGGATAGAAAGGCGAGGAAATGAATGCATATTTTGGAGTCTGTAAAACATTCCATTTCCCTTGTAGAAAATTTGAGAAATAGAGGATAAAGGAGAAAAGAATAATTGTGCTTAATCATCTCACCAGGAGATGAACAGCACTAATATTTTAGTGAATTGACTCCTGCATCTTTCTCTTTTTAAAATGGAATTAATCACAGTCTTTAGTTATGACACGATTTCAGCATTGGTTCAGTTGTGGCCAGTTTTGTCCATCTGTCATCAATCTATTCATTAAAATGAACTATTAAAAATCTCCATTTTTGAAGATCAAAAGAAGTTGATGATTAACAATTTCACATGATTTATCATCATTTATATTTTATTAGGTAATAAGAGCCCATGAATGCATCACCCCAAACAAAAGCCATGTTCTTCCAGTAAGCTCTACTTAACTGTATGATTACTCTCCCCTATCCCATCCTTTGTGCCCCTGCTTAACCAGGTAGGTGCCTATCACTTGGGACCAATGTTCACCATTCCATTGCTTGATTTTCTCTTATTTAAAAAAATCTATATGTATTTCTACAAAGCATATATATTTTCCCAGTTTTATCTATACACATATATAATTCTCTTTCAAAAGAAAATTGAAATCATACCATATATAGTTTTTTTTTGAAAACTATATTGATAGTATTTGAAAAATACTATCTTTCGAACATTCCCCCTTCTCGTGAAAAAGTATCTGGAAATATAAGATGTGATGCTTGTGTAACGTTCTATATTTTGGCTGCGGCATTTTTTATTTTTTTTCTTTTGCAAATAATGTATAAACTTTTAAGGATTTTCAGTGTATTTTATTAAATTGCTTTTAAGAAAGATTGTAAAAAATCACTCTCTGCCTCTCCCGGTGTTTCTCACCCCCAACAAACCTTTTTAAAATTGTTGTCAACTTTATATGATAAAAATAGTATTAAATGGCCCTGGCTGGTGTAGCTCAGTGGATTGAGCGCGGGCTGGGAACCAAAGTGTCCCAGGTTCGATTCCCAGCCGGGGTACATTCCTGGGTTGCAGGCCATAACCCCCAGCAACCACACATTAATGTCTCTCTCTCTCTCTCCCCCCCCCCCCTCCCTTCCCTCCCTAAAAATAAATAAATTAAATCTTTAAAAAAATGGTATTAAATGTATTTTCATGTATTCATTGCCAATTTATATTTTTTTCTGTGAATTCTCCATTCATGTTTGTAGCTCTCTTTTATTTTTTTTTTTAAATTAGGGCACTAATGTTGTTCTTATTGATTTGTAAAAAGTTCTTTATATATTGAAGAAGATAGTCCTAATTTGTCATAGTTGTTGTGAATATTGTCCAGGTTTGTCATTTGCCTTTTGATTTTGTTTTATGATTATTTTAGAATAGAGATGTTTTTAATTTTAGTTTACTCACTCTCTTTCTTGGTGATTTGTTGCCCATTGATTTGTGTTTAGAAAAGCCTTTACCACCTTAACATCAACTAAGTTTATCTAGGTTTCCTGCAAGGTTTTATGGTCTGTAAATTTACATTTTAAATCCTATATACATGTAGAATTCATTCTGATGTATGTCTGAGCATCTAACTTGATTATATTCCCACAAATAACCAATTTTCTAGAAACCAGTTTATGAGCAGTTTTTCTTGTTCCACTGGTTTATGAGGCCTCCTTCAGCATATGATAAATGTTTCTGTTTATACTCTGGTGTGGTTCAGAGTTGTCCACGCTGTGACTGTGTTTGTCTATCAAGCCTTGTACCTCTTATGTGCTCAAATGGCTGCAGCCTTTGATACGAAATATTTTCCTGCTATTAGTCCCTTTTTGCAGTGTGTTTCTTAAACATTCTTGACTATTTCTTAACCCAGGGAATTTCAGAATAATTTTATCACTCTTCCCTAAAAATGATTGGAATTTTGATTGTGACTGTCTTAAGCTTTTAAGTTAATTTGGAAAGAATTAGTCTTCCCATGTAGGCAAGCTTGTATAGGTCCCATCAATTTTTGTTCTCTCTCTCTCTGTCTCTCTCTTGTTTCTGTTGCTATTGGGAATGGAATCCCTACAGGTTCATATTCTGGCTGGAAACAAAAGACACTCTACAGTTGGGTAATTCAAAAAGATTTATAAATGGACTATTTACTAAGGTATGGGAGAGGGAGACTGTAGGAAAATGGTAAGTTATTGGAGAGTTCTCTGGAGCTAATAACAGGGAGGCAGTTAATACCCATGGGCTGAAGAAGCAAGAACAGGGAGCAGAGGCCAGAACCTGGAAGAGTGTTGCAGACAGGGCCTCCTGGACTTGCAGGCTTCCAAGCCATCCTGGAACCTTTGTTTGGGATACTCAACCTACCAGAGGGATTGGCAGGGAAGGAAGTTGGGGAATAAATACCCCAGGTTCTCCGTACCCTCTGATATCCTGCTGGTATTCTCCATTTGTTAAACCCACCTGGGAGCTGGGCAGCTGGGGCCCACTGATGTAGTCCTCACAGGTCAGCCCTGTGGGTGGATGAGGTGTGGAGAGCAGGTGTAAGAGACAATGGAAGATATTCACCCAGAAACCTTGCCTCACTCTATATTCTTCCCCCATTATACTACCATCTGGTATTTGTCAGCATATCCGGGAACAATTGATGCTTATATCTATATTCCACTATCCAAACATTTTTCTAAATACTTGCTCTCTTGCTAAACATTATCTAAGAATTTTTTCAGTTGATTCCCTTGGGTATTCCAAGTGTATAGCCGTATGGTCAAGTAATTATTTTTCTCTTTCCTGTTTCAAATGGTTGTGCCTCTTATTTCATTTCCTGTTCCTATTGCAGGAGCCAAGCTGGCTTTAAAGAGGCCCATTTAAGAGCCTTAATTTCAGCTCTTGAGAGTCATGTAAAAATCTGTGGGTTAGTCTCTCTCTTTCCTCTTCTGTCTGTCCCCCTTTCTTTCCCTCCTCCCCTCCAACCATCTATTCAATATACATATATTAAGTGCTAACCACACTCAAGCAGTGGACAATTCAGAGAGACAATAAGCAGATAAACAAAAGGAGCAATAAAAATAACAGAACAGCATTTCTAAAACTTTTTGAACTCATCCCACAGTAAGAATTTAATTTGACAATGTGTCCCAACATACACCAATGCACTGAAACAAAAGTTTCATTAAACACTTACTACATGTGATGCAACACATTCAATATGCTTTGATGTTTTCTATTCTAATTCACTTTATAAGGAAAGAAATGAAAATGGTTGCCACTCACTCAAATGACTGCATGCCCCATTTCTGGGTGCCAATTTGCAATTTCAAAAATACTGAAATGTACTGTACTGACAAGTAAAATGGAAAAGAATAACTGGGTTGCAACTTTAGTTGGATGGCCTTGGAAGACACCTTTGTGGAAGAACCTCTATTAACAAGGACACCTAACTGTTTGATGATTAGGGTTGGGTGTGACGTGGGTGGAAAGAAAGACTCATGCAGAGGAAAGAGCAGATGGAAACAAGCTTGTCTTTCTTGAGTCATGGGGCATGGCCAAAGAGGCTGGAGCATTACTGTGGAGTGGGAGAGTAAACTGAGATGAGGTGAAGCCGAACAGCAGTGAAGACTTTTGTAACAGGAGCAAGGAATCTGTATATACATATGTTGCTTTAAAAAAATTACAACAAATGATGTTTTAGTTTTCCATGGCTGAAAAACAAATTACCACAAACATAACAGCTTGAAACATCATAGATTTGTTACCTCATTGTGGTATCACAGCACCTCCCATGGGTCAGAAATTTGGGTATGGGTTAGGTGAGTTCTCTGTTTAGGGTCTCATCAGGCTGAAATCTAGGTGTCCACCAGGGCTATGATCTCATGTAAGGCCCTGGGTCCTCTTCAAAGCCCCTTCAGTTGGGAGAGTTTATTTCTTTGTGGGCAAATGACTCAGGATCTAATTTTCTTGTTTGGTGTCGGTTGGAGACAACTCTCAGTTCCCAGAGGCCACCCACAGTTCCTTGCCACATAGCCTCCATGTAGTTTACACTACACCTATTTCCTTTCTTCCAGGCCAGGTGAGGGGAATATTTCTGACTTCCTTATTTTAAAGCATTAACCTGATTAGGTAGGGCCTGCCCCAGGATGATCTTTCTTTTGATGAACTCAAAGTCAACTGATTATTAACCTCAAGGAGGAAAGGACTATACAAGGGCATGTGCACTTGGGGAGGGCCTGACTCTTGGAGGGCAACTGAAAATTCTTCCCACCAAAAATGGGCAGGGCAGAAAATCAGAAACTTTGAAGTAATGAAGTCATTAAAGGTTTTATTCCAAGGGCAACTCCATGTATTACAGAACTTAGAGTGAACCCTCTGGGAACACAGAATTTTATCAAATAATTTGAGAATTCTAAAAGCATTCTAACTTACAACTTGCATTTGAAATTCATATCTCCCTTTATTCATTCATTCATCATGCATCCAGTAAATATTATTTGTGCATTTAATACATGATCAGTCCTGCCCTAAGGGTGGGGATTCCATAGTGAATTCAATCTTAAATAAACAGGAACAGACCCTTCAGTGATGGGAGGCAGGTATTAATCAAGTATCAATGGGCATTCATCACCGAGAGAAGTGCTGTGAAGGTGGAGTATACCTTCAAGGTGTGTGTGGTGGGGATTAGTCTTGTGAGCAGGTCAGACAAGTTTCCCCAGGGAAGTCACATTTGACATGAGGGCTAAGAGAACAGCAGGGATTCATTTTACAGGGAGAGAAGAAGAGAGTGTATTTCAGGCTCACTGATGTCTGAGGATAGGAGCCAATGGATGCTCAGCTGAAGTAAAAGGTACATATTCACCTTGCCTCTCCCCTTTGTTTTATTCGGGTCCTCAATGTATTGGATGATACCTATATGCATTGTTGAGCGTGACCTAATTTATGCAGTCTACTGATTCAAATACTAACCTCTTCCAGAAATAGCCTCACAGTCACACCCAGAAGTGTTTTACCAGTTATCTGGGCATCCCTTAGCCCTGTCAAATTGACACATAAAATTAACCATCACAGAGGGACAGTGGAGGGAACATTGGCAGGGCAGGTTCCCAGAGTCCTGGGTGTCACACCAAGGCCTTTGGGCTTATCCGAAGACCTGTGGCAACTGTTTAAGCAGTGGGATAATGGGGTCAGATTTGCATTTCGAAAGATCACTGCACTGGCACTATTTGGGTTGAACACTGTCACAAGTTTTGTAGAACAGTGACCATTCTGAAATCATAGCTGGGCAGTGAGCCCTTTCCCCTCCCCTCTTCAAGGCCCTGATTGGAGCTCTGTGGGCTAATGTGCTTAACTTGGCTGCTTATTTAGATGCAGCGAGTTAGGATTGATTTGGTGCAGATTCCTTCTTCTCTCCTCTGTTTGCCTCGACAGCTTCCATTTGAGGAGAAAGGTGGCATCTTTTCTGCTGCTCAGTGTTTGAACACTTGTTCAAGATGGGCTGTAGGCAGGATGGAAGGCTAGTGGGGTGTGGAAGAATCTGAAATATTCTGCATCCTTAAACTGCAGTCTGCACTCCATAATGGGAGTGGGTTATGTTGCTGTTCTGTCCCACTCGCGTCTGGTTTCTGAGGGATTTCTCTCCCTCATGAACCACCCCTCTGGGCATCTGTGACTCTGCTTCCTTCTTGGGGGTGGTAAGTGAAACCTATGAATGTTCCTCACTGTTGGAACTTTGGATAAGGCTGTGCAGAATGTTAAGATGGGGTGGACATAATTTCCGCTGGGTACTCCATAGGCAGCAAGCAGGAGGAAGCAGGAAGAATGCCCTCCACAGACAGCACACACAACAGCTGGAGTGGTTTTTAATAGCATAGGGAAGTGCGACAAGTCCATTTAAATGACCATTGCTGGGCAGGAAGCATTGCACTGGCCTTCTCGTGCATCCCTAAGGACAGAGGGACAGAGTTCATTGTTTCACCACACAGACATCTCTCAATGGGGTCCTCCCTCCAAGTGTAGTCCCCTCAGACATCCCATTGACCTCCCTCTAGGTGGTGTCTCATCCCCTCCCTATTCTCTTCCAACTATAGCAACCCTGTCCAATTTGTATTTATGGACTTTCATGTCTTAAGAGGCTTTTCCTTTCTCAAAAAAAAAAATGCTTGCTTAAAAGCCAAAAGTTTGGAGCTTCCAAATGATTGATTCTGGTGTAGCATCATGAATATTCTTTGAAAGTGAAAAAAAAGGAACTTTTTTGCTCTGTGTAGTCACCCAACAAATATTTATGGAGGACTTATGTGCCGGGTGTGTTGTAGGTGCCAGGGATAGAGCAGGGGAAAAAATAGACATCCCTTCCTTCCTGAAGCTTTTCTCCCAGTCAGCTGATAGAAAAACGTGCATGTCTCTTTGACCAGGGGATGTCCCCCACTGTGGAGATGTGGGGCAGAAAGGCACAAATATGACTATTGAGTAATGCCATCTTTTTTTCACTCCAATGAAATATTTCTTGAAAAGCAACTAGAACAGCACAGTCTTCAATTCTTGCATGTCTTCCAGGTGAAAGGTCAGTTTCTGTCACTTGTCACTCAAGGTATTCAATGTGTCTTCCACTTGCATGTTCTTTTCTCCACCCTTCCCTTCAGAAGCTCCATGCTCCTGTCAATCCAGCACATTTTGGACTTCCTTCCAAATTTGGAGTGTGCTTTCCTGTCTCGGGGCCTTTGCTCTAGCCATGCCCTCTCCTGTCCTTGTTGACTTCCAAATTGAATTTATTTTTCAAAACCCAACTGAAAGTACTTAATCGTAGTACAAAGTGAGTTAGATATTCCTGGTTTCAGATCCTGGCTCAGCCATAATTGGGGCTAATCCCTTGACCTCTCTGAGCCTTAATTTTCTCATCTCTATAGTGGGTTGGTATGAAGACTAAGTGAGCTAACACAGCAAAGTGCTAACTACATGGCAAGCACTCATCCAGTGTGAACAGTCATTCTTTTCCCTTGTGATGAGTTAAGACTTTTGGGGAATGTTGGGATGTGGTGAATATTTTTTGCATATGAGATGAATATGAATATTTTGGGGCCAGAGGATGGACTGTAGTAGGCAGAAAAATGGACTAATATATGTCAACATGCTAATTCTTGGAAAGTGTGACTATGTTGTAAGCAACTTGTATTGTTTAAAGACACTAAGTTTGTGGTAATTTGTACAGCAGCAATAGAAAACTAATAGACAGCCGTCTTCAGTGATTCATGCTTTTCCTTTGGTAAACTTGAAAGATTCCACTGAGGTTATTACTATTTATTCAATATTTCTAGTTATCGTGAAAGCTACAGATAGTTTCCTTAGGTATTGTTTGCCACCTAGACACACAGTAATTTTTTTCTTTCCCTATATTTAAGGTAGTCTGCATTTATTATAGAGATGTCACACCCTGACAACCTGATACAGCCCAAAGGTCAAAGGTCTGGGCTCAGGATCCACATAGATCCAGGTTTGAATCCTGGGCAACCACTATGAGAACTTAGGGAAGTGACTACCCATCTCTAATCTTTAGTATACTCATCTATGAATTAGCAACACTAATTCAGGGTTATCACAAGAAGCATAGGGAATCATGCATGTAAAACTCTCAGCACTATTTCTATCTTATAGTAAATAGTGTGGTTATTATTATTTTTATTAATTATTCTTATTATTCTGATGTGTTATGGGCTTGTGAGCATTGTAGGGTAATTTCTGGGTTTTTAGGGACTGTGGTTGCTATAGTCTTAAGAAACCCAAACTTTTGCTTATGGATTACTGTTGCACAGAGCACACATGGGAGCAGATTTGTTGTGGAGGAATAGATTACAGTGGGAGGGACAAGACGACACCCAAGCGACTTTAGAGTAGGAGTGAGGTGGTCAGATGTAATAGTTAACTGGGAGTTCTTACCATGTGCCTGACACTTGCTAAGGGCTGTGCATGGATTTGCTGATTGATTGCTTCTAATGGTTCAGAAGAGTGGGAATTAGCAACTGACTCCATGTGAGAGAGAAGAGGTCAAGACCAAGGAAGCTAAGCACCAGTTGTAGCATCTAATTACATACCTAGACAGCCTTGTCCCCTGGGGCATCACATTCTTGGGAAGGACCTAGGAGTCTGAGTAGCCCCACTGTGAGCAAATGCTGGAATGTCCCAAGGAGAGGTGCGACCCACTTAGGACAAATTTTCAAGAGCTTTTCAGTTGAAACAACAAGGCTCGCTCGCTGGGAGGAAGGTGGAGTGGTGCTGGCAGTGCCTTCCTGGTGACAGCCCTGGATAAAGTCACTCAGGCGCATTTGAAATGAGGCTGCCCTAGGGGATGTGTGGAAGGAAGGCTGTGCTATTGATGTCTTCCATCATGATGCTTATGGTTTCTCCATTTCTGGTTCCTGAGTCTCAGGAGTCCTCTGTACAGCTGCCAAATTGCTTCATGCTCCAGAAAGTGGGGTGCTTCTTAAGTAAGGAAAAAAATTGGCATTTTTCTCCCAACAGCCCCAACTGTTACGGCTTCTTATAATATTAACAGGGCTTCCATAGCATTCCCCAGAGAACACCATGCTTCTTTTTTTTTTTCTTTCAGAGAAAAGGCTTTGTTCTTCCTCTCTCCTTCCTGATTATCAAAAGAACTATGTCTTCTTGACCTTCTCTGCATTGGTGTGGGGATGAGGTGTCCAGCACAGTATCCACAACATCTATGCAGTTATTTAAATATAAGTTAAGATAAAGTGCCCTGGCTAGGTGGCTCTGTTGGTTGGAGTGTCATCACATACACCAAATTGTTGTGGGTTCTATTCCCAATCAGGGCACGTACCTGGATTGTGGGTTTGATTCCTTGTTGGGAGTGTATGGGAAGTAACAGATTGATGTTTCTCTCTCTCTGTCTCTCTGAAAGCAATAAACATGTCCATGGGTGAGGGTTAAAAAGTATAATATGAAATAAAAATTCAGCTTCTCTCCTGCAGTAGCCATATCTCAAACATCCATTTGCCACTGCAGCTAATCATAGAACACATAACTTGTGGCCACCATGTAGGATTGCACAGATGTAGAACCTGTCCCTCCTTGCAGAAAGTTCTATTGGGTAATGCTGGTCTAGGACATGATTGATTAATTGATTGACTGATTCATTCCTTCAGCTGTTATTGACTGAGCACGTGCTATGTGCCAGACACATCTCAGGTTCTGGGAAGTAAGTGGTCAACAAGAAAAGCAAATGTCCTCCCTCATGGAGTGACCTCTATGGTGGCTGAGATAATCAGCAGAAAAATAGTTGCAGAATGTAAAGAGCCCAGAAGGAGAGCAGAAAAGGTGAAGTGATGGATAGTGATGGTGAGTAGAGGGGCAATAGATAGTCACTGAGGAAAGTAAACACAAGGTGAGTGTTGGTATTGGCCCTCCAATCCCCTTCTGCCCTGTGTCCCTAAAAACTTATTACTTCAGCCCACTCTCTGAATCCTTCAGTTGGGTGGTGCCTGCTCAGAATGCAGGGGAATGAAGAAGGACATCCCGAGAATGGCTGTCTCCTCTCTGTATAGGATTGTGCAACATCTAGTGATGAGATAAAGAGAACTTCCTGATGCACTCCCTGATGCATACATGCCATAAAAACAAACAAACAAACAAACAAACAAAAACAAACAATAAAAAAAAAAACCAAGGGTGACCACTCGATTGACAGCAGGCTGGGAAGGGCAGGGTGTCAGGTCTTTTCCTTGGGGTAGAGAGAAGAGAGAGTATTACCACGAAGGTATTCCAAAGCACAGGCTCCTCTCTAGTTACCACTCTGTTGCTAAGGGATTAGGGTCCAGCCTTGTATTTGACCTACTTATACCCTCCAACACTGAGGACTGATATTTTTCTCTTTATGGGCTTGCCTAAAGCAAAAGGCAATGTCAGTGATCAGTCATTACTGAGGGGAGATCTGTTCCCACTGACCAACAGAATGGTAGGTTACAGTGGCAATCTGTCTGCATCTGCTTAGGGGTAGGAGCCTGTAGGAGGGTTGGTCAGTTGTTGGGGCCAGCCCAGGCATGGTGTCTCCCATAATTGCTTTATGGGTTGGTGCCCTGCTTCCAGAGATCTTAGCTAGAGGTGACAAGGGGACCCCTCCCATGGCTTCACCTAGTATTTCCACTTGAGTTAATTTGATCATGTCTCAGGACGCTGAAATTTGAAAGGGCCTCTGGCTGCTTATTCTCCATCAGTCCAAGTGGAGAATTACTGCTTGGGTCTTGGGGATGAAATTGGCAAATGGCTGGATATAATGTGACAGGAAAAGTTTGGGGTAGCCTGTTGCAATCATAATCTCTGGTGGCATTCGACTGAAGGGAATTACAGAGCCAGTGGGGGCTGCGGTTGTACGTTCAGCCAAGGATATGGGTTCCAGGGTAATAACTCATGCCTATTCTTCATCCTTGGTGGAAAGTTTTATTTTCTACATTCTATAACTTTGATTTGTTGTGTGTTTACCATATGCCAGGTTGTATGTCTCAGTCCTCATAGCAAACCTACAATCTTGGCCCCGTTCATCATGCCCATTGTGCAAGTGAGTGAGCATCACCGATGGGTCTTCTGGACATTTGGAAAGCAAAATGCCAAGTGCTCCTGTGTGTGTGTGTCTGTGTGTAGGCCACTGTGGCCGAGCTGAGAGGTGGAGTGCATTGACGGTGGCAGATAGGGTTTTTTTCCCCAAACATCTTAGAAAAGGGAGGCTTGATTTCAGTAAAGCAGGGCAGAGCCGAATTTTAACTCTTCCTGGGAGGCACTTACTTGTACACCTCCTTTAAGGAGAGCTGACATAAGGCCTTCACTCTGTCCCAGCCACTTCATGCTCATCATCTCACTGAATCCTTGAAATAACCCACTAGACATTTGGGGTTCCCATTTTGCAGGTGAGGACCTTGGGCTCTGGAAAGGTGAGTCATTTGTCTCAGTCACACAATCATGGGTGATGGAGCCAGGATTTACATGTAGAGAGCCTGACCCCAGAGCTCCTCCTCTTAACCTCTACGTCAGTGGGGGTCCTCAGTCTTTTTAGCACCAAGGACTGGCTTTGTGGAAGACAGGTTTTCCACAGATGGGGCAGGGGTAGTGTGAGTGAAGCTGCATTGCTTTCCCCGCTGCTCACCTCCAGCTGCGCGGCCCGGTTCCTAACAGGCCGGAGACTGGTACCGGACCATGGCCTGGGGGGTGGGGACCCCTGCTCTACATCACAGTTAATCATGAGAGTTGCTTTTACATATGCTGTTTCTCTTCTTTTGACCTCAATTCTCTGATTGATTGAGGAGTTGTTGATTTTTAGTTTATTTTTCCCCCCTTATTGTCTGGACAGGAGTGAGACCTTCAAAGCCCCCTTCCATGCTGGACTAGAAACTTTCATTTTTGAACAATATTTTCATGGCATATAGAATTCTGAGTTGAAAGTTCCTTTTTTCTTTCAGCACTTTAAAATTGTCTTCTGGATTGTATGGTTTCTGATTCAAAGTCTCCTATAATGTTTATCATTGTTTTCCTGAATGTGTCATTCTTCTCTGGTTGTCTTTAAGATTTTTGTTTTCTCTCTTCTTTTGTAAAAGACGAAAGATTTATTTTCTCCGAAGAGAAACCAGATTATGTTTTCTCTTCTTTTGAGGCCCTGGTTGGGTTGACCTTTCCTTCTCCCACTTGAGTGTAGGTAGGGCTAAGAAACTTGTTTTGGCCAATGGGATACAAACAGAAAGTTCAAGATAACTTGGCACAATTCATCATATTCTCTTTCCTGCAGCAGTGGCAAGTGGCAACAATGTGTTAAGATAGTGGTTGCTCTGCAGATCTGGATTTTGCTTGAGGACAGAGTGGGCTAATGCCTCTAGCTGACCTATCATGCACATGTACCATGCAGTAAATAAATTTTTACAGCTACTAAGGTCTGAGGGATGTTTGTTATTACAGCAGAAGCCAGCCTACCCTGTCTAATTGACTATATCATTTTCCTTCAGATGAAATCAAGGGGATGATTTGTGGGAGAGAGCCCAGTAATAAATGTTCTTGTTTCTAAACGTAACCCACTGAAAACCACAAAGATGGAAGGGGAGCCAGGAGGAAGATACTGTAGAACAACAGAAGAAAAAAACAAACCACACATCCAATCCTACAGAAATCCCATAGACCCCTACCTCATCTTGCAAACAGCAGTAGCACTGTTGGATAATTAAGATGCACATGCCACCTGACATTAAGCAGCCTTTTGTGAACTGTTAATTAAGATTTAATCAGTCACATTTTTTATTCTTACTGAATTGGAAGATTAGTGTTAACTCCTGGCAGGGTTCCATTACTCCCTGTTGAAGGAAATCAATGTATCCCAACATAATTTAATAAGAAGCTGGTACCAGAGTAAAAACAGGCTGGAGAGACATTATCTTGACATTTTGGATAATTCAGTATGTCCAGCAAGAGTGGAGTGATTGACAAAGTCATTATTTCTTCCACCAAGGGGTAGAAAGCACATTTATGACAACGATTTAAGATTTGGGTGGTGAAAGAGCATGGTGAGAATTAAGAATGGGGCTAGTGAAGTACCCACTTGTCACCTTGTGTGTGGCATCTGGACAAGGCTCATCCATCATGGAATTTGTATTCTTGGCTTGAGAGGAGGGAAATGACTGTGGCAGGGCAGAGGCCAACAGCGTGGGCTGGTCGTGGTGGATGCTTGTTTGCAAGGTGTTTTCAGATTGTGTCCAGTAAGGACTGCCATTTGCAGGAGGCCTTTCTGGTTGTCAGTACAGGAGGCACTTAATAAACATATGTTTTTAAATTGGTGTTCAAGTACAATTGTCTCCATTTTCACCCCACCACAATAAACATATGTTGAATGGATAGGTCCACAGAGCTGAATGCGTCTTCATCTCCTAAGATAAGAAAAATCTGCAGGAGTGCCCTTAAAAGTGCCACATGGTCTCACTGCATTGCAACTGTTCCTTAGCCCCACTTAAAAATGCAAGCGGAGATAGTGGTCAATAGTTTATTTATTGGCAGACATGGTAGATGTTATCGGTTTATGATGCTGACATTTGGGGATTATGATAAGGCAGGTAAGGTAGGGTGGGCAGGCTGAGCCCTGGCCCAGGTGGGGTCTGGGCTCTCAGGTGTCAGTGTGGCACAAAGAGGGGAACCGAAGAATCATCCCAGGAGAAGCTGGGGAACCAGAGGTACAGTGTGAGCATCAGGCCCAACGTGATCAAGCCAAAAGGTAATACTAAGTGAGGCCAGGAAAGAGCAAATCATTGGAGGCCAAGAGATGAACTCAGCAGAGATTTCTGCTTCTGTTAAAATGGAAGGGTGGGGAAAGGGAGGAGAAGAGGGAGCCGTGTGGGAAGGGTAGCAGAAGGGAGGGGGCAGAGAGAGAGAGAGAGAGGCTGAAGGTGCTTGGGCCTTGTCTGTGAGTAGGAGTCTGCACCAGTTAGGTATAGATTGTATTAGGATAAGGATGGGTTCCTGCACAACCCCCATCCCTCCCCTTCCTCTCCTTTTTGCCTTCCTTTCCACCCTCTTCCCCACCATTCCTTTTTCCTTCCTCACACAATATTTATGGAGAACTTACAGTAATACTATGTCTCCCTTAGCAAGGAAGAAAGAGCCAAGTCTATGCACGTGATGCAAAACTGTCAATTATACAACATGATAAGCAAACAGTGTAGGGTGCAGACAGATGGGAGCACCTAGCTGAGGTCCGAGTCAGGTTGGGAGTACTGCAGGGTCAGCCTGGGCCAGAGAGAGCAAGGAGGTAAAGACACCTCAGGGAGAAACCATCCTGGGGCCCTGGAGATCCAGCTCACCAGAGGCCCGCTGGTCTCTTGGAGTGCGGCATGGTCCCCAGGTGTGGTAGGCAGAGAACAACTATACTTGAACAACTAAAAAAATAATTTGGGAGAAAAATAAAATAAAATAAAAAGGAAAATATAAAGCTAACACTAAATTTAAAAAAATAGAAACAATTCCATATGCACATTTCCATTTTGTTGAGACATTTAAAAATGACATTGAAGACTTTTATGAATATATAATCACTACATATGTAGGTATACACACATCCCATTGTACAGCTATCATATTACCTTCTTCTTATGTTAAAAAAATGGTATTCTGCAAAGGGGTCAGTATGGATCTAGCTTCTTACATCTGTACTATCAACTGTAGTCCATCAGCCTCTAGAGCCAAGTGGCTGCCGGGCCTGGGAGTGGCTTTGTGAGCCCCAGCTGAGAGCTCAGAATATAGTCAGTCTTGGGGCAGAAGTGCAGCCCTGAGGGGAAAACTGAGTGAGGTTCTTTGCCTTAGTCAGCCTGAGAAGAAAATACCCACCCACCTAAGAGGGCCTGGGGACATAGAAGGCATAAAAGAAGAATCGGGTAGATTTGATTATTTAATGGTTAAAAAAGACATTCTAATGGCAAAACATCAAAATGTTATTAGATGCATAATAGACTTGGAAAATATTATGTAAAGAACATGTTAAGAAATCTTACATACCGAACAGAAAAATGGGTAGACAGAGGCAGGTGACAGATGAGCAAATTCGAAGGGCCAACAAACACAGGAAAGCATGTTCATAGTTAGTGATGCAAAAACCAAAACCTGATATCAGTTTATATCTTTCCCAATATCCAAAATATAAAGAGTCAAAATGCCTGCTGCTAGTGGGAATATGGGGGAAAGGATATCCATAGATTGCTGGTAGAAAGTGAAGGGTTTTCTTGAAAAGCAATATGGTGGTAGCTATCCATTGAAATTAAAGTACACAAATCTCTCACCTGAGTTGTCTTACTCCTGGAAATCTATCTAATCCATGGAACTGAAGGCATAAGTAAGCAAGAATAGATGACCAAGGATGTTTAATGTGGCATTGTTTGTAAAGGCGGAGAGGGAGAGAGGGGAAGAGAGTGGGGGTTGGGTGGATGGATAGATAGATAGATGATAGATAAAGGGTGGGAGCGAGAGAGGGAAACAAGTTAATGATTATCCACAAAGAAATGGTTGAATTAATGGATGAATTAGGGAAAATTTGTGAAGTGTTGTTGAGTGAGTAAAGCAGGCTGCTGAAAGGTGTATATACGATCCCATTTTAATGAACCATGCATATATATGTGCACACTGATATACGTACCTGTCGATAGATAGTTACCCAAGAATAGAGAAAAATAAGGAGTGATTCATTCTAGGTTGTACTGTTAGGGGTAGTAGGAGGACTGGAGGTGAGAAGGATTCATGCATGAAAAAGAGAAAAGGAAAGACTGCACCAAAAAAATAAACTTGATATGTGTGATGTAATTACATTTTACCATTTAAAGTTGTAGAGACATTTGTGTGAAGAAATTTAAAGTCCTAAATTTAAAAGGAGAATTCATTTGCCAGATAGAATAAGGTTCTGACAAGGCCTACAAGTAATGTTGGGGAATTCCAAGTGTCAATATATATATATATATATGATATCCTTTTATTTTTTATTTTTAACTAAGGACATGCCCTTTTACTTCTTAAATTGATTTTTTTATTATATTGGTTAAAAATTATATAGGTTTAAATTGGACAGTTCTACAGTACATCATCTTTATATTGTATTGTGTGCTCACCACCCAGGTCAATCTCCTTCCATCACCATTTGTCCCCTGTTTACCCTCTTCTACCTGCTCCCACACCTCTTTCCCTCTGGTGATTGCCATACTGGTGTCTGCGCCTATGAGGTTTTTTTTCTTTTTTTTTTAAGATTCTATTTATTTATTTTTAGAGAGGAAAGGGAGGGAGATAGAGAGAGAGGGAGAAACATCAATGTGCGGTTGCTGGGGGTCATGGCCTGCAACCCAGGCATGTGCCCTCACTGGGAATCGAACCTGTGACACTTTGGTTCGCAGCCTGTGCTCAATCCACCGAGCTACGCCAGCCAGGGCTCTTTTCTTTTTTAAAAATTTAAATTATTTTATTATTCAATGACAGTTCTCCCCACCCTTCCCCTTCACCCCCTCCAAACCCACCTCCTTCCCTTGCTTCCACCCTCCCCCTTGGTTTTGTCCATGTGTCCTTTACAGTAGTTTCTGAAAAGCCGTCTTCCCATTGTCCCCTCCCCCTCCCTTCTGTCTATTGTTAGATTGGTCTTAATTTCAATGACTCTGGTTATATTTTGTTTGTTGTTTTCTTGGGCCCAGAGACACATGAAAAGATGCTCAGCATCACTAGCCATCAGAGAGATACAAATTAAAACCACAATGAGATACCACCTCACACTGGTCAGAATGGATAACAAATAAATCAACAAACAAGTGTTGGAGAGGATGTGGAGAAAAGGGAACCTTAGTGCACTGTCAGTGGGAATGCAGACTGGTGCAGCCACTGAGGTTTTTTTCTTAATCACTTCAGCTATTTCATCAGCCCTCAGCCTCCTGATCCTCTGACAGCTGTCAGTCTGTTCTCTGAATCTATGAATCTGTTTCTCTCTAGTTTGTTTATTTTATTCATTAGATTCTACATATAAGTGAAATCAGATGGTAATTGTCTTTCTCTGACTATACTAAGTGAAATATATTAAATTCTTATATGATGCAGCCTTGTAAAATATTCACTCATTCCTGTAACATGATGTAGGCAGTCACAGCCAAGTGCTGAACAGGAAAATTGTTCTCATCTATGGAGAGGCGTTTTTATCCAGGCGATATCATCAAATTGTCCTTAGTAGTGGGGTGGGGGAGAGAAAGAGAGAGGGGAGGGGAGAAGAGGAGAGGAGAGAGAGGAGTAGTGAGACAGAGAGGAGAGTGAGAGATGAGGAGGCCAAGAAAAGGAGGAGGGGGAGGAGGAGGGGGAGGAGAAGGGGAAAAAGTGGGGAGGGGAAGAAGGAGTATCTTTAGAATTTTTTTTTTTTAATTTTGAAATAATTCTAGACTCAGAGGGATGTGCAGGACTATTAACTAGAGCCTGGACCCCAGCTTTCGTCAGTGGTGACATCCTAAATAACTGTAGTACAATGTCA
Organism: Phyllostomus discolor; assembly: GCF_004126475.2. Taxonomy (NCBI): domain Eukaryota; kingdom Metazoa; phylum Chordata; class Mammalia; order Chiroptera; family Phyllostomidae; genus Phyllostomus; species Phyllostomus discolor. Next base: position 111,031,899 of record NC_040905.2, on the reverse strand, counting down.
CAACCAGAACACTGACTTTGGTATAGTCTGAACCAAACTATAGACCCTATGTGGTTTCCTCCAGTTTTTACATTCCCTTGTGTATGTGTCTGCATGTGTAGTTCTGTGTAGTTTTCTCCTACGTAACCACTACCATGATCGAGATATAAAACGAGTCCCATAAAGGGGCCACCCTTTATCCTTGTCCCCACCATGTCCCATAGGGAGTCCCAGTGGGAACAGAACTGTCAGCTTTCCCCACTGCCCACCAGTGAAGCTTCTAGAAGGTTCCAGAAGAATGCACCAGCACATTATGGGCTGTTGTTTCACATCCCTTCTGTGCCCATCCCTGTGGCTTTTGCTGCCTCTCTGTGCCCAAGGGTGGCTCATCCTGCCCTGCACCACTCTCCTCTTGGCATAACACCTTCCTTCACAAACATGTTCTGCTGTTTGCTCTGCCTCCTTCCCTTGATGGCTGTGGCTTTGAGCAGCTCCTAGACACATTTTGTGAAATTGATTCTTTTCATAACTCGTTCTTGTCCTGTTTCAGGTTGGATCCGGCCTGATTTTGGCAGCAAGGGCTCTTGTCATCTTCTGCAGCTACGATGCCCTGGCTCCTTCAGACTGGAGATGATTTGTTCAATCATCTCTCAGTCCTTTAGAAAATAAAATGCATTTCTCTGAGAATGCTGACAAGTTTCCTGGGTGTCAATACTCAAAACTCAGGGCTTTACAATTTCCATTTCTCAGGCAATGTAAGGAAAAAAGAAGGAAAAATCAGCCAAGCATTACTGTCCTGGGGACCCCTATGCCTTTTTGTCTTTGTCTGGCACTGGTCCACTGGCCACTTTTCAGCTTTAGACAGTTGCTTGTCCTTTGGCCTTACTTTTCTCCTTGTGAGTCTCTAACTTAGTAGGTATTCAGTGAATATTCACTAATTGCTGAGCACCTAAAGACCTGGGGTCTCCCCCCTCTTTCTCTCTCATTTGTTGAATTTCTTAGCACACTGGTAAGGGTGTAGTGAATATTTGCTGAATTGCATTGAAAGCACCACATAATTTTGGCCAAATTAGGTTGTATTTATTATAATTTGTCCATGCAAGTCTGTTATCCAAAGTAAGGTGAAGGGCTGTGTCGTTTGTCAGTGTGTGTTGGAACAAGACTGGGCTGGCTATATAGCCTTGGGCAATTTACTTCATCTTTCTCACCCCACCTGTAAAATGGGGATGATAGTGTTGTGTGGGGCAAAGTAATAATGTTAACTGAGTACCCAGAACTCAAGTAGGATTTTGAGAATCGGCTGGCCCATTACTTCTTTTTCCTCCTGGTACTGGTCCTGTTGCAGGTGGGGCTGCCTGAAAAGCTAACAGATTAGTGTTACTAGAATCAACACCTGTGGAAGGGAAGCGGGAAGCAGATGGGGCGGAGGGAGAAAGTGGGCTGCGATGCAGTCTGGACCAGTGCATCTGTAGAGTGCTCCGAGGCTGGGGTGGAGCTTGAGAGGTATCCCTTACTGTCAGTGGGAGCCGGAGGCTTATAATGCCGTAACTTCTGTCGCTGGTTGAGGCTACCCAGACCTTTGGCAAGCCAGGCCCCCCTGCTGAGGCAATCCCTGACTGGGGTGTTGGTGAGGGGTTTTTGCTGGCAGCTCTCCCAGCAGCTCAGGGAGTAAGATACTCATTACTGAAGGAGGACCTGGGGGCACATCACAACATCCACCAGGCTCAGCTGTGGGAGAGGGGGAGGAGCCGTTTACTTCAGCTTTTAATCAGGCAATTTGTAGAGTGCTTCTTAAGCTTTTTTTTTCTGGTGAAGACAAAAGTGTTGACATAAATGGATGCTTTAGACATGAATATATCTAGGTTTTGATTATGAGTTTCAGGGCTACAGAAAAATAGCCCTTTGACCTCTGCCCTGATTTCCTGGCACCTGAAGGGAGATGGCTTCAGAATGGTTCTTTACTCCCTCGAGGATTGCAAATCAGTTTAACAGAGCCCACCAATTCAAGCTAATTGCTTACAGTTGCCTGAATTGCTGTGCGAAGGATTCCGTGCTACCTGCTACCGTCTAGGTTTAGCTGGGAATGTATCATGATCGATTAGTAATGTCTGCCAACAGATAGGACTCAGAAGAACTGGTAGGGCTGCTATTCTGGGCTTGTGCTTCTTCAATTACCACGTTTTAAGGAACCCCAAACCACCTCTAGACAAAGCTGCTGGTGAAAGGGATTTTATACTTCCCAACCTGATTCCCTCCCCTCCTCTCTGTCCAAGACTCCAACATTTTTGAATGTTACTCAAGGTGATTTAGAAACTCGTGGCATCTGCTGAGGCTGTCAAGGTCCTGCTGCTGGATTTTTCTACAGATTTGGTTGAAAGACTCTCTGAAGAATGACTTTGCTTTTCCTAAATGTTGGTTGAGTGTTCCATACCATATCAACAGCAATGATTTATTATATATAGGTATGTTTTATGGAATAAAATAACATTTGGATATGTTAATTTTATTTATAATATATTAAGATAATTAATACATAGTTATAACCTATAATAATAATAGTTACTAGTTACTGCATGCCTAATATATGCAGGCAATTTATATCCCTTAATTTTTTAACCTCAGAGATACCTTATCTCATTTCCTAAAAGGGAAACTGGAGCCCAGAGAGGTTAGGTAACTTTCTGGAGCTCACACAGTATAGATACTTTTTATTTCAGTGCTCATGCCCTTTAATCTAGGTCACACTGCTTCCTTGAGACCTTCCAAACTTTTATTTTCATGTTCTTTTGCTATACTCATATTCCTTCCAGGAATCTTAGGGTGTTTCTAATTATGCCACAAGGAAGGGGCACAAGAGACTGACATCCATAGAAGTTCCCCGGCAACTGCTATTGTTTGGTGCCCAAATTCTCATTTCCTGATCCCCATGATTCTTGAACTGTGCAGATGCAGTAGGAAATTAGGCGTCTCCTTGCATGCCTCAGGACTCTTTGGTTGCCAGTTTAGATACTGATCATGGCAGCCTCAAGAAAGAATAGGATTTGCTGTGACTGCAGGGACATCTCAGGAACTCTGGGGTCAGGGAGTTAGCTGGGCCTCAAGAGCTTCCAGAGACTTTGGAGTGCCTTTCACTCTCTATTTGGCATTTCTGCCTCTTTACACATTAACCCATCTTCCTCTCTCTCCTTGATGGCTGGCTTGTTTTATTTCCCTGTGTACATGGCAGGACACAGCTGCCCCAGAAGCTCATGAGTTCACATGGCCTCTGCTTAACAGAGCAGCCAGAAAAACTAGACTCTCATTTAAAGTTCTTAGGGAAGGAATCTGATCAGCTCACGTGACCGAACAGCTATGGCCAGGAAAGTAGCTTTCTGTTGTATGAGTATGACTGATCCTGTTCATGGGAGAGGGAGTTTTACCAGAGTCTTTTGCAAAAGGATAAAAAAGAGGCAACAAAATTCAATTGAAAGTCCCATGAATTAATTGATTGATACGAAACTTGGATTGTTTTAAGTCTGCCAATAACTTGCTATGTGGTTTTGGAAAGCAGTTTAACCTATCTGGTAGGTAGAAATAGCTAACTTTTGTGCAGAGCTTTTATCATTGCCAAGTATGTTACATTTTTGGCAATTCTGTGGGTCAGGATGGAGGGGACAAAGGTACAGAGAGGTTAAGCAACTTGCCCAATACCCCACAGCTACTGAGTGGGGGTGCCTGGAGTTGAATTCAGGCAGTCTTAGTCCAGAGTCCATTTTTCCAACCAATGCACCTTACTTCCTGCCATGTAGGAAGTGAAGATAGAAAGTGGGGGTAATGACCTTTCACAATATCTGCTCCCCAGGAACAGAGCTGAAAGACTCTTGGAGGGAGCCCTCAGAAAGTAAGCTGCAGTGAAAATGTGCCTTTGTCTAGTGGCAGCCTTGACTGCAGTGTGGACCAGCCATTCCCTAGGCATGAGCCAAGGACCACCTGTCCAGCTCTTCCGGAGGTGATGAGAATGGCCATGCTCTGGATCGCCCTTCCCTTCCTGGCTGTGTGTCCATCATGCATTTAAGGCACAGGGTTGCATGAAGTCATTGTAGTCAGGCATTGATCATATATTTAAAGTTCTGAGTGAGTGTGTGTGTGTGTTTAATCTGGAAAGTAAGAGGTGTACATCTCTCTGTGAAAAATCAGGACTGCAAAAAGCAATGAGAAATTTCTAAAAATACAGACTGTGAAAAATTCCATTTCATGGAGGTTCAGGGTGTCTTTGGGTTTGTTGGTGCACACATCAAGCAGGTTAAGGTTCAGACAGACTTTCCCCAGGTCTGGTTTTGCCTTTTTTTCCCCATGAGATAATGGTATGAAACATCTTTTTCTTCCTCCAGGTGACTTCAGCTCTTATTAAATTATGTTTGATGTTATTTGTACATGTCTTCTTTCTGTTGATGGAGAATCATTTCCATGAGGATCCATCTGATTCATTCTGATTTCTCACACAGTGTCATGCCCACAGTAGACATCTGCGAGTCTTGGTCAAGTGGGTAAAGAATTTAAACATCTCTTTCCTAGCCAATTGAGATTAGAATTTTCCATCTTGAATGCTTCTTCCTACAGTCACTAGATTTGTGTGCACGTGATGAAATATTGTTTATGAGTAAAGGGTCATCAGAGCCTTTAAAAAGATGCTCTTGTTGGATATCATGTTTCTTTTTTTCCTTTTATTTTATAATTTTTAAATTGTTGTTCAAGTACAGTTGTCTCCATTTTATCCCCCCCCACTCCCTCCTACCCCAGCCATCCTCACTCCCCACCCTTGATCCTACCCCACTTTGGTTTTGTCCATGTGTCCTTTACACATGTTCCTGAAAACCCTTCCCCCTTTTCTCTCCATTATTCCCTCCCACCTTCCCTCTGGTTATTGTCAGTTCTTAATTTTAATGTCTCTGGTTATATTTTGCTTGCTTGTTTGTTTTGTTGATTAGGCAAGGATTTCATGTTTCTTTATAAAGTTGCCTCTTGGAATTTCAAGTAAAATCCTCTTACCCTTTGTTCTTAATATGAAGTGCTTTCAGTTACATGCTTTTCTGGAGGGCAGAGTTGACAGTCTCAGAGACCATCATTGTTTTTGTTTATTGCCACAACTGGGCCACACACCCTGTGTCAGAATCTGCAGCTGGGCTCCAAGAGGACAGGGGGCCCAGGGTCTACAATCTCCATGTTTTCTATACTGTGTCCTCAAACCTACTGAACGATGGGGGTTCTTTCCTGGCCACAGCCCCCAAATCTCTTGTTGCATTGATGACCTCCCAGGAAAGAGGATACAGTGATGCTCTTTATCAAAATGGGCATGGTACAAAGTCAGCTGTGAGATTCCCCTCCTTCAGTGTGGTCTCCACATCCAACAAGGAGAGGCCACTTCCTTTGTCTTTGAATACAGGAAATGGATCTGGCTAAGTGGGGCTGCGCCGGGGTAGCGGGGAGTGCCAAGAGTGGCCTCAGTGCAGAATGTGTGTATATGTGGAGTGTAAGCACGTACACTCTTATGCTATCAGATTTTCATCTCTCCCAGCTGATCTGGGAACCTGAATCCCCAAAAGTGGAACTTGGGAAAAAGTCTGGTTAGCTCCACTCCAGCTCTTAGAGATCTACTTTTTGCTGCCAACAGAGTCCCAAACCTCAGATCCTGTGTCTGTAGCCTCTCCCTGGGCACAGCTATGTGTACCTCATGGGCATGTTGCATGCCCCACAGCTGCTTCAGCTTCATTTCACCCCTGGAAGAAGAGGGCAGCAGGGTATGAGGCTGGAGAAGAGGTGGTGCTGGTGGGAAGCAGTGAAACTTAGAACAAAGCAAACCTCCAAGATGCAGTCCTCGGAGCCTCCTTGCTTCTTTAAAACTGATTTAACATTCAAGTGGAATTCAAAGACATGGTTTTCCCCAAAGCAAATTTGTACTTAACGGATGAAGAAATAGTAACTCCAAACCCACCGGTTCAGTTGCAGGGCACATGTGGACTTGGTCCCACTCGAATTAGGTTGCTGTGTGTCTGAGGGAGTGTGCAGGGACCCACACCTTCACGGGACATGTGCAGCATCCCTTAATTCCTGATCTGATTTGGGATGTCTACAAGCAGGAGGGTGGCTGAATTTTTTTTCAAAGGAATGAATAATTTAAAACCATCAGATAAAAGTACCAATTCCATTGAACCTAAAAGGCACAAATGGTACCCAGTGTTCTCAGCAGTTGCCAGGGTAGCTGTCAATAATGGAAGGGCTATATGAGATGCCCCTGGGGTCAGCACAGAGTCTCCTGATAGCTTCTCTCCAGGGATGCTAAAGATGATGCTAAACACTCCCTGCCTTTTTGTTATTGAATTCTTTTCTGGGGAAAGTGGCTCTTACTTGCTCAGCACTGAGTCCTGAGATGGCTTCTCACCAACCTGTTTGCCACCAAAATGGACTCTCTGGAGAGCAAAGAGCTACACCTGGCAACTCCTTCCTGTTCCTGTTCCAGGGAGGAAGGCAGGGAAACTTCTGATTGACCCCAGGGGAGTGGCACTCACCAGCCAAGTGTTCCTTGTTTGCACGGAGGCGTCCACGCAAGCTTGGTTACCATTTAATGATCTTGTTGCGGGGTAGAGTGGGGACCAGTCCAGGTGATTAACAAATGACTCAATGACCCAGTAGCAGCAACCCCTCCAGTTTTATAAATGAGGAAACTGGCACTCATAGAGAAATGGCCACTTGCCCAAAATTATGCCTGAGTAAATGGATTCAAATCCATGTTGTTGTCTGGCTTAGTCCATCCTGGGGCCCCTCGTCATCGCAGCTCTGTTCGTAGTGCCCCTGTGTTTTCTTGGCTCTCACCTCAGAGTGTCTCATAACAGCAGGCCTGGGGCCCAGCCATCCTCTCTCCACTTTCCAGTCTTCCTCATGTGCCTGGGGCTGGCTGTGATGTGGAAGGTTAGAGTCCTTCAGTGGAGTGTTAGGGTTCTGCAGAGAAACAGAACCTATAGGATGTGTGTGTATCTCTCTCCTCCCTTCTCTTTCTCCATATAGCTCTCTCTATATATACATAGAAAGATTATTGTAAGGAATTGAATCAATGATTATGGAGGCTGACAAGTCCAAAATCTGCATGGTGGGTTTTCAGGTTGGAGTCTCAGAGGGCCAATGCTGCCATTCAAGTCCAAAGATCATCTGCTCTTCAGGCCTTCAAGTGATTGGATGGGGCCCACCCACAGGAGGGAGGGCAATCTGCTTTATGAAATATCCAATGATATTTTGCACTCACACAAAAACATTGTCACAGAAACAACCAGAATAACATCTACCCACATGTCTAGGTACTGTGACCCAGCCAAGTGGATACGTAAAATTAGCCATCACAAGTAGAGTCAGGTTAAGCTGGAAATGCTTGACTCTGAAGATGCTGCCATCCACGCCAACAGTGTGCTGTTTGGAGGCTGAAGTGTTAATTGTTAAGATGCATGGGTGGCTTTGCTTTGTGGGCCCTGTCTCCTGGGGAGAGAGGGGAGCCCTGGGAGTTAAAAGGGCTTCCTGTGTATGTGTGCACGAATGTGTGTGTACACATGGATGATGCATGACACAAGCAGTGAGAGACTTGAACTTTCCCCATTTCAGAAATACACCCCAGGCACAACTTGCAAAGCTGGAGTGAAGCAAACCTGCCATTGTTTGCTTTATGAAATGGTGCATGGTACGTTTCAAGCATTTAGCATAGTCCCTGGCATGTAGTGGTTACCCATATATGGTTGAATAAATGGATGGTTCGATTCAGTAGCAAGTGTCCCCAACAGAGTTTCAGTCACTTATTCAACAATAATTGAGTGGGCACCTACTAAGTGCCAGGTGCTAAGCTGAGCTAAGCAAGGAGGCTGAGAGATATGGTTCCTACACTTGTGCTGGCTGAATTCTACTAAGGAAAATTCAGGAAAAGAAGTCATCAGGCTAATAAGTAATAAGCTTTCATATTACCATGAGCACCATAAGAAAACAAACATGCTGCTGAGATAGAGGGATGAAGGATGTTCTAGACAGATGGGGTATTATATGTGGAGGAAGCTAAGAACTTGGTGGATTCAAAAATTGAATATAATTCAATATATAACAATTTATAATGACATGATTTTGGGGGAATGTAGTGAAGTTGGGGGCCGTGTGTCTAGACAGAGAGTAACATGGAAGCCTTTTTCCCTAGGCAGTCACTGTTTGTTTATATATTAACTTGAAAAAGTTATCTTTATGGCTGTCTCAGTATGAGCAGTGCAGGTATCCTCTGTTCCAGGCCAGCCCTTCAGTCTGAAGATTTTTAAATAGGAAGCCTTGTGGGGGGGGTCTATTCAGCCTTGAAGGTGTTAGTCCCTCCTGGCTCTCTGGATAGAGAAGGGAACGAGGAAAATTGTCCTGCACTAGGTTGCTTCCCTCCTGCCCCTGCATGACTCACCGAAGCACTGTTTTCTTTTCGTTCTCCTTTCATCCTCCCCAGCAGGAGCCTTTTCATGATGTTTTACCCACAGTAGTCTCTTTGCTTAAGGCAATGACTCTGGAAAGCAGGATGGGGTTGGTTGTAGCTCCATTGTGAGTTGTGAGTTGTGAGTTGAGGCCTTTGTGGTTTGTTGGGGTTTATCTATATTGGTGTCACTTTGCCCCATGAGTCCATGTGCTGTTCAGATGCGCAGACCCTGGGCAGACCCTCACTTCGTGGAGAGTGAGTTTTTGGTTGACTTGACATTTATTGAAGAAATAGCTCTGAAGTGGCAAGGTACCTTAATCTCAACCATCAGGGAGTTCCCAGAAGAATTATGGGAGCTCATGGGATCCTGGGAGAGTGATCTGAGGCACAGCTGAAGCAGGTACAGCCTCTGATTAGGGTGGGACAGTTGTGTTTGCAGTGCATGGTTCTACACTGAGCCTGCTGGGATGAGATATGGGCAGCGACAAAGGCCTGGAAAATTCAACTCTGCCTTGGCTGGGCCATTATCTCTTTCAAAACCATCCCAAATGTACCTCTGCACCAACATTCTGATGTTATCAATAAGAAACCAGTGCCAGTGTCTGGCCAGCTGTGATTGATTGGTTGGTTGGTTCAATGAGCATGTAATTGGGCCCTTTCTGTGGACCACATGTTGTGCCAGATGCTGGGGCTATATCAGTGAATGAAATAGACCCAAATCACTGCCCCAGGAAGCTGACATCCCTGGTAAAGATTTTCCTAGACATTCTTCCTCTGAGGGAGTCTGGTGCAGATTTCCATTGTGCTGATCACACAGGGAGGCAGAGGGAAGCCTGTTATTGTCTTAAGAACTTTGTATAATGAGCCTGGGTTTTATGTTCACATTCACCCACTCATCAGTAAGTGCTTGTTAAGCACCAGCTATAGTCATCACTTTCTAGGTGTGAGGATATAGTGAGGAAGGAGTTAGGAAGAACTCATGGAGCATTGAGTTAGCAAGGAAGGCAGGTGTCCAGCATGTAAGCACATAGTTTATTATGATTGTGACCACTGTTGTGCAGGCAACAGCACCAGGTGGCAGGGTCTGACTTGGGCTCGGGAGTCAGGGGAGTTTCTCAATGGTGATACCTGAAGGATCAATGGGGATTAGCCAGAAACAGTCCAGAAGGAGGAAGGTCCTGGACTGCGCATGTCCTGAGCTAGGAAGGAGCATGATATTTGAGAAAAAGTGAGAAGGAGAGGTGGCTGGAGCACAGTGACCCAGGCAGACAAAGTAAGGTTGGAGGGATGAGCTGGGCAGCAGCTGGAGGGGGCAGAACATCCAGGAATGGGAAAGGATTCTAACATCCTGTCCTGAGGCTCTAAGGGCAAGCCCAGTGGCCAAGGGTGTGGAATCTGGACTGTTAGGTAGGGAGACTACAGGCACCCACAAATCAGAGATCAGTGACAGCCTGATCAGTTTTTGCATATAAGCAAAACTATAGCCCATTTATGGGGCAGAAAGGATTAGACCAAATGTTCCTGTTTTATAACAAATACTGTGCAACAACCCCTTTACTACTGTGAAAAACATACAGATAATGCAACCCACATTTACCCATAGCATCAAAAGAAATCTTGCCCTCTTATAAAGGAGAAGGAGGCAATTTATAATAATAGGTACTTCAATATGTAAATACTCAATTATGCTGAAGTACATGATATGAAGTAACAGCTCTCAAATCAACTTCTAATGGATTTTGAGATTTAAGAGAAGGATGACAACATCCACCTGGGTATTACTGATGCTCTTTGTTTATAGTGACATTTTGGATGGGGGCCACATCAGAATGCTTATAAGCATATAAAAACGTGTAGGTATGTGGAGTTGCCTCTGAATATGACATCTAATGAGGCTGATCTGTTGTCCTGGTGACTTGCATAGTACAAAGTGTGTTATTCTCTGTGACTCAGTTTCTCAATATACTAAACAGATTTTGGTCAAGTTTGAATGGCACAAAGTACAATCTTTTTTCCATGTATATGTCTTAGTTTCATTTCATATTTTGTATGTACATGTGACATTATTATCTTTGTTATTATTTGCCACTGAGAATGCCTGGCAGGCCAGTTCAGAGTTGTGTGGCACATGGGAAAGTGTGTAGGTGTGTCCCTTACAATGCAGGACACCTAACCTCTGTGCTCACCAAGTGCCAGTTGTGCCGCAAGAATCCACCTTGTGACTCAAATCATCCCCACAAGTTCTCAGAGCTCCCTCTAGGGGGCATTACTTTCCCCACTGAAAACCGTAGCTCTAACAGGACTCAAGCCCTGGATGGGTTAATAAAAGTACTTTTGGGAAGTGTTTACAGATACAGTTGGTTGGCTGAGGGGGCAGAGGCTGAGGTAAAGTTGTGGCTACAGTTGGTTCTTTCTTGGAAACAATGAAGATGTCTCATTTGGAGACTGTGTGGCTTCTAGCCTTTTTGATTCAGGCCAAGAGAGCCCCTGGTAGGCCCATGGAGTCTCAGGTAGAGAGAAGGACAGTGGGGATTTGCACAGGGAGGCCTGATCATCATAACCATTTGAAAGCTTTTGTGCCATAAATCTGAAAAACTCAATTCTGAAAGTGTGGGACGGCATCAAATTGGCCTTTAAAAATAAAAAAAAACATGGTTATGATAAAAATGAGATGAACTGGGGAAAGGCAGGCACTCACTGCAAGGAGCCTGTTGCTGCTGCTAATGAAATTAGTTACTGTAACAGCCATGGCGTGAAGCTCTCAGCTGCATCAGGCCTCTGTCAGCCCCTATAATTTAACTACAGGACGCACCTGTGTTTACTGTCTACTCTTAGTCTGTCTATTGCTCTTTATTGTTGCTGGATTAAGTTAAGGGCTCTGATTTTCTATAACTTTTCACTTTATAGTCTTAGCTTATATCTAGGAAGATTTTTAAAGTTTTCATTCTTTTTCCCCTCTAGCAAACATAAACTGGCAAAATGAAAAAAATCACTTTTTTCTGTTATCGGAGAGAACACAAAAGGTCAGAGGGTGATTACTGTGGATGCCGAGAGCCCCAAGTTTATGGGCAGCCCCCTCTTAGCTATCAGTTAACATCCTCTGCCATTCCAGGTTAATGAGATCCATACTTTTCATTGCTTCCTTAGTTTTCCTGGATGGTTATGGCTGGGAAGGAGTCTATGGAAATGTCAAAAAGAAACCCTGACTGTAGGCCTGTGCCGTGTAAGAACCACACTGCAGGGGTATTTTTGGGGTCTCCTTCTTCACGTCCTCTGCCCACCCTTTCCACTCATTGCAGGGGGTGAGAATTTTAAGCCAATGCATGCTGTATGCAGTCACTCTGGCCAGTTGCCAGGGTCCTGGGACATAGATTTTATGGTTGTAGTTTCTGATGGCTTGAGGGGCAGGTTTCCAGCCTTTGCTTAGAGATAGAATTATAGCTCCTAATGGTGGCTTTGGGAAGGACAGAGTTGCTGACCTTCAGTCTCTGGGAAAAAAGAGTAGCAGAGTGATTGAGGGATTAAAAAATGAGGATAGATTTAAATATCATCTATTTATTTCCTCCCTTTTATGAAAATAGTGCATGGTTTTATTGCACACTTCCTTTCTTGTGTAGCATTTGCAGTGATTATAATGAATTAATGAATGAGTCATTTGCTGAATAACTGCTTCTCCCTTTCCTCTCCACAGTAAGTTCCCTGGTGTATTAGGCTGTCTTGTTCACCACCTCATCCTTAGCATCTAACACAGCAGGTGCTCAATAGATAGCTGTTGAAAATTTAGGATAAAGAAGACATTAGAAAAGACCATAATACTGTGCTTTCACTGTGCAGAGTGAGTTGGTGGTTCTCAGCCCTGGCAGCACATTGAGGTTACCCAGGGCACCTTTACTTAACCATTCCTGGGCTCACCCTAGACCAATCCAATATGAAATCTGAACTGGAGGATTGGGCTTAGGCACTGGAACTTTGCAAAACTCCCTGCTGACTCCAATTTGTAGACAGGCAGAGAATCTCTGATATTTGTCCTGCCAGTCATAGCTCCATTTTGTTTTAAAATGGTGTTGTTATTGTACAACTACAACATGTATGTGCTTTGCAAATCAAGGAATAGGGAATCAAAACTTTCTTGCATTCTCATCCTCAACCCCACACAGCAGAGGTACCAACTTAGAACCACACTTTGGAGCCACTTCTGTGTTAAGTTCTATTGACCATACCCTTAACTCCAAACTGTGTGCCAATATCCTTATTTTTTGTTTATCAATTTTAAATGCCATATCTATTGACTCTATCAATACTGACTCTAATAGATAACTATCTATGTATTGACATATAAAGAATTTAGCTTATCCTAATTTTTGGTGGTTCTATCATTAATACTAATTATTTTATTGGTTTCCTTTACACCTTCAATAATGATCTCAAGCCTCTGTTTTTCATCTCCTTTACATGGTGTCTCTTGATTGCCCACTAAGGAAGATGAAAAATATATTAGGGCCCTAGCACTCACCTCCCTCTCTGCTACTGCCATTAATTTTACATTGTCAAGGTTTATAACATTTCCATTTTCTCCTATAACTGTCCTTCCTTATCATCTAAGTTTTGTCTGTAGATTGATTTTTTTTAAAAAAATGAAAAAGCAGTTATTGATATTTATTATAGAACAGATAACACAATTGATCTCAAGACTAGGATAGGTCTCCTCGCAGATACTGGTATGGGTTTCCTTTGATGAGTGTGGATCTGTTTTTCCATTAGGCCTCACCTCTGAACTGGAGAGCTGATGGTGTGTGTGTATGTGTGTGTGTATGAGCGATCTGATAGGCTCAGCTTTAGGAAGTGTGGGTGTGGAGCTGGCAGGCAGGGTGGTCAAGCCCGCTCCAATGCCAACATGAGCAGGGCTCTCCAGAGGGACAGGAACACTGTCTTCTTAGAAGTGCTGGATCTCCCTTAGGAAGATGGGTCAGTTTCCTTAGTAAACACCTTTCTAGTCTCAGCATTCAGGTGAACTTCACTGATACCAGTTGGGACACAGGTAGGGTGCAGGAGGGCCCCTCACTCTTTCTGGTTCTTAGGCTCATCATCAGGTATATTATTATCTCAGTAAGATTTGAAGAGTACATAAACGTAACCAGGTCCTCAATATTAAATGTAAAGAATATGTAAAGGTAACCAGGTCCTGCCATATTAAATGTCTTTTTCTAAGGGCAAAGCAATTATATAATTGCTTTGTTGCCTGCTTTAAAAAACTATCACTAAACATTTTGTCACCTAATTTTTAGAGATCACATGGCATTGTACTATAAGGTGGATGTTCATAATTTATTCAATAAGCTCCCCGTTTCTGGTTGTTTCTGTGGTTTTCAACTATTAGTAGAGTTGCAATGAACAGCCCTGGTTCTTCAATAAGGGTACATACCGCAGATTATTTCCTTAGAAATTTGAGCTCTTTGGAGACTTTTGGTGCATAGCTCTAGACTGCCCTTCATAGGGAAGCTTTTAAAGGCTCACATCTAGGTAGAGAAACAAATGAAAAATGGTCCTTTTTGGATTCAGTGCCCAGTGGAAGCAGTCATGGAGGAGAAGGGCCACAGTGAGTGTGGCACGAGGGGACCCTGTTGCTTCCCTTGCTCCTTTGTCTGGGGAGAGGTGGTTTGAGGCTCCAGTTTCAGCCTGGGAGAACTCAGACAGTGCCTGGTGACTTAGGCTGACCCCTGTTGTTTTTCTTCAACAAATAAGCCATTTTGTGACCTTGGCCTCAAGGTGCAGACATTGGTTTGCATGGATTGAATTGGGACCACCAAAGACCCAGGGCTTGAAATCTCCATCACTTTGAACACAGTGATTTACAATTACACAAAGCCTGGGATTCTCTTCTCTAAGCTCTTTGCTTTCAGACCACATTATTAAGCAGTGCTTCTTTTGAGGGCATAAAGTAACCCTCAGAACTCATATTTTCTGCATTGAAGACAGGGCTGTATTTGACATACCAGAAGCAAATATTCTTTCAGATTACTTAAACTCTTAGAACTGAGTTTTTAATTTCATCCCAGGCCAAATCAATTACCAGAATCTTTTCTGCCTTGTTGATTTTTTTTTTTTTTTGCCCTTAACATGTACCTGTGCCCTTGCTGTCAGGAAGGGCTGTTATTTACTGTGATGTGTCTAGAGCCTAAAGGGATTGGCATTCTGATTGGTTAATCCTGATATCCAGAGTTGTGGACTGAACTATTGGCCATATCACATGACCAGATTGTGAACTTTTACAAATTGTAGCAGAAAAATGTATAACTGAGAATTCTGTGATGAGCACTGGAAATTCATTGGTGGGAATATCACAGGAAAGAAATGAAAGGTAAGGCTGAAAGACTCTCTTGAATTTTGTCAGCAAGTACTTAGGAACAGAATAGATGACACCAAAGTCAAAGTCACTCTACTTAAAGGCAAACCTTTTTTTAAAAAAAGTAATTTGCCATGTCTCTTTTGGGAAACAATTTGGTAATATAAACATATCTTTAACACTAGTCCAGAGATCCTGAAAATTTCTCATAAGAAAATCATCCTAAGTATCATTAAACCTTTAAGAATAAGTATGTGCTCAGCACTGTTAAAATATTGGAAGCAACCTAAATATCTAAGTGTAGGTAAATAGCTAAGAAACTCAAGCTTCATCCAATTGATACAATTATATGCAGTCATTAAACATTCTGTTTTTAAGGATATAACATCAAAAATGGTGGCACTGTGACGTTAACTGAAAATAAGGCACATTGTTGTGTGTATGTAGTGTAAATCCAGCTCTGTTAAAAACGGCGGGGCCCTTCTGACAAAAGATGTCAGAAGAATCTCCCAATGGCTGTGTTTGGATGATGAGGCTATGAGTAATTATTCTGTTCTTTCTTATGCTCTGTATTTTTCAAATCTTTTTCTGATGAGTAAGCCCTTCTTTCATATTAAAGAACATTGCAATATATATCAGAAGCTCTAATTAAAACATGTCATTGTTCATTGGTTGTTGAACATTTTCATTTTCTTCTAGAATATTAAAAAAGGGGTCTAACCACATCACCATGTTGTAAAGATATAGGAACACCTTTGAGTACAAGAGTTCGGATGAAAAACAGAGGAAAGAGATGAACAGGTATTTGTATAGAAGACCCATTCTTCATCCATAACATTTGTTTATTTGTAGCTTAAATAAAACATTGCATTGATCTTTTTCTTTGTGAATATTACCCTTCCAGTCCACATGGAATACAGCAAGAGTAGTCCCCATTATCCATGGGAAATACTGTTCCAAGACCCCCAGTGGATGCCTGAAACCCCAGATAGTACGGAACCCGATATACACTATGATTGTTTTCTATACATACATGCCTATGGTCAAGTTTAATAATGTAGGTACACTAAGACATGGGCAAAAACTAGTAATAATATAGAATAATTATAATAACATACTGTAATAAAATTTGTGTGAATGTGGTCTCTCTCTCAAAGTATCATATTGTACTATACTCACCCTTCTTGTGATGATCTGAGACGATACAAAGCCTACATGAGATGAAGTGAGGTGAATGATGTAGGCGTTGTGACATAGTTAGTGTTAGGCTATGGTTGACCTTCTGATGATACAGCCACTAAGTGACAAATAGGCAGGGAGCACATATAGCATGAATATGCTGGGCAAAGGGATGATGCACATCGCAAGCAGGTTGGCATGAGATTTCATCATTCATCAGAATGCTGCACAATTTAAAACATGTAAAATATTTATTTCTGGAATTGTCATTTAATATTTTTGGCCCTGGAACTGGAACCACAGAGAGCAAAACTGTGGATAAAGGGGCACTACTGTACTAAAGAAACAAAGCTGGTTAGGCGACGAAACTGAAGGCAGACCCACTCATAGAAGTAACACTTGGAAAAGCTGAGCCACACTCACTACCCATCCAGTCACCGATGTTACTGAGTTCTGGAAGTGTCTGGATGGTCAAACCAAAGGTGGAAAAGAGGGAAGATCTATTATTTTGACTAATTCCTTCATTCACTAAGTATTTATCAGGGACCTGCTATGTTCCAGGCACTGGACACAAACCAGTAGACAAATGTATTGTGAGGCCTACAATTTTAAGTGCTGCCCTGACATTTTTGGGTCTCACAGACCCCCAAAGGACTAATCAGGAGTCCCCCTACTCTCATCAGATGTGCCCCACCCAATGAGAAAGGCTCCCCACTCAGCTAGGTCCCTCCCACCAATCAGACTCGCTGTACTCCACCCTGTCCTTAACTGAATAGGCTTTTCCCTACTAACTTGTAAAATTATTCAAATAAGCTAATCATATCCCCCAATGGGAAAGCAGGGGTCACCTCACCCTTGGGTCCTTACAAAGCCTGCTGCTCACAGCTTCTGCTGGTTCACTTTGTTCCTGAGTGCAACGCTGTGTGGTCCAGCCTTGTGTGTGGTGTCCTGTCCTGTCCTCTCCTCAGGCTGTGGCTAATATGTGGCTAATAACTGATGTCCATCTCACCTGACCAGTGCTAGGTGTCATGTGTTCGGCCATCTCCTACTGTTAAGGGTCGGGATCCCTCCTTCACCAACGGGGTGAGTAGGAAGTGATCAGAATAACAATAGAGGCAAGATCTCTCTTGCTTTGGAGCTAGTATTCTAGTCGGAGTATGGAATGGAAGATGATAAGAAAGTAGTAAATGAATAAATGTGTTAAATTCCAATTATACTAATATTGTGAAGAAAATGGAATGAGGTGGCAGAAAGTAATGGGGACATGCAGTAGTTCTGCTTTGGATAGGTGATCAGGGGATCAGGGCTCTTTGAGGGGATAACGTTGAGCTCAACATGCAGGTGAGAAGGAGCCAGGCTTTTGGACAGATGGGGGTCAGCAAACAAGGTGGGCTAGGGCTTAATCAGTGCAGCTGGTTCCTCTTGAGTCAGGAGGAGGATATTCTGACATGATCTGACTCGACACATGGGGCTTCAGAAGCCATGAAGAAGTTGGGCTTGATTTTACATGCCATGGGCTATCACTGAAGGCTTTTAAGCAGGGAAGTAACATGATATTGTTCATATTTTTAAAAGCTTATTTTGGTGCCTGAGTGGGATATGAATGATGGGGGAGCAAGAAGGCTACTGCAGTCATTCCAATGGGAGACAGATGATGGTGGTTTGGGTCAGGGGAGCAGAAAGAATGCACAGAACCAGGATATGTACTTTGAAGGTGGAACCAGTGAAACTCACTGATGAATTGGACATGAAGGATGAGGAAATGGACATAAGGATGTCTCTGAGGTTTTTGGTTTGAGTGACTGGGTGGATAGTGGTGCTATTTAATGAGATGAGGAAGATGGGAAGAGGATAAGTTTGGAATAGGGTCAGCTGAAATTGAAAGTTTGATTTAGATTCATACTAGTAAATATTCATATGGAGATATCAAGCTGGCAGCTGAAAATACTATTATGGAGCTCAGCATAAATGCCAGAGGTAAAGATATTAGTTTGGTTGTTACTACCATTTGATAGTATTTAAATTGGTTGAATGATACGGGGAGATGATAAAAAAATCAGAATGATTCATCCTCTTAGAATGAATGTCATGTTAGATATGTTTGAGTCTATCAGTGGGATAGTGTATAATAAGACCTCTTGAAAGCTATGAAGCACAGTGCACATGTAATGACTACTCACACCACTATAATGTTTGGGCTTTGCACAAACCTCATAATTTTGGGGTCTTTGGTGCTTTATTGTTTCAGGCACAAAATTCCTTCTCCATCATGTACTCCCATGCAGGTTCCTTAGAGGACACCTGCTCTTCAACCTAGGCCAGTGCTTCAGAAAAAATTTCTGCTAAATTTTGGAATATCGGAGAACAGAGATAAAGCTGTGGGGATAAAACTATCTTTTGTTTAGCTGAAAAAATTTTCAACTGAGTTATTTTAGCCTTAACCTAAAAGAACTAGAGTCTCTAGGGTTTTTCTGACTTGCCTGGTAGTTTAGAGAAGGCACAGTGTTCAGTTTTTCCAGGAGCCTTTTGGCTGAGGCCAGATTGAAAGTCTCCATGACTCTGGGTAAACAGTCAATATTTTGTTCCTGCAAAGTGATGGAGGTTATGATTTAGCAGCAGAACTGGTTGGAATCTATGCTCTACCTGGCCAGGAATCACATGACAAATGGATCTCCTTTCAAGGAAGCTGAGTGTATGTTTAATAAAATTTAGTTAGGTGGAGGTTTGGGTATGGGTGGTGAATTCAAGGGCAGTTACTTGAATTACAAAGAAACAGAATGAGATTCTCATGAGTCAGTCTTCTAGACTAACTTACTTGTTAAATCATGGAAGCTGTTGAGGCCCAAAGAAGTTGAGTTTTTCAAAGATCATATAGCTGGTTAGGCCTCAGTTTCCTGACTTACCTTGTCATATGCCTGCCAAGCACCAAGCTTCTCTGTGTTCCTTATGTATGCATGTATACCTACATGGATGTAGCTTTTAAAGAAAAAATTGAATGTGAAAATTAAGGTTTGTCTCCAGGATCATGGTGTCTTGACTTGGGCCATTGTTCTGGCCTAGAATATTGTTGTTTGAATTATACTGCCTGTATTCAGAACCATAAGAAAATGAGGTAGTGGGTCTCTAGTTAAATGACATGCATAATTTCAGTCTCATATTTATCAGATTCTTGTAGGTAGAGCTTTGAGGATTCATTCATTGATTCCTTTGCTTACTGGATTTTCTACAATGGGCCTGGCTCTAGGTTTGGTGTTGGCAATATAGTGGTAAGACACCATCCTTGACCTTAAGAAACTCTCCATATGGCCAAGGAGATAGACATGTAATCAGCAGGTATATTATGAAGAGAGAGTAATGCTTTGATTGTGTCAGTCGAGGAATATACAATAAGGCACTTAACTCAGAACTGACAGCTCAAACTAGGAAGGCTTCCTCGAGGAGATGATGCCTTATATGAAACTTGAAAGTAGAGCATGACTGAGGGCGGGGGAGTCACATTCGAGAAAGAAGGTGTGAAAGGATGTTCTATCCAGTCAGAATAACATTGCAAAAAGGTGCCACATGTTAAAGGAACTGCAAACCACTCAGCATGACTGGAGCTACAGTCCTGTCGGTTCCCTAGGAAACTGGGATTCAACTTATTTAAATGTCCTACCACAAAAGAAGTCACAGACAAATTCACAGGCCTCAAAGCAAGAACAGTGGATTTGTGTCTCACTTGAATATTTGGAATTTTATTTTTTCAAGTAAAGTTTTCAATGAAAAAAATAGGTGGAGTCAGAGTTAGAGCTGGAGCTAGAGAAGGAGGCAGGGCCAGACCATGAGTCCAAGAGAGTCTGGGCCCTGTCCTGAGATCTCTGGGAAGCCAAGGCAGGATGGAGGCTCCACAGGGAAAGGCATGTGAGCACTTGGTGTTTTCTGTACATAGGAAAGCCCCCTCTGGTGGCTTTGGAGAATTGCAGGGCACTCAGAGATGATGACTCAATACACTGTTGATGTAATGGTAATAGCCCAGACTATGCATGGTAGTGCGAACAGAAGAGCCAAGCAAGGACAGCTGTGCTTCCAGGAAAACATGAAGCTTTTTAAAACCAAGTGGCTGTGGGAAGTGTAAATTAGAGTGGTTGTATCTATCTCTAGCTCCTACAGAGCCTTACGTACTGGGTGCCAGCTCTTGACCAAGCACCTTATGTACAATTTTCTCACTTCACCTTACCAACCATCCTAGGAAGCAGGCTCTATCATTACCCCCTGTAGTGGGTTGAATAGTGCTCCCCCAATTCATATCCACGTGGAACCTTGGAATGTGACCTTATTTGGAAGTAGGGTTTTTGAAGATGTAATTAGTGAAGGGTTTCAAGATGAAATCACCTTGAATTTAGGACTCATCCAAATCCTAGAAGAGGAGAGGATATTCAGACAGAGAGGTAGAGATTGGAGTGATGCTGCCATAAGCCAAGGGACACCTGGAGCCACCGGAAACTAGAAAGCACAGAAAGGATTCTCCCCTAGAACCGCTGGAGGAAGCATGACCCTGTCACTGCCTTGATTTGGGACCTCTGGCCCCCAGGACTGTGCAAAAGTAAATTTCTAGTTTTGTTCACCTCCAAGTCTGTGGTAACTTCTCAGGGAAGCCTCAGGAAACTCATATAATACTGCCTGTTTTAGAGCTGGGAAAAACGAACTAATGCTTAAAGAGGTTGGCTCTAAGCCTGAGGTCATCCAAACTAAGAAATGGCAGAGATGGATTTTGACGTCATTATGTGACTTGCAGTCTGTGATCTCAGCCTCTCTGGTCTCCATGCTCCCTCCCCCACCAACAGCTAATATTTATTCAGTGCTGACTCTGGATCAGATATCATCTTAAGCATTTTGCTTTGATGATTTCATTTATCTCAAGGATTATCTTGTGAGAGATAAGTTCATTAGAATATATAGATGGGGGCTGACTCTATTTTGAAGGGCAGTAAACCATTTTTAAAGGCCTGGATTTACTTTTCAGCTTGTCCCTGGCATCTCATTTGCTGAATGGAGATTTTTCCATCTTGAGTGAGCTAAGTAGTATGAGAGGAAGTGTCAAGCATGTCAACCAGCGACTCATGAAATATTTCATCTTGTAATACATTAATAGGAAAACCGAGGTGATTTTCAGCCCATTCCAGTAAATTGGTTTTAGCACTAATGAACTGTTCTGTTTGAGCAAAGCGTTATTGGCAAAACGCTGCCATTAATAGTGACATGGAGGCATTTGAAACTCCATCAAAAATTATAATCTCAAAATAAAAGGCTGGGAAAATTTCTGTGTTCTGTTAATTAACGTAGGTTGTCCAATCAATGCTTTTACTTGGTGGCAGATTAAAGTATGGATTTCTGGCATGGTAAATTTTCAGATTGGTTCTCTTGCTACCTGTTGCTTCTGATGACCTCATCCCAACATTTATATTCAAATATGATAGCTTAGAGCTTCAGTAGTCAGCAGATCATAAATTTCACCCAGTTCTTCTGGCTGGATTTCAAGCATGTAGACCATGTGCTAACAGTGAGACTGATCGGAAAGACAGTTGTAGACAAACGGAGCATGAAGAAAATCATTCTTATTGGAGGATGTGGCAGAAATAATTTTCCTCTGTGCTAGGCAGACATCAGCTCTGCAGAACTGGCCAGAAATAATGATCGCTTCACTGATGGGCTGTAACATGGGGAGAAGGGAAGTACTGGCTCCAGCCTCTCCCCCAACCCAAATGTCTCAGGGTCTCAGGGCCAAATGCCCAGGGATATATAGCAGCTTGGATGCACAAAATGGCCAGAGTGAGTTTTTGCAAAGATAGAAGGTAGGACTGAGCAGAGGAAGGAATCAGGTGAACATTAGCCACTGTTCGTGGAGCATTCCTGTATGCTAGGCACCATGCTAATCTCATTTCATTTTCCAACAGCCTCATGATGAAGGCATTAAGTTGAACCATATGGAACTGGTATTCTTGTAGGTCAGAAAGAGCAGAATATTGGCAGTGTTGTTTAGTTCAACCTGTGCTATGATCAGCTCCTGTTTGTCAGTGAGGAAAGTAAAGGTGAAGACAATTGACCAAGATCACTTGCTAGGAAGGTCACAGTGACTCATGGAAGCAACTACCCATCCCCACTCCCCTCCTTTCCCTCCTCCCCCAGGGCTCTCCTCCTCTTTTTCTTCTGGTGAGTTTTATCAGAGGGGTGGATAATTAGACTTGCACTTCAATGACCCCTCTGAGTTACTCTGGCAGTGACGTGGGGAGGGAGGTATGTGGGAGAGGACCCAGGATGGATTCCTGGAATCTCTGTAAGAAGCTGTTAAAATAGTTCAAGTAGAGTGAATTGGTGGCTTAGACTAAAGTGACAGTAGGGGAGGTGTGGAGAAGGAGACTCATTTGAGAACTACTTTGGAATGAGAATCAATAGGACATGGTGTTTGATGGCAGTGCCTCATACCTCTGGCTTCTCTCCCAGCTCTTGTGTCTCTGCTTTATATGTGCTTGTAACATCTCATAACTTCCTTTTGCTATGTGGATCTCCATAGACCGTGAGCTCACTGAGGGTGGCAATCATGTCTCTTATTTATGGCAGTCCCTAGAACCATCATAGTGTCTAATACGTTGTAGGCAATCAGTATTTGTTGGATAAATGAAAGGGCTCAAAACAGTCAATCCAAACAACCATCTCAAATCCTTCCTGCAGCAATCACTCTCTATTTCCTCAAATTCTGCATTTCCTGACAGCAGACAGTAAGAGGTGGAGAAATAATACCCATGATCAGCCCTGCACTCATCTCTCAATTTCTCCAATATCATCTCAGCCACACCAGTGGGGCTATGTTGAACCTGGCATCCTGTTATTCAGTGTTCACATTTACAGGGTGACATGACTTTATCCATTAAGTTAACTAGTTTGGACTATTTCCATTAAGTTTTTCTGGACTATTTAATAAGGAACAATCTGACCAGTACTATATGCTGAATTGCTTTTAAACAGGGGAAGTTCTGTCTTCTGCAAAATAAAACATCTTTCCTCTGAGTTTTTTTTTTAACCCAGGTATGATTTGAGTAGGGTGAGGAGTAAGAGAACATTTAGCTTAAAGAATCTTTATTGCCCTAACAAGTAAAAGACCCTTTAACAATCACATTGATTTTTGCTGATGTATGTAAAGGGTTTTGAAAGTGAATTCTTACCCTGGGCAAGACCCACTTGGATATGCCAAGATTGTACTGTACCGTTATAAGACATTAATGGGAAATGAAGGAAGACAAATTTTGCCATGGAAGTAACAATTCCAGCTGATGAATTGCATGCATCAGGAGGACAATAGAGGTTGAGTAATTGACACTTGAATGGAGACATTTGTCAGGTAAAAGGGATAATGATCTAGTTGCTGGTTTTTGTTGGCAAGGTGTCAGAGAAGGTACAGTGGCCCCGGAATACTCAGAAAGTCTTAAAAAGGATATGAATGGAAGGGTGGAAGGTGGTAATGGTTACAGAAAAATTCAGGAAGTGCTTAAAATCAGAAGCGATCACTGTACATGTTACTTCCATCTATCTCTAAGAATTGTGGAAGCCTCCACCCCCTTTAGCCTATTGGGTGTCCCTGGTTGTCTACTTAAGTAGTCCTCTGCCTGGCCCCTTCATCCCCCGAAGTGTCCTTTGGGCCCTCCTCTCCATCCCCATGGCCAAGATGCCTTTCTGACCTGTCTGCTGTGCTCAGCATGGTGGAGAAGTCACACACCAGGCAGCAGTGTGGTCTTTGGTGACACGTAGACCTAGGCTCATATCCTGGCTCCACCAGCAAGTGGCTTTATCAGCTGTAATGAGGATTAATAATAACTCCTGCATAGACCTCTTATGGGGTGGTCCATGAATAAGTGATATGAGACATTGGCACATCTCCTGGCATACACACACACACACACACACACACACACTCAATAAAGACTAAACACCAAACAAAACAAACCAACATCAGCAAGAAAGGACAATGCCACAACTATAGCACAAGTCCCCTGGATAGTGTCCACTTTCAGCATCTTCTCCTTTTATTCTGTAGATCCTTCCCCTTCTCTGAATAATTTCCACCCCCCAAAGCAGTTTCCCCCTGCCATTCTCCTCCTGCAGAGAGCAGTGTGTGCTGGTATAAGAACTCAGAGCCTGGAGTTAAGCTTGGGCTCAAATCCTGGCTCTGGCACTTACAAGCTGTGTGTCTTTCCAACTGTTATTTACCCTCTCTCTGCCCTGTTCTCTCTCTCTGGGTTGTGCAGTCTTCTGTCAGATTCCCCTAGTATGTATCATATCCTTTCCCAATCTCTCTGCAGCCAGCAATGATCTGGCTTTACTCACTGCTCAGTCTCTTCTGTGTCTGGAACTGCATGGGCACATATGGCTCAGGTGGCTATGAGGATTTTTAGTTCATATGCCTGTGGCTCCGACTATGGTCTCTTCCCACTTATTCTGAGCAGAATAAATCTGATTGGTTGCCCATCAGCCAATGGATTGGTTCTTTCTGGGTCAGATCTCAGCCTCTGTGCAATTACCTGAGGCTGGTGGTAAGGTTGTATGGGGTAACATGATAGTCATTGGAAGTGAATGTGTGATAGAGATCAGTTCCTAGACAATGGACTGGATATACCCTTTGACATCAGGTTCCTGAGTTAGGAGGTGTTTAGGTTGCCAGGAGCAGGCAGCCGATTCTCCTGAGGGTCTGAAAACTAAACCTCCATTTCTTCAACTGTGAGCAATCTTATATTAGATACAGACCCTATATCTCTACCTTCACTGGACCCCCATTTAGGGTCTCAAGGCTTTCCTACTCTAAGTCATTCCTGAACCCCACTCTCCTAACTGGGAGAAAGAGAGAAGGGAAGTGCTATATGTGTTCCAGAGGAAAAGAGTCTGAATTAGGTGTGTTTGGGACATTTCACCATGAAATGGGGCTGCTCATTGAAATATAATGATAGCTGGGAAATAAATACCTCTCCTATGTGGGCTGTTTGAGCATAGAATTTTCCTGAAAATTACCTCACAGACAAAGCCTCTCATTTTCCAAGCCCTGCCATGACACACCAGTATTTTCTGTGTGTTTTGGGCCCACACAGGAGGCTTGATTAAGATCCTGTAGAAGTGCCCATGGTAGGTGCTTGAGGGCAGCAACCTTTCCTAACTGTTGACAATCTAGAACCTTGGACTGTCCCTCTGGCATTGCTTACCATGGACCAGAGCTCAGTGTAAGGTACATTCACTACTATGTGACTGACCTGCTCATAATAAGTTATATGAGTTTACTTTTTGTAAGTGCAGCAAATTTCTTTGAGTGCCATCTATGTGCTTGGCATTTCTCTGGGCATCTGGGCTAAATCAAGGGGCAGAGCTGACATAAATCTCTGTCCTCTAGGACATTTATTCCAAGAGCTGGCAGGGTCTGCCTACAGCCTACCTCTCCAGTTTGGAACTCTCATCTCCTTCTCTGTGCTGCTGCCTCTTGGCTACTGTCACTAGACCGTCTTCCTTCCCATCACTGGGTCTCTGCATGTGTTGTTCCTCCCACTGAAACACTCATCTGCCCTCCTTACCTCCTGACTCCTGCTCATCTTAGTTTCCTCGGAGAGTCATCCCCCTTGCTACCCTCTTCCTTGACATCTGCTGTAGGGTGCTTTGTTATTTTGCTCTCTCAGAATCATTCTTCTTTCCTTCATAGTAGCGTAGATATCCCTTTCTGGCTTTGCATTTATTTGCATAATTATTTGACTACCTTTCTCTCACATTAGACCCTGAACTCCATGAGGTTCAGAGAGGTTGAGTAACTTGCCCAAGATCCAAAGGGATGTAGTCAGGATTTGAGCCCAAGTTTGCTCCATGCTCCTTCTCCTGTCTAATACTGAACTGAAAATATGGAAGTACTTGTGCCACCCCTAGGCTTTGTGGCATCTGCCCTTAGAATTTATCCAGAGCTCTGCAGAGCTCTTTACTTGCAGTCAGTTGTGTAAAGATAATAATAATAGCTAATATTTTACATTTGCTGAGGTAATACAGTTTGCTAGGGGCTAGGATAAATAAGTGCCCTCCATGCAGTGGCTCCTTATATTTGAGGAGACAGGAACTATAATTAATCCCATTGTACAAATGAGGAAAGTGAGGCTCGGGTAGAAGAGATGACATACCCATGGTTCCACAGGCAGGGTCTGAGACCCATCCTGCTGGATTCACAGCCATTGCAATTCCTTTCTGTCTCCCTTCAGACACTCTCACCCCTGGATGAAAATGGAGGTAGGGTAATGAGGGACAAGATAATCAATAGTCCCCAATATTTACAAAGGGTTCTGGCAATGGGGGGTGGATCACCCATAAGTTTATTGCTTATCAAATTCTTCTGCTTTGGCACATAGAAAGCTGAGAGAATCTGTGTTGGTTTGGAGAGCTGTTCCTGATATGGTTCCTTCATTCTCAGACCCACTGTGGTAAAAACCAGGGGGCTGGGTAGGGGATGCTCTGTGCCATCAGAAGACGTTGACACTATGTGGAGAGCCTGAGCCATGTCTTTCTTTTTTTGCTCTCAGGGTACTGTTTTGCTCAGTTGCACACAAAGCATTCTATGGAGGAAGCTCAGTGCCAGGGAAAAAAAGAAGGGACTGTTGTCTGGGGCTGGAGCCAGGAGGAAACTTGCCACTATTATCACTCTGTGGTGACATTTGGGGCTTCAGGCAGGGAATGCTCTGTGACTTTTAAGCAGGCTCTTCTGGGTCCCCAGTGACTCAGAGCAGGACATACACACAGGATATGCATGGCAGCCTGCTTTAGGTGAAATGTGTACAGGTTTCAAGGCAGACTTGTGTAATATAATAGCTGCATGACCTGGGCAGGCTCCTTAACCTCTCAGTCTCAGCATCCCCTCCTGGAAAACAGGACTGATCATAGTCCAAACCTCTCAGCATTGTTGTGATAATTAAATGGGGTCACATGTAAACTGCTTGGCTGGTGCCTCAATGAATGGCATTCAATGAATGGCAGATGTACACTGAAAACATCAGTACAGCTGAGGCCCAGAAGGAGCCTTCCCTTTATTCCTCTTGAGCAATATGGATTGTGTATGGAGTGGCCTCTTTGAGAGAATCAGAGCACCTCTTCCCCTGGTTTGGTTGGTCCCAGTAGTTATTTTCAAAGATCCATTTAATTTTTCTTCTTTCACTTTCAAGAACAAAGATATCCTGCTGAAAGATCAGGAAATGAGAAATAGAAAGGGGACCTCTCAGAGAGTGATGATTTGTAATGACCCAGCAACAGGGATAAACTCCACTGTGGCAAAAAATAATGAAACATCGATTCTCAGAACTTATTAGGAGTCAGATTTAGAAGAGAGTTTAAAAAAGCAATTAGTCTGGATTGAAACTAATTAGTGATCTCCCCCCACCCCACCCCAATCCTCAGACAGTTCAGATTATGGGGAAGTTATTAAGGACCTACTATGTGCAGTACTTCAGAGGATTCAAAGATGGAAAAGAATTCTACTCTACTTTAGAGAGATTAGATACAAATATAAATGACTATTATTGAGGAAAGAAATCAATTCCACCTTAGAAGTATAAGCACAGTGTCATGAGTTTTCAAAAATATACATCTTCTCTCATTCTGCTTCAACTTTAATAGGATCCCTCTCAGCATCTCTATTCAGCTCTTCTTTCTGCACCAGCTGAGTTTTATCTTTGGTCTTTAAACCACTTGGCATGCTTTCTGGATGGCCTCAATCATGTCCATGGCTCCTAACTACCCCACCCCCACAATATCTGCTGACACTCAGTTTCCCTAACTCCAACCCTCTGGTTGACATTTCTCCTGGAAGGTTCAAAATCAAATTCACCATTTATCTCACCCCCATACCCATTGCCTTTTCTGGGTCCCTCTCCAAGTTAACTTGACCACTTTTGGCCTAGTCCCTCAAGTCCCAATTCTGTGGTCACACTAGATTCCTGAATTTTTCTGCTTCCCAGGTCAAAATTGCTCACTGAGTGCAAAGCTTGTACTCCTGAAACACTTCTTGAGACTGTTTTTTTTTTCTCCCCCACCACTGCCTTTCACCAGAACTATTAGCTATGGTCCTCAAATAGTTCCCCTGCCTCTCATCTCTCCTGACCCAGTCCCCCTCCCCTCAACTGCTGCCAGGATGACCTTTCTGAAACATGAACTGTATACTTCCTCTTTTTTTTAACTCGAAACTCTTCAGCATCTCTTCAAGGTCCTTAGGGTAATTCATGGCTGATATGCATTTCAATAAAACCTTCTGCAATTTGGATTTTGTTTACCTCTTACTTTGTCTCTCGCAACTTCTTCCTCTAATCTTGTTTGTGCATCCACCCATCCATCCATGTAATATTTATCAAGTTCCTACTATGTGACAGGCACTAAGGTAAGTGCTGAGTTTATAAGGAAGAACAAAACAGAAATGGCCCGTGTCTTCCTCAAGTTCCGCCTAGGGGACAGACTGACAATAAACAAATAGGTTATTAATAAACTAAGTGTGTTGGACTTCTAGCTAAGATGGAGGCATAGGTAGGTACACTTTGCCTCCTTGCACAACCAAAAGAAGAAGAACAACAAATTTAAAAACAAAAAAATTACCAGAACTGCCCCCAAATCAAACTGTATAGAAGTCTGACAACAAAGGAGTTAAAGAAGAAACATTCATTCAGATTGGTAGGAGGGGCAGAGATAGGCAGGGGGTGCAGAGGACTCATGGCAAGGCAGCAGCCAGAGGACCAGGTAGGTGAGGCGGTGGCTGGTGGACTGGGCAGTCCCACATTAGCGTGAAAATAAAGCAGGAATAACAACTGGGGAGTGACACAGACCACACAAGCCAGGCTTCCAGCACGGGGAAATGAAGCCTCAAAACCTCTGGCTGTAAAAATCTGTAGGGATTGCTGCAGTGGGAGAAACACCCAGCCTCATAGGAGAGTTCATTGGAGAAACCCACAGAGTCCTAGAACATACACAAATCCACCCACCTGGGAATCAGCATCAGAAGGGCCCAATTCGATTGTGACTAGCAAGGGAAGTGACTGAAAGCCTCCCAAGAGCTGAGCAGGCAGCATTGTTTCCTCTCAGACCCCGCCCCCACATACAGCACCACAATGCAGCCAAGTGGGTTGCCCCACCCTGGAAAATACCTAAGGCTCCTCCCTTTACTACATAAAAGGCACAGTGAGGCAAAAAAAAAAAAAGTGGCCCAAATGAAAGAACAGATCAAAGCTCCAGAAAAAATACAACTAAGTAATGAAGAGATAGCCAACCTATCAGATGCACAGTTCAAAACACTGGTAATCACAATGCTCAGAGAAATGGTTGCAAAATAAAGAAAAAAATGAAGGCTATCCAAAGTGAAATAAAGGATAATGTTCAGGGAACCAACAGTGACAAAAAGGAAATCAGGACTCAAATCAACAATTTGGACCAGAAGGAAGAAATAACATTCATTCAACCAGAACAGAATGAAGAAACAAGAATTCAAGAAAAAAAAAATCAGGAGAGGCTTAGGAACCTCCAGGACAACTTTAAATGTTCCAATATCTGAATCATAGGGGTGTCAGAAGAAGAGGAAAAGAAAGAAATTGAAAACTTATTTGAAAAAACAATGATGGAGAACTCCCCTAATATGGCAAAGGAAATAGACTTCCAGGAAGTCCAGGAAGCTCAGAGAGTCCCACAGAAGCTGGATCCAAGGAAGCACACACCAAGGCACATCATGATTACATTAGCCAAGATTGAAGATAAGGAGAAAATCTTAAAAGCAGCAAGAGAACAGGAGACAGTTACCTACAAAGAAGTTCCCATTAGAGTATCAGCTAATTTTTCGAAAGAAACTTTACAGACAAGAAGGGGCTGGAAAGAAGTATTCAAAGTCATGAAAGGCAAGGACCTACATTCAAGATTACTCTATCCAGCAAAGCTATCATTTAGAGTGGAAGGGCAGATAAAGTGCTTCCAAGATAAGGTCAAGTTAAAGGAGTTCATCATCACCAAGCCCTTATTATATGAAATGTTAAAGGGACTACCTAAGAAAAAGAAGATAAAAATATAAACAGTAAAATGACAACAAACTCATAACTATTAGCAGCTGAACCTAAAACAAAAAGAAACAAACAAACAAACAAACAAACAAAAATACTAAGCAAACAACTGGAACAGGAACAGAATCACAGGAATGGAGATCACCTGGAGGGTTATCGGGTGTGGGGGAGTAGGAGGATGAGAGAAGGGGAAAAGATACAGGGAATAAGAAGCATAAATGGTAGGTGCAAAATAGATGGGGGAGGTTAAAAATAGCATGCCAGTAATGGAGAAACCAAAGAACTTATATGTACAACCCATGGACATGAACTAAGGTGGGGGAATGATGGTGGGGTGGGGTATAGGGTGGCGGGGTATAAAGGGGAGAAAATAATGGGATGTATGTAATAGCATAATCAACAAAGTATATTAAAAAATAAAAGGACTCAGATTGACAAAAAAATGATGTAATTTGTAAGGTGCCATGAAAAGAAAACAGGGTGATGCGAGAAATAGAAATAGGAAGATGCTCTAAGGGTCTTCCTAGATTCAACTAAACATTCAGACTCTTAAGAACACCACAGTTCACTCTTAGCTTTATAAGCATTAGAAGGATAGAGAATGAGAAATGAAACTGGCCACCAGGGCAACACCAGGTGTTCCACATCAGAAGTCCATGCAGCATAGCTGTAATCCACGGAGATGACTTGACATCAAGCAGTTGTGGCTCTGCCCTGGCTTAGAATCTGCATGTCTCATTGGAGTCAGTATCTGTTATCACAATCCTACAGGCAGAGCTCTCAGGATCTCTTTAAGAAGCATCTTATTACCAATTATGTCCAAAGTATGGCATTCCATCAGATACTTACAGCCCATTTATAGTTCTTCCCAGACCAGATGCAAAGTACCAGTGAAAGGTCATTTCACCCCAGGCAATGTTGCCTAGTAATAGAATTGACATCCCAACTACTTAGGTTATCAGGGATTCAGGACTAGGAAGTTAACTGAAGGTTAAGTTCTCATGGAGAAGGCAGAAGGGGTTTGTTACTCCTTTGCCCATTTGGAATTTCTTTGGATAGAGTGGTGGTCAGGGAAAATAATGTTTAAGCTTAGTTCCCAAGTGGGGAAAAGGTGGAGGAAGAGCACCCTAGGTAAAGAGAATAGAAAGAATTTGGTGTGTTTCAGGAGAGGTGAATGAAGTAGAGGGAGCATTAGGGAGAGTCCTAGCAGATAGGCTGGCAAGTGTGGGCCAAGGCCAAGTCATACCAGCCCATGTGAGGATTTGGGTTTTATCTGTAGTTTCTTAGTGAGTGAATGGCACTTCCAGAGGCTCAGATATGGAGGTGCCTGGCCAGAGACCTTCACTTCTTACTTTGGAGGAGTTTGTATCAAGGGTGTTCCACTGTTGTATTGCTGTAAAAATGTCTACCCTAAACTTAAAGGCACAACACAACAACTTTTATTCTTTGGGTCAGGAGTTTGGACTGGTGTGACGGTTAATTTTTTTGTCAACTTGGCTGGGCCACGGTGTCCAGATATGTGGTCAAACATTATGCTGAGTGTTCTTGTGGGGATGTTTTTAGATGATATTAAAATTTAAATTTGTGGTTTTTGAGTAAAGCAGACTGCCCTCCATAAGGTGCGTGGGTGGGCCTTATCCAATCAGTTGAAGACCTGAATAGAACAAAAGACCTGCCTGAGCAAGAGATAATTCTGTAGCAGAAGACCTTTGGGATTGAAATGCACATGACAAATAGGATGTGTATGTATATAGAAAGACATTTATTTTAAGAAATTGGCTCACATAATCATGGAGTATGGCAAGTCTAAAATCTTCAGGCTGGGCTAGTAGGCTAGAGACCAAGGGGAGACTGATCCCACATCACAGTAAGAAGGGTATTAAAGAATTTGAAGCCATGCCTTTGAAACCAACACAATATTCCATCTGACTGCAAATTATTTGCATTTCTCTTGCCTGCAGAATACACTTGACTCCCTCAAGACTCCCCAAAAGTATTTCCCATTATACCACCAGGCTTGGCCTGAGGCCAAGGATCTCATAAACCTTATTTAAGTTCCAGATGTGGTTGAGGATCCTTGAGCTTGGTTCCTTGGATATAGCTTCTAGATCTTAAGGTCTGTAAGCTAAAGAGACAAGTTATCTGAACGCCCTCCCCTGCTTCATATGCAGTGATGAGACAGGCATAGGATAACTATAAATAGATATTCCCATTCAAGAAAGGGGAAAACACAGCAGTAAGTGGCCCATAGTAATTCGGGAATTCAGCTTGGCATATGATGTCTATTTCTTGATTAGGGTTCAAAACAGGTCCCTGAAAATGATTTTTGTGGTTTTTGGCTCTATTTTCTAAGGTCTTGGTTCTGTGCTTTCACCCATCCTTTCCTCCTCATAAGAAGTAGCCCATGTTTTCAACTAAGTGGATTTCTCCACTTGTTTTCTGTCCATAGAAGTTTGGGGACACAAAGGACTCTTTTTATTAGTACCATCTTGGTTCCTTTTAGTCCAAGTTGGTATAAATTAAGAACTTTATGGATTTCTTATGTGTCAATTTATTATCTATTACATCAGACCATGTCCACACACACATGAATCTCTCTAAATCCTTCTATATTTGGGCCCCCAGGAGGCTTCTGGGGCACAGCACTCTTAGTATTTTTTAAAAACCTGTTGTCTTCAAGATCCTCAGAAGGCATTTTGTTTGACTGAAATGGAGGTACCACCTTATGTCTTTCTGATATTGTGACAAATGAATTTTTGGTCATTCTATTGGGTTCATCTGTACTCTGAAACAGGAATACTGCTCTGGTAACAATCTGGAATTGAGTGCTGTTTCTTTGAGCACCCTTAGCTGGCTGAAAAGATTGTCCTGGTTGCTTATATGTACTCCAAATTTTATCTGGAAATTATATAATTAATTCTTCAGTTGAGCTCTTTCCTCGACCAGTTTATTACAGGAGGCTAGAAGAAGCCAGATGGCACCTTCAGCACGTTGGAAATCTCCTTAGATGGATGCACAGTGAGTTCATCCAGTACATTTCTAGTCCACAGTAAGGCAAGCAACAGTCTCAAACTTTTCTTCTAAAACAAGGAACCTTTTTTCTTTGGCTTCCAATAGTGCTTTCCTCCTTCCCCTCACCAACTGTTTCTTGAGGCCTGTCACTTTGTCCCTGAATTCCACGTTTTATGTTTTGATTCAGTAGCATCCCACTTCTAGGAAACAACTTTTGTTCCAGTTACCTGTTGCTATGTAACAAACCACCCCAAACTTAACATCAAAATAAAATTATGGTTTTACTGTGTTTGTATATCCTGTGGATCAGGAAGTCGGACAGGGCATAGCTTGTCTCTGCCATATAATGTTTGGGGTTTTAGCTAGGAAGACTCAGGTGGCTTGCGGGGTGACTCCTACAGCTTGAGGCTGATATCACTAACTGGAGACTTCTTTGCTCACACGTCTTGTGTCTGATGAGACAACTCAAAGGCTGGGCTTGGCTAAGATTCATGAACAGAGTGCTTCCATGGGACTTACACATATGGCTTGGGCTCTCATCATATGGTGTTTTGAAAGGAACCATGTCAAGTGGAAATGCCCAGAGAGTGAGTTTTCCAAGATACCCAGGCAAGGCCTATATAGCCTTTCATGTTCTGGGTCTCAGAGGTCATATTGCATCATTTGTGTTGGTTTAAGCAAGTCATGAGCCCTCCTCCTCAGAGGAGGAAACTCTATCAATGATGGAAGGCATATCAAATAATTTAGGACTAGGTTTTTAAAAACACCACAAAAAGCAGACCTTGGAGAGTATTGAGTTTTCTCTTGCATCATTTCCCAAAATAACTAGATAGGTGTTCAGTATTTGTCTTCTCTATCTTAGGTCTCTGTAATGTTTATTCAACTGGGTTCACTTCTCCCATTATTTCCCTTTTTAATCTCCACACATCTGATTTTTAACAAGATAGACAGGCAGTTCTTTGGTATTCATTTATATTCTCTTTGCTCATTTTTTTTATGTGATGAGAGAAGGGTGGTGAAATGGCCATGGTCAAGAGAAAAGTGATAGGGGTGAAGTATGCTTGGCCAGAGATCCCTAGTCTTAAGAAATAAGTCCTTAAAGTAAAGGCTATTGGTCTTGGAATATAATTAAGCTTTGACTATACTTGTAGTGTTATGGAAGACAATTCATAGCATTAAGACCAGCCTTCATATGTTTTTATTAGGCAGTGTTATATTTAGTTATTTATTATTAAACATTTTTTCTTTTTTAATTTATTTTTAAAATATATTTTATTGATTATGCTATTACAGTTGTCCCATCCCTCCCCCCTTATTCCCCTCTGCCTTGCACACCACCTCCCAACTGCATTCCCCCCACTTTAATTCATGTCCATGGGTCATACATAGAAGCTCTTTGGTCTCTCCATTTCCTATACTATTCTTAACCTCCCCCTGTCTATTTTGTACCTACCATCTATACTACTTATTCTCTGTACCTTTTCCCCCTCTCTCCCCCTCTTACTCACCCACTGATAACCTTCCATGTGATCCATGTGATTTCCATTTCTGTGATTCTGTTCCTGTTCTAGTTGTTTGCTTAGTGTTTTTTTTTTTTTTTTTTTTTAGGTTCAGTTGTTAATAGTTGTGAGTTTGTTGTCATTTTACTGTTTATATTTTTATCTTCTTTTTCTTAGGTAGTCCCTTTAACATTTCATATAATAAGGGCTTGGTGATGATGAACTCCTTTAACTTGACCTTATCTTGGAAGCACTTTATCTGCCCTTCCACTCTAAATGATAGCTTTGCTGGATAGAGTAATCTTGAATGTAGGTCCTTGCCTTTCATGACTTTGAATACTTCTTTCCAGCCCCTTCTTGTCTGTAAAGTTTCTTTCGAAAAATTAGCTGATACTCTAATGGGAACTTCTTTGTAGGTAACTGTCTCCTGTTCTCTTGCTGCTTTTAAGATTTTCTCCTTATCTTCAATCTTGGCTAATGTAATCATGATGTGCCTTGGTGTGTGCTTCCTTGGATCCAGCTTCTGTGGGACTCTCTGAGCTTCCTGGACTTCCTGGAAGTCTATTTCCTTTGCCATATTAGGGGAGTTCTCCATCATTGTTTTTTCAAATAAGTTTTCAATTTCTTTCTTTTCCTCTTCTTCTGACACCCCTATGATTCAGATATTGGAACATTTAAAGTTGTCCTGGAGGTTCCTAAGCCTCTCCTGATTTTTTTTTTCTTGAATTCTTGTTTCTTCATTCTGTTCTGGTTGAATGAATGTTATTTCTTCCTTCTGGTCCAAATTGTTGATTTGAGTCCTGATTTCCTTTTTGTCACTGTTGGTTCCCTGAACATTATCCTTTATTTCACTTTGCAGAGCTTTCATTTTTTTCTCTATTTTGTGACCATACTCAACCAAGTCTGTGAGCATTGTGATTACCAGTGTTTTGAACTGTGCATCTGATAGGTTGGCTATATCTCTTCATTGCTTAGTTGTATTTTTTCTGGAGCTTTGATCTGTTCTTTCATTTGGGCCAATTTTTTTTTTTGTCTTGGCATACCTGTTAGGTAGTATGGGGCTGAGCCTTACGTATTTTCCAGGGTGGGGCAGCCCACTTGGCTGCATTGTGGTGCTGTATGTGGGGGTGGGGTCTGAGAGGAAACAATGCTGCCTGCTCAGCTCTTGGGAGGCTTTCAGTCACTTCCCTTGCTAGTCACAAGCGAATTGGGCCCTTCTGATGCTGATTCCCAGGTGGGTGGATTTGTGTATGTTCTAGGACTCTGTGGGTCTCTCCAATGAACTCTCCTGTGAGGCTGGGTGTTTCTCCCACTCCCTCAACCCTCACAGGTTTTTGCAGTCAGATGTTTTGAGACTTTATTTCCCCACGCTGGAACCCGGGGTTGCGTGGGTGTGTCTCTCCCCAGTTGTTCCTTCTGGTTTATCTACACTGAAATGTGGGACCACCTACTCTGCCAGATGCTGCCTTGCTGCCAGTCATCTCTGTCTGGCTGCCTGTCTCTGCCCCTTCTACCAGTTTGGATGAATGTTTCTTTTTTTAACTCCTTGGTTGTCAAACTTCCATACAGTTTGATTTTCTGTCAGTTCTGTTTTGTTGTTTGTTTGTTTGTTTTTACATTTGTTGTTGTCCTTCTTTTAGTTGTGGAAAGAGGCTAACACTCCATCTTGGCCAGAAGTCCCAAAGTTTTTTCTCTTTTTTAGAAGAATTTTATTCACTTATTTTTAGAGAAAGGGGAAGGGAATGAGAAAGAGAGGGAGAGAAACATCAATGTGTGGTTGCCTCTTGCGTGCCTCCCTCAGGGGACCTGGCCTACAACCCAGGCATGTGCCCCCACCATGAATTGAACTAATGACCCTCTGGTTTGCCAGCTGGCGCTTAATCCACTGAGCCACACCAGCCAGGACATGGTAGTATTTTAAATAGATTAAAACTTATGAGCTTTGTTTACTTTTATAATGTTATGAATACCAAAGTAATACATGTGTGCTATGGGAAAAATTGGAAAATATAGAAAAATATAAAAAGAAATAAAAAAATAAAAGAAAACTGATGGGAAGAAGGTGAAGGAATTAGTCAAAGAACATGTTTGAAGGACCAAGGGATATGGACAATGGTGAGAGGACCCATTCTGGAACTGGGGGTGGGCTGGGTGGAGGGGGCAAAAAGTAGGACAGGTGTAATAGCATATGCAATAAAATATTTTAAGAAATAAAGTCAAATGAAAAAAGAAGACTAACATTAATAATGTGTCATATATCATTTAAAATATGCTTAAAATATGGAGATTATTTTATGTACATTGAAACTTAGAAATTTGCAATGCATTGCCCATCTTCCCACATCATTAAATATAACATTGGAGGATGATTTCTGAAAGTTGTGAAACAGCCACTTGTATGACTGTACTATAAACTTCACTTAACCAATTCCCTTGTTGTTGGACAGTAGGTTATTTCAGTGTTATTTTTATTTCATCCTCCTGTAGGATGAAACCAAATGAAACTTACTTTACCATCACACTTTGTACCTTTCATGTGTTACATTTGTTTTTGGGAACAGATTTGAAAGATTGCACTGGCAAATAGAAGTAGACTTACCTGGTGCAGTCCCTGAGGGTGGTACCAATGTATGACATGAGAGTAGTGATAACAATGACATTGATGAGTGATATAATTTCTTCATTGCATCCACCCAATTGTTCATGTTAAAATCCTACATATCATCTTTGCTTTGTTACTCTTCCTCATCTGTTGGTTGAAGCAAGTCACCATGACTGGTCAATTCATTATCTTAAATATTTCTTGTACCTGCCCCTTTTCTTTCCATTCCCATTGACATCTCTCTTCTTTTCTTGATTACTTTATTAGATAATAGCTGTAGAACTGTCTTCCAGCCTGAGTGTTCCTTCAAAAGTGCAGCCCTGGTCATGTCATTCTAATGCCTAGATATTATTACCTTCGAAATAATGTTCAAACCCTTCTTGGGGCTCATGAGGCCCACTCAGCCTCATCTCAAGATGCCCATTTCTCTTCTGTTGTTTAGCTGTTCTGGACTTCTGGCACAACCCTGTCTCCAGGCCTTTGTCTTAGTCAGCCAGGCTGCTATAACAGAACACTATGGACTGGGAAGCTTAAACAACAGATAATTTAATTCTCTGAGCTCTAAAAGCTGAAACCCAGGATTAAGGTGCTGGAAGGTTTGGTTCCTGTGAGGACCCTCTTCCTGGTTAGTAGAGAGCCACTTGCTTGCTGTGTCCTCATGTGGTGAAGAGATATATCATCTCTCGCATGTCTCTTCTTGTAAGGGCATCAGTCCCATTCATTAGGGCTCTAATCTAATTACTTCACAAAGGCCCTACCTCCTAATACCATCCCACTGAAGATTAGGATTTCCACATATCAATTTTTGGGGAACAAAAACATTCAATCTCTAGCAGCCTTTGAAGCAACTCTTCTCTTTGCCTGAACACTCTCCCTCACTTCCCACAAATTTTATGAGTTCAGATATTGCTTCCTCCAAGAAGTCTTCCTTGGCCATATGCTCCTGACTACCCTCAAGTGTGTGTTAGGTGTCCTGCAAGGGCTCAGTGTATGACTATCTGTAAAGTTCCCTTCCTAGTGCTTATTTTAGTTGCCACAGAGGTTTTAGAGTTTTATGTTACTTCCCACAAGATCATGAGCTCTGTGAGATTAGGACCCCTCCTCTCTTTCCACCAGGTCTTAGCTTAGTGCCCAGTGCATAGAATGCCCTCATTAACTATGTGAATAAATGAAATCTATGGCTGCTACTTCACAAGATGACAACTCTGACCCACTTATAAGAACCAGCTCAAAAACTTCCATATTTACTTTCTGTGGGGTTGAAAATTTTCTTCCAGAAAGAAAACACCAGGCAACCACTTGTGTAAATCATTAATAAATCTGTTTACTGTTTTTATTTGCATTAGCTATCAAATTAAATATTGCATTAAGTGAGTTAAATATTAATGTTACATTAAATATATATTACATTTAAAAAATTAATTACTAGATGCTCTTCCTCTGAGGTAGGTTATGAAAGCTTTAGCACATTCAGCCCAGCATGTGCTAACTGTACATAGTTGTTTATTATGTCATTGGTGACATATTAGAACCCATAGGAATAAGGGGGAAAAATACCAGAGGCTGTGGGGGCCTACGGATGGGTGGTGTGGCCAGGAGGGCAGCACAGCCCTATGAGAGCTAATGTCAGATATAAGGAAGACAGAGGAAAGGAGCAGAGGAGGGAGAGTATATAATTTATCCTGCACTTGTTATTTGCCATTTACATTGTCCTAAGCAGTTTACAAGGATTATTTTCTTTAATTCTCATCAGAGAAAAATGAAACAGTCACAATTATTATTTTTTACATTATACAGTTGAAAACTGAATCTCAAAGAGGTTATGAGATGTGAGCAAGGTGTCGTAGCCTTGAGACTGTTGCAGGCAGCAGGACTCATATTCTTAACTATGATTATCTATTACTCCTTGAAAGAGGTGCTTTAAAGTTACCATGAATTGAAATGGACACATGGGTTTTAAGGAATTTTATATTTTGGTTATTTTTATTCCTAATAACAATGGAACATAGTAGGATTTAGAACTATTTATCCATCCATTCACCCACCCATTCATTCACTCATTCACCCATCATCCATCCATTCACCTATTCACCTCTCCATCTATCTATCTGTCCATCTGTCCATATATCCACCCATCCATGGACCCACCCACCCATCTATTCTATCCTTCCATCCATCCACCCACCCATCCACCCACCCAACCATCCACACAACCATCCATCCATCTATCTACCCACACATTCATCCATCTACACATCCATTCATCCATCTTACTTGTTGAGGTTCTGACAGGTGCCAGGAATGGCTAATCTGGGAATGTAGTAGAGAACAAGGCAGATACGATCCCTGTGCTAACAGATCTCATTGTCTAGTGGCATAAGCCAGAACCACCTGGAATTTAACATCCTGTGCTCTTTCTCCTTCACCAAGATGCTTTTGTAGTGAACCACTCTTTGTTCATATGGTGTATCCTGCATCCCATGTCTCTGAAAAGCCAGGAATGGGGGTGGTGCTGAAGGGTTATGGTTAGCTACTTCTATTCTTGCTCCATTTGAGCCATTCTTCATGTGAGAATAAGAGTAATTCTGTCCTTTTCTGCTATCATGCCCAGTGACTTCCCAATGTACTTAGAAAAACTCCAGTATCCTGAATTATCCTGAATTCTAAGTCTCCTTTGATTCTGTGCCCACCTTTCCCTCCATCCACACCTTATAGCCACTGTATAGCTTACTCTGTCTCCACCAACCAGAATGCAAGCCCCAGGGGGGCATGAGCTACTATGGGGCTCACCCTGTATTACCAGTTCACCAAGCACAGTTTGGGGCACAGCAACCCCCCAGAAAGTGAATGAATGAACAAATGAGGCAGCCAGGTGATAGGACAGGAAATCATTACTTTAAAGTTGGTGATGGGACACAATAATCTAGGCTCCTTACCCTGGGTGACATGATCTCCCTCCAAGGGTGAGCATGTTCTGTACACATTGGTTTAGCAGCTACCTTTGGATATTAAAAAGACTGAACATTATATCTTTTTCTTTTCACTCCTGCTAAAGTGATCTAAAATAATTCTAAAGTTCATCCTCCCTGAGGCCAGGAGGCAGCCTCTGACTGACGAAAAGTCTTATATAAAGAAGAGCACCAAGGGAAAGTGCCAAAACTATTTCACATTCTAATACCATTGCAGGAGCAAAGCATCACCTGCTTGGGCATCACACAGTAGCTGTTATGAATTGTCAAGCTATTATTGCTTGATCTTCCAACATTATTGTAGTTATTATACTTGTCATCAGGGTGGGGGTTGAGGGACAGGCTTAGGTGTCAAGGTTGGAATTCTCATGAAATGAATGATAAGGACAGGAGCATCTGTGCGATACTTCCTTTCTTATCTTTTCTCTGCCTGGATGAGGGGACAACAGAGAAATTGCAGGCAAGCTGGGCCATTTCCCAGAGACTCCTGCAGCTTTGCTTTCTTGGTATGCCTTCCAGGAGGTTGCAGCCTGGAAAGTAAAGGAGAAAGTCAGCCTGTAGGTGACTTAACCTTGTAGTGGTCTTCCTATTTTGCAAGGTATGTGAGCAGTGAATGCATCCATGTTCAAGTCTGGGGTATAGAGTAATACCATTTGAACTCCATAGAGTGCAATGGTTTCGTAATTACAGATTACTGTTAGAGACACAACAGATCCTGCTCCGAACTGTCTGCCCACCTTCTATTCCTTCCTCCCCACTCCTTCCTTCCCCTAAAGGCACTGCTGTTCCCAGACATGGAGAGCAGAGCGGGTGGGTGAGGAGACCAGCAGGCCTGCAGGGAGGGAAGGTGCCGCCTAATTATTGTACTGGGCACTGTGGAGAATTAGAACTTCAGGCTCTGTAGCAACCAGCCAAGCTCTGATGAAAGTTTCATGTGGTTTTCTCTTCCCTTTAAAGCCTGGTGGGACATTTTCAGTAGAGGAGAAGGGGGTAGAGTTCGCCTTAAACCTTCTCTGTCCCATATTTTTGCCTTTAAGTGGATCCAAGCTTGAGCCTTGTAATTATCTCAAAAATAGACCAGACAGTCACAGTGCATTGTGTGGGTTTTCCTTGGTGGTGTCTAATGAAACAGCACAGCAAGGAGGAGATAGCCTGATGGCAGGGTGGATAGATGGCCCTGTGTCTGTTAATCTCACATTTCATCTCTATTTAAGCCATCTCTCAGCTCATTAATTGTCTTTCTGAGAAGGGCCAGACATTTATTTTTGAGAGCCATCTACATGCACTGATTTCATCCAGCCTAAAGATAAAGGAAGGGACAGAATGTAGTTATGTGGCCTTGCTAATTTTGCTAAACAAGAAATAGAGGAGCTATGTGGTCTTGCTAATTTTACCAAATAAGAAATAGTTAGGCAGACCTCTTGGACTGTCTTGCCTGATTGCCTCCCAGAAGGGTTGCCCCATTGCTGCCACCATCAGCAGTGTACAAAAGTGTCACCACTCTACACCAGCACTAAAGATCTATCAATGCCCATGTCATATAAACAAACATAAAAAAAGGTCACAGAGCTGTCTAATGCACACAGAGTACCTGTCTGTTTTAAGCAAACCAGGAACATGATGATTCAAATTTTACAAGAAGGATAAAATAAAATGACTCTTTACATATTGTTTTTTTAACCATTAAATCCCTCTGATGCATTTAAAATAGATTTTGAATGTTGCTGAACAGGAAAATAGTTAAATAAATTATGGTACACCCATAGTATAGAATTCTAAGCAGCTGTTAAAAAGAAATAGATGGCTCCATCTCGGGGGTTCCCAACTGGTGGTCCCCTCAGGGGACTCCTTGGCCATGTCTGGAGATATATTTGGTAGTAACAGTTTGGGGAGGGGATGTGTTGCCTGCATGTAATGGGTAGAGGCCAGAGATGCTGCTGAACAGACTACAATGCACAAGAGGCCCCTCACAATAGAGGTTTATCTAGTCCAAATTTTCAACAATGCTAAAATTGAGAACTGAATTACCTGGGAAAGATATTTACACTATATTGGTAAGTTTATAAAAAGCAAGTGTGCAGATCAAGATCTGCAGCTCTGATCCATTTAAACAAAATTAAAGTATTTTTGTGTATATATGTGAATATATAAGTAGGTGTATTCTAATGTTTAGGGAAAAGGCTACGAGAATACAAGTCAAACCTGTGTGATGATGGTTTTTTTATGGATGAGTTTGGTGAATAGTAGGGACTTTATTTATAATCCAGAAAAGATTTTGATTTGCATAAATTCAAATGACACCCTACCTTTCTAGGATTGCAAATACTACACAGTGGATTTTCACAGGGCGGCACATTGATGTAAAGCATATGCATTGCTTTTCTAGGGAATGTTATGTGACACCATCTAGATGGATGTTGTAAACCAGATTTTTATAGAAGACTTTTTATTTTCTTGTGACTGCCTTTGGTGACTGTCAAGCCAGGCAAGACTAGGTCCTGATTTCTTAAACAAATAAAATAAAACTCCTAATATGGGAATAAATGGGTCCAAGTGGTTGAAGATGCATAAAAATTCTTTAAAAAACACTTCATGGCACACTAAGATGGCCAATAATCACCATGGAATATTCATTTTGACTAAATTTGCCTGGGTCCCTTACTTTTAGGCACATTTTTTTCAGCAGCACAAAGAGACATGCCCAGAAGCCTTTGAAGAGTCTGGTGTTATGCAATTATTATGGAATAACCAGGCTGGGAGGAGAGCACAGTGCAAGAGACATAGTGCAGTGGATCAACAGAGTTTGAACATGGGGGGCAATGAGAGGAGGTACCCAGGCTACAGGATCCGAGGGCTGGGAGCACTGGATGCTCTTCTCTGACCCAGGAGATGAAGGAGGTGCACCTGGTGGAAAAAGGAGAAAGTTGCATGGGCCATGTGGAGTGGAAATGTCAGTGAGACACCATAAGGAGAGAGTGAGAGGACAGTCAGTTTGTTGTGTCTAAAGCTCAGCAGATCATCAGGACTAGATGC
The DNA here is from genome assembly GCF_004126475.2 of Phyllostomus discolor. Taxonomy (NCBI): domain Eukaryota; kingdom Metazoa; phylum Chordata; class Mammalia; order Chiroptera; family Phyllostomidae; genus Phyllostomus; species Phyllostomus discolor. The sequence goes on along the minus strand of NC_040905.2, from coordinate 110,988,753 downwards.
ACACATTCATGGGTCCTAATGGAGGTGGGAATTGAGTTCTGGCTGGGCTTGTAAGGAAGGGCAAATAAGATGCACACAGAGGCAGGTTCCTAGAGGATGCTGGCATTTTGGAGCAGTCATAGAAAAAGGAGCCAAAGGAGGAAGCACTTTGGGGAAAGAAGCCAGAAAGGGGAATACAGAGCTTTCAGAAGGAAATGGAGGGTCACTGCAAGAGGGCTCCTGGTAAGGTGAGAAGAGAGAAAGTGCTGTGGTTGTGCAATAAGGCTGTCTAGGTGGGCAGGGTCCCAGGCATTGAGGAGTAAATGAGAGAGGGGGGAGAGCCCCCACACACGCTTCTTCAGAGCTGTAGCCTTACAAGCATTTAGTGATTCCCTCCTTACTGTCCACTCCTTCCCCAGACAGTAAGTGCCATCAGGGACCTTATCCATTTGAGCTCTTCATTGTGTCTCCAATGTTAAGCACAGTTCTGGAGAGTGGATGGAAAAAAGGAAAGAGAACAGAGCTGCTGTAGTTGCTAAATGGGGTGAAGGAGCAAGGAAGAGAGGAGGTTTGTATATGCTTCTGGGTCCAGAGAAGGAGCAGGCATAGAAAGAAGGGTTGGAGATTAGGAAAGAGAGGGATGATGGATGGAGGAGAGACTGGGGAGGCACAGGGTTGATATAAGACTGCAGGAGAAAGGAATATGTTCATGCACCCCTCTGCATGGGACCCTGGGCCCTACCTTGTGCACTCATTCTTAATGTGCAGTTCTCTTTTACCCTGGAGGCCACAGACCTGTTTGAGCCAGCAGCACATTGTTCCAGAGGCTGAGCTGAGAGTAGAAGACAGGCCTTCTACTCTGTCTGTGCCTTTCAACACAGGCAGGCAGGATTGGCTCTCTTGTTTACATCTGACAAACCAGAGAGAAATGACACAAGGGTGCCGGTGTAACAGCCTTTGGGCAGGAGTAGGAGGAGCAGCAGCTCATCCTGCTGGTGTTTACCTCACATCCACCCTGTGGATTATATGCTTCCAAACTGTGGCTGTAGCTCAGCGTCACATGATTTCTTTTTACGTGGACAGACAGTGCAGGCTGGTTCTAGCCCATATTCATAGTTCATCTCTTGGTGGCAGGCTATACCAACAATGATAATAAATATGTTAATAATGGCTCTTGATATTCAGGCCTTTATTGAGCTGTCTGTGAACCAGGCATGTGGTATTTCATTTAATCCCTATGACCACTCCATGAACTAGGCTGAGGAACCTGAGACTCAGCAGTGGGTGTTGGTGGGGCAAGGGTTGAATATTGTCTTCTCCAGGTGGCCAGGTCTGCTGGGCCTGAGGCTTTAGGCAGCAAAGCAGAGCACCATTCAGTCTCTATCTTGGAGGTGCTGGCTTGGTTAAGCAACCCACATAGCTCATTAGGCTTGGAGCTCTGTTTAGGACCAGCCAATGGTGGGGGAATTTCCTCCATTGGGCAGAGGTCTAGAAAAGGGTTCTCTTATTTCTCTGCCTTGCAGTCTAAGGTGCTGGTGGAGCCCAAGGGAACATAATAAAGGGAATCAATCTGAGCTTATGGGGGAGGAAAAAAAGGGGGAGCTTGTGGTTTCTCCTCTCCCTTTGGGTGAGAAACTGTCTTGGTCAATAGGAAATATGGTAGAAGTGTGTGTGTGTGGGAGAGAGAGAGAGAGAGAGAGAGAGAGAGAGAGAGAGAGAGAGAGAGAGGAGGAAGAGAAGGCTTTTTTGGCTTGAGGAATGATGGTCTGGGGTCCAGGGCAGTATGGCTCTCAGATTTGCATTTCACAAAGTGTCTGTGCAACTCAGCCAGGGCCTTTCCTGTGCTGGGAGCTGGCTCAGTGCTCTGAGAACAAATGGGGCAGGTGCAGGGGTCAGGTCACACCATGGGGGCTAATTGTGGCTATGCAACTGAATAGGGTATGGCTTTTGGTTCTGTGAAAACATGCTTAAAAACTCTTCCTGTGGTTTTCCAACTGCTTAGAAAAACACCCAGACTCTGTATGTTGACCTTCAAGGATGGACATGATCTGGTCCTTGACTGCCTCCCTGATGTCTGACTACCCCCTGGCATGTGTTAGGCACTCAATGAACGTTTTTGGAATGAATCAATCAAATATTTCTTTCCAAGGAACCTAGCTATTTTGCCTAAGAGAAAAACAAAGGAAAGCAATTGTTTCAATGTGAAAATCAACATTTCTTTGTATTTTTTTTAATGCAGGATTTATTGTCTCTGACATACAGTGTAACTGAGGGTTAGGTAAATACTCATTTTGTCCTGACTTAGGGTTTTTGTTAAGCCTGGTGGAAATGAAGGAGGTAAAATAGTCTCATGCACTCAATTACTATGCAAACCCAACCCAGCCACTTCTCTTCCCAGTGGCTAAGGGAAGGAATGGGCCTCACCAGTGCTAATAGCCTATAGATTTTTTAACCTGCCCTCTCAGTTAGAGGGGCTTCTGGGCACAACTGGCACATAATTGCCACCAGGCACAGCACTTCAATCTTGTTCCCAAGGCACCTACAATCAACCACATTGTAGACATCTACAATCAACCACAGCACAATCCAGCACTTACAGAAAAGTCACTACTAATTGATCATGGAAAGCTGGCACCTTTAATGCAGGAACTCTAGAAATGAAATCAGTTTCACCTGGGTTTGCATGGGTGGGGGGTTACATGGCTTCTTATTAGGTGTTTGAGGATGGGAATCATGTCCTTGCCTCTATTTCATCATTCAGCTTAAGGCAAATGAGGGAAGCCCGCATCTTCCAGAGTCACGTCACATTTTCATTAGCATTGAAGCCACCAGAGCTTGGCAATGTAAGAGTATAATTGCACCAAACGGATCTATACCTTGGGGCAATGCATTTTTTTATTGATTCCAACTCTACATTATTATTGTTGCTTAATGAGGATCTAATGTAATTTCTAATGAAGCCACATGGCCCTTGGATAGACGAAGTAAGATTTTATTTCCCTCGTGATGCTGTATCCTCTCTTCAATTAAAACCTGGGAAGGAGAATTAATACATATGTAAGAAATTTTTTCCTAGGATTACTGTGAAGACAGAAGCCTTTTATTACACATGAAAACTTCCTGTGTGAAAGGATTGCAGAAGCATGTGGTTGGCCCTTGAGTGGACTGGTGATGGTTTAAGTGGCAAAGAAGGCTTTGCGGGGAGGCTGAATCTCTGGTGTCTGTCATCAGAGTGTTGAGTAGAGAGTATGCTCTGTGCTCTCACTGCCCGTTCCCCTCTTGCCACTGTCACTGTTCATTGGAGGGCCCCTCCCCAGGCTTCTGCTGTTGGCTTCCCATTATGGGAAGAAGAATTTGAGCAGCTACACTTTTTTCTTTTTTAACTAATTAAGGTGAAATTCATATAACAAAATTAGCCATTTTTAAGCGAACAATTTAGTGGTATTTAGAACATTCACAGTGTTGTGCAACCACCACCTTTAAACATTTCCATCCCCCACCCCCAGCCCCTCCAAAGTAAACCCATTTCTCTTCCCCCTAGCCTCTGGCAACCACTGATCTGCTATCTGTCTCTATGAATTTGCCTATTCTGGACATTTCATAGAAATGGAATCATACAACGTGTGGCATTTTGTGACTGGTTCCTTTTATTTAACATAATATTTATGAATTTCATCCACATTGTAGCATGTATCAGTCCTTCATTCCTTTGATAGCTGAATAATATTCTATTGTACAGATAGATGGCATTTGTGTATCCATTCATTTGTTGGATAATTAGGTTGTTTCTACCTTTCCGTGATTGTGAATAGTGCTGCTGTGAACATGTGTGTACAAGTATTTGTTCGAACACCTGCTTGCTATTCTTTTGAGTATATATCTAGAAGTGGAATTGCAGGATCAGATAGCAATTCTGTGTTTAACTTTTTGAAGAACTACCAAACTGTTCCCTTTTTAAAAAAGATTTTATTTTTTTTATTTCTAGAGGGAGGGAAAGGAAGGGAGAAAGAGAGGAAGGGAAACATTGATATGAGAGAGGAACATTGATCAGTTGTCTCTTGAACACACCCAGACTGGGCATTGAACCTGCAACCTAGGCATGTGCCCTGACTGGGAATCGAACCAGTGACCTTTTGCTTTGCAGGATAATGCCCAACAAACTGATTCACACCAGTCAGGCCCCAAACTGTTCCCTTCTTTAGTAAGAGGAAACTAGGTCTCAGCAAGTTCTCTCCAGTGCCTGCTGGTATTTGAAGCCTGGCATTCTGGCTCTGGGGTCCATGTTTCCAACCGTTCTGTTCTGCATTTGCAGGTGTCAGCCTCAGCACATTCTATTCTTTGCACTGTACTGGAGAAAGCAGGGGTAGGAAGGAGAGTGGAGGGAAGACAAGCTTCTCTTATCTCAGACTAAATGTGTGATTTCTTGCCAGCCTCTCCAGGGAATTGCATGGTTCCTGATCTGCCTTCTTTTTCCACTGGCATCTAGACCTCAAAACTTAGGAAAGTCTATGAGGTTGCTGGGTCACTGGATTGAATTGGTTTGTTGATAGGCTGATTGGCCCAGTTACTCATTCTCTTTATCTCTTCCTTTGTTTCAGGGTGCCAAAGTCAATGTGATAAAATAATAACAATTCATTGAGTATCTCTGTGAGCCGTGAGATAACACTTGCATTTGCTTACAGCTCCATAGCACATAGGCTGACTAGGTGTCATTATCCACCTTTTCCACGATGTGGGGCAGAAGACCAGAGAGGTGAAGTAACTTGCCCACAGTCACACAGCTTGTAAATGGCAGAGCTGCCATTTGAACACAGTCTGTGACTCTCCATAGCTTGGATTCCTCCCTCTGTGTTTGCAGCTTTCTCCAGACTTCCCCAGGCATCCACATTTTTCATACTAGTGTGGCTGATTTTCTAAAAATTTCATTATAGTTCTGTTTTCCTGCACCCCCAAACCCACAGAGCATCCTGAGATGCTAGGAAGTTCTAAGTTGGTGGTGAGAAAATGAGAATTCCCACTGGGGGAATGGCATTCAATTCCTTTCTCTTTCTGGTGGTTTAGTCACCAGTGTATTGCACAACAGATGATCTGGTGTCTGCAGTCAAGGTGATCATTGTTTTTTTAACTGACTTTGCATTCTGTCTTCTCAATACTTTGGTAACTGGGGTGAGGAGTTGTTCATCTTCCTTCTCCCGGAGAGAAGCTCCATGAAAGTGGCTGGGGCTGGTGTGGAGGGTGGCGTCCAAGTCCCTAGCATTGCTAACAGCCTAGGAAGCTGAAGGTGGACTGCTTCTCAGGTGAGGGTGACACAGGCAGGTAGGTCCTGCCCCCCCCAGGAGTCCCTCGCTCCCCAGGCACCAAGCAGTTAGGTAAATGTTCTGTCTGGAAAGTAACTTCTGGGGGCCTACACTTCCCTCAGTCCCTTCTCCTGTGTGTGATAAAGTGCACAGGGGAGCTGGGGCATATTTACATCTGCTCTTGTGCACAAGTTTCAATGGCAGTAATTCTCTGACCTTTAAAATGGATACATCTCCTTGACAGTGGCATATTTCTCAAGCTTAGCTTGGAGTGCTCAGCCAAGGCTCTGGGAGATGTGGCCACACCAAGGAGAAGATTGATGAACCCCTAGGGGGTCTGTTCTGAAAACCTGCCACACCTATGACCCCAGTCAGGCTGGTTTAGGTAAAAAAAAAGTGTGTTTTGCCTGGAGTGGGAGTCCTTGCTTCACCTCCCAGATGGATGAAAGCAGGCAGGCTGTTTTTCAGATCACAATGGATTTATTCCTTTGATCACCTGCCTTCATCTGCCACCTCTCTGAGAGCTGATGGATGCGCTCTTCTCATGTCTCCGTTATTCGCGTCACAGGGAACATGGGGAGAGATTTTTATTATCTCTGGCTCTTTAACTCCCTTCCACCATCACCAGGGAGCATAATAACTGCTGTTGTTGGCAGTTCCCTTCCTTTTACTCTCTGCCTTCCTCCTTGTTCCCGAACTTCTGATCAAGAGATGTGGGAGAGCCTGGAAAGAAGGGTCTGGCTTTTCTCAGACACCTGCTGTGTGCCAGGTGCACCCATCAAGAAAGGTTAGTCTTCAACCCATTTGCGGGTCCGGGACCTCCCCTCAGAGAGCCAAATAACCAGCCCAGTTCACCCCGCTCACTGGAGATGGGATAAAGATTAAAATCCGGACCTTGAAGTATTTGCTCTTTCCGATGCTGCCTCAAGAACAGGGAGAGGCATGTGGACACTCCAGTGAGTCTCCTTCTGTATTTCTCAGACTCTTCCGGACTGGGTCTCACCTGCTTTCGTCAGCTGTTTGTAAATTCCAAGTACCCTCCCTATTTAAGAAGCTGGGACTGGCTTCCTGGAGATCATTTCCTAGCAGAAGGAATGCTCTTTCCTGCTCAGCAAGTGTCAGTTCATAATTACCAGTGTAATTAGAGCAGGATTTACCATCTGAGCCTCTGTGGGCGCCGCAAGGCTGCCTGCCTGTGTAGCTCTGGCTTAGAAGGGTGTCTGGCTCCTTAAGTAGCCAATTGTGTCCTCAGGGCCCCAGCAGAACCACGTGGAATTACCTGTTCAGAGTACCCAGGCAGCTTCAGAGGTTTCTCATGGTTCTCAGGATAATGCCCAGACACTCTGACATAGCATCTCCCAGGCACCTTTCTGACCTTTCCTCTACCACCCCCATATTTTGGGAGTCTGTGAGGACTGGCCAAAAGTATCAGCATCGCTCTTTCCATGGACTATTTTATCTTCCTCAGAGCATTTAGCACTATCTGCAATAACATTCTTTTCTTGTTCTCATGTTTATTTATGTGACTTTCTCTTACAAAAATATGAAAGAGAACCATTTCTTGTTCACTTGTCTTCGCATATCTTGTTGAATGAAAACCTGAGACCTTAGCCAACACCTTATTATTCCTGTTACCCTCTATCACATCCCATTGTTTATCATCATGCCTCTGCTATTAATTACTTTGTCTACTTATCACCTTTTTTTGTGCATGGAGGAGATCTGTAAAATACCTAATTAGAAGCACATTATTTTTGTTTTTATTGGACCCCAGCACCTTATGTGGTAGCTGGTATGGAGTAAATTCTTAATACACATTGAATGGGTGGATGGGTGGATGGATGGATGGATACATGGACAAATCTGGTTGAATTTTCCTGAAATACCACTTGGACACTTGTAAAGTTGTACTCTCTATCTGATAGACATTATTAATTGTACACTGCAAAATCCTTGGTTTATTTTTCCTCTGAAATGGGTTGGTTAGGGCCTCCAAGAATTACTACACGTCTGTCAGTTCTTTTTTTTTTTTTGGTATGTGTCAAAATTTGTGCTTTATGTATTTTGAGCTCACAAAGGCTATTTATCAACTAGTACTGGTTATGGATTTAACCTTTCATTAACATAAAATGACCATCTTGAGCTTGGATGATGCTTTCTTCCCTAGATTTTTCTGAAATCAATGTTGCTTTCCATCTTTCTTTGGTTCCTATGGGCCTGAACATACCCTCCTCTCATTGTTATTTTTCTTTTTTCATTTCCTTTTGTTGCCAGTATCTCTTGGAAGTAGCCTGTGGATGAATCTTGTTTATTCACCTAGTCTGAGAATCTTAGTCTTTAATAGAGGAGTTCACTGTAAGTATATTTGTAATAATAGGTATTTTGATTACCTGTCATTAAAAAAATTATTCCTGAGAAAGAATTTTCTTGCCACTTCATTTGTTCTCTCTTCTTGGCTCTGTAGATTATCTGATTTGCTTTTATCTTAGCTGCTGATTTGGAAGGTAGGCATCCTTTTATTAATTCTACATTTGGTTGCCTTTCATTTATTTGAAAAGGATGCTGTGACACTTATTTCTCTAATAGTCAAAGTCAAGAATGAAATGGCATCTTTGAACTCCATTCAGGCAAGATGAGGAAATTTAATTCATCTGCACTTTGCATTTCTCTGCACCTTCTTCCCTCTTCCCAGGCTTTGTTACAATAATTGGGACCTTCAGAGCTAGCTTAATGTTTATAAGTTATAATTTTGACACAATCACAGTAATAGTAATGCTTGTGGAAATGTTAATGTGTAACAGGCTCTGTGCTAAGCTCCAAAAAACAAATTTGTCACCTAATCTTCACGTCAACCCAATGAGGAGCTATCCACTTTTAGATGGTATGAGTCTTTATGGGTTTTATAGCTTGCCTGAGCTCACCCATTCCAGGTGGTGGCAGACTGGTTAGTACATGGACCTGGCTCTACTTCCTAACCATGACAGTTTTGTTCACTTTCAGACTTGACTGCTGTCGGCTGCGGTTTGGGAGGTGTGTTTACACCAGGCAGCTTACTGTGGCTCTAACCTCCTCTGTTCCCACCCACTGTGTTCCCTTCTTGAATTAGATTTGCTGCTGACCCCAGACTTCTGGACTAGCACCACTCACTTTTCAATGTGTGGAGGAATCCCCCAGGGGCTCTTGCTTAAAATGCAGAATCTGATTCAGTAAATCTGGAGTGAGGCCCGAGATCCTGTTATTTCTTATAAGCTCCAAGACAATGTTTTTGCTGCTGGTCCGAATGCCTGTCCATGATAGCAAGATTCTGGATGACTCCAGAGTCTAGTCACTCTGCTGCTTAACTAGCCTTGTTTTTCATGGTGCTGTAGTTCATTACTCTTTAAAGCAGTAGTTAAGCAAATGGACCCTGAAAACAACTACTTTGATCCAAATCCCAGCCATGTTCCTCACTTGCTAGGATGACAGTACCCATCTCACTGATTGTTGTAGTTTTAAGCAAAGGAAGATAAATGAAGTGTTTAGAATGGTATTTGACACATGCTGAGGGCAAGGCACATGTTGGGTACCCTTTGCTGCCTCCCTCAGCTCTTTTCCCAGCCTTTGGGATTTGTGTAGACCCTGTCCTTAACCTCCAGGTTCTCCCTGTTTCCTCTACATGAATTCTTTTACCACCTTTTCCATGCAGCCCTCCTGGTTAACCTTTCTTGGTCTAGTCCTCCTAGTTAGTCTTAGAAGAATGTCTACTGTCCCATCTAGCTGCAAGAGCACATATTATAACTGGTGTTTTTGTGTGTATTGATTTGGAAAACACACTTAGACAAGCTATTTGGACTGGGGGCAAGACCCAGGGGACTATTTGAGTAAGAACAGAGTGCTGCTGTTGAGCCACCTGCAGGACTGTTCTTCCCGAGTTGGTTGTACAAGCTTAGGTCCAAAAGGGAATTGGTTAGGATAACAGAGGTTTAGAGCCCAGTGAGTGGGGAGAGCAATGGAAGAAGAGAAGAAAAGAGACCTAACACAGCTGCTGTTTGGGGGAAAACTTTGGAGAAAGATCAGAGATTTTAAAAGGTAATTTTTGGTAAGTTCTGCTGTTATATGCAATATTTCCCCCTTTCCCATCAGCCCATGAAGTATTCAGCAAGATTTCCTTTTCCTGTTAGTGTTTTGTGGTATTGGTTCTGTTTTGGGGGATGGTGATGAAGTGTAATGTGGTTTCAAGGTGGGCATGGCAGGAGTCAGGTTGACACATTGTCAGCTCATTTGCATGGAGGTGGGACTCAGGTGTTAGTAGTTTGGAAAACTTCCCGGGTGATTCTAATGTACAGCTAAGGCTGGAGACTGCGAAACACGTGCCACACATTCGTTGTGTAGGGTGTTCCTAATGTGAAGTTCTCAGAGCAGCTTTTAAAAAAGGAGGTGGTCATGGCTCTGTGGTCAGATAAGTTTGGGAAACAAGGCTAATTAGGGTTCTTCACTTCAGGGCTTATTCGCACCTTTCATATACTGGTGGTGTGCTTGACCATATAATCTTTTTGACATCAGGTGGGTACTTGTAGGCTGCTTTTTATCTGTGGGCCCTAGAGCCACTTTCCACTGAAAAGTTCCACTGGAGACCTTCACATTACTGGATTTGATGATGATGGTATTACTAGTGAAGGAGACAGTGATTTTGATTATAATCATCTCATGACCCAGCAAAGACTCAAAGAATCAGGAGGGAAAGGTTGTATCCTCCCTTGCCCTGCCCCCTTCACCCTGGGAACAGGCTGTCTTCCCTTCCAGGTGGCTCGGACTGTCATATCCAATTTGGGAAACAGTCTTTGCATAAGTGATTGAAGTAATTGCACTGGATGTTTCTTTTAATCTACAAGATGCTGAGTAGGGATGGGACAGCTAATGGTGTTAGTTCTGATTTTCTCTAGATTGGATTTGATCCACAGTCATTGCTTAACTGCAAACTCCATGTTGAGGAGCTTGGGTGCATATGCTACCAAACTGTCCCCTTTTCTGATGGGCTTGTATATCAGGATGGATTCCATATGGCTACTTCTCTTACATAAATGCTTCACAGCTTTCTGATTATGGAAAGGGTTCCCTAAAGATGCAAACTGGCTGGACAATGTGTCAATGTGTTGATATGTCCTGTCATGTCTGGTTCAGGCACTATTGTCCTTCCTCAGCCATTTAGTGTGACATTTTTTTTTGCTCAGGCAGAAGAGATGTGGTGGAAAGCTCAGCTTACAACCCAAAATATTGCTCTCCCTGCACATCACGGTGACCAGCCTGGCTCTCACCCGCTTGTAGGCAACCATTCTTTTTTGCTTCAGCAGCTCAGGGTAGGGAGGGAGCAAGGAATCCACAACCCATACAACTGGAATTCTGCATTCCCCACCTCCTTTGGAGGAGCAGGTGACAGAAAAAGTGACCAAACATCCCTGATTCTAAAGGCAAATGTTACCTCCTCCCTGGGGGCTCAGCTTGGTGAAGTAAATTTCAGAGCCTTGGCATTTTTCATTCCTGTTTAGGTTAGACTCACAAAGGGCATTTGATTTCTAGAAGTCCAATCTGAACAGACAGTTGGAGTGGGCCAACTGAGAGAGGGAAGGCTGAGTGTTTCTGAGGTTGTATGCTCCTGGTGGTAGACTTTCCATTGTGCCTTCCAGTAACTGGTAATAAATGTGCAGTTATTTAGTTTGGAGTCAGAGCTACAGCATTATGGATTACTTGGAACTGTAGAGCCCCTCATGTGAGGAAGTGTGTCTGTAGCAAATTGTTGAGCATTTGAAGGTAAAGAGACACACATAAAACATACATGAGCTAATTCTCATTTATCTTAAGAGAGCAAGATTAGACGTGCTAGTTGGGTATGAGGTGTCAGCCCAACATTCAGATGAACAGAAGGATGGATAGATAGATGGATGGACAACATATGTATATCTTTTCAGATCTACCTCCTGCTCTTTTCTGACCTGCAATGTGCTCTGGGAGGCTTTCCTGTGTAGACCACAGCACCAAGCTCCCTTGTCCACTGGCTGCTGGTTGGGTTTGAGTAATAGGGAGTCACAGCAGGTTATAGGGGGAGGGAGAAGTGAGCAGAGCACTTATAGACCTTGCTCCCTTCAGTGGGTTGATGCATTCCTAAACTAAGATCTCAGGTAGCCCTCTCTGTCTGTAGTTAGGCTCAGAGATGGTGGCAGAGCCTGTAATCCCACTGTTACTAGTCCCAGAGTACTGTATTTTCTCTTGTGGTTCCTCTACCCGCTGCCCACACCTTTATAAATAGTTCCTTTATTAAATTCGTCTCAAATTACCCTAATCTGAGTGTGCCATTTGTTCTTTCCTGGGACCCTGGCTCATACAATGGACAAGATATGGCTTATTCAACCACATAAAAATGGAGTCACAGTTTGAGTGCCACCTTTTCAGACACCTCTATTGTGTACTACAGCATCTGTTTGATTTCCTTGATGGCACTTGTCAGATCTTGGTGTTGTCATTTGACTGGCTTGTTGGTGTGTTTCTTGCTCACCTCCTCGCCTAGAACCAGGACTATCAGCACAGAACAGTTAGATGACTTGTCCAAGGCCACACAACTCAGAGAGGATGGGCAATTTGAACTCATGTCTCTCTAATTCCAATGGCCCCACATCCAGAGCCATGCCCAGAGTCGGAGCTGCAAGTAGGGTACTATTTCCTTAGAATCACTCCACCCCTGTTACATGTATTCATGGTGGACAAAGAAAGCTTGGGTGTCCTAAAACACTCCTTGAGCCCAAAATTGTCTCCTCTTTTCTGCCAGGTGTTTTGCCCAGATGCAGAGGCAGAGACTGGTTCTGGCAGAGACAAGGGTGAGGGGCCTTTCCTTCCTCTGTTTCCCTTTCTCCATCCTCCAGCCCTGCCTCCAGGAGGGGAGCTTGGCACTGTCCATAGGCCCTTCCTTTGTAGTCAGGAGGTAGTTTTTCACACCTAGGCCTGTTGGAAACCGGGTCCTGCAGAACATGGGAGCTGTCTCATTCAGAGTGACTTGTGATCTAGGTTTCCTTTCAATGGGAGACACACAAAAGAAATCCTTGCTGTTCTCTGTAGAATCTAATGATGTGTGTGTGGAAATATTTGACCATAGGTGGAAACTGATGCAGGGGTAGGATAGGGTTTCTCTGAATCTCCCTCAAAGGACCAAAGGAGGGTGAGATAAAATTACACACATACTTGTTACATGTCTGGAAACACCTCACTCATAGATACATCATGTGTAGGTAAAAAGCAAATCCTATAGTTTTGTTTTTCTAAAACACAGACATGTGTAAAGGAGAAAACCAGGATATGCTGCATGAGCCCATTACCCATTACCTAGATACCTTCTGCTGACATTAAAAATGCACTTGGTAGGACAATTAAAATGAGATAGGAAGGTACAAAATGCCGCATCTCCCCATCCCCCATCCCAGCCCACTTTCCATTAGCTTCCTGAATTCTGTCTAGAAAAATCATCTATAGCTATGCTAGTGTTTATGAGAGTGTGTATATGCAACCTTAAACATTAATACTGAAGTGGTCACACATAATGCACTCTTTTGTGACTTGGTCCTTTCTCCTCTTTCTTCTTCTTCTCCTCCTTCTTCTTCCTATCCTCACTCAAGAACGTTCTTTTTCCATTGTATGTATGTATGTATGTATTTATTTTTGATGTAATCCTTATTGTATATTTTTCCATTATCATTTAGTCCCCTTATACCCTAATAATCACCACACTTGTCCATGTCCATGAGTCCTTTTTTCTTTTTGCTCAAGTTCCTCTGATCCTAACCTCCCCTGATTAGCTGTCATCTACTCTCTGAGTCTTTTTTCATTGCATTTAGAGAGAGAGGAACGGAGAGAGGAAGGGAGGGAGAGAAACAGTAATGAAGGAGAGAAGCATCAATTGCTTGCCTCTTGTACATGCCTGGACTGGGGATCAAGCCACAGCCTAGGTATGTACCTTAACTAGGTATCAAACCCACAACTGTTCAGTTACAGTACAACACTCTGACCAACTGAACCACCTGGCCAGGGCAGGTCCTTTTCTTCTTGTGTCTTGGAGTTTGTCCATATCACACAAATAGTTGTATTTTTTCTTGCAGTGACTACCTAATATGTCATCATATGGATGTACCATGATTTGTTTGATCTCGATAAGTAGTTTCCATTGATTTTCTCTAGAAACAACATTTTGGTGTACATCATAGTGCATATATCTTGTCATATTTTGCAAGGAAATCCATGTAGAATATATCCCTGAAGGGGCAGCTCAGCCAAAGGTCTGAGCATTTTAAGTTTCAGTAGATACTGCTAAATTAACCTTCATGATGGTTATAGCCACATATATGATCATATAACTTAACACTAGTGCCTGGTACTCCGCATAAGATAATCCTAAAAATATTCAGACTCTCACTACTGGAAGTAGAGTTAGTTTGTTCTTTTTCTTTACATTCACATTGGTCCATATAACCTCTGTGGTGGCACTTTTCATGATAAGTTGATTTTTCTTTTCAACTCAATGTCTGGCTCCCCAGTTAAATGGATGTCATCTGAGGCAGGATTGGGGTCTTAAATTCAGCATTCTTACTCAACCCAGTAGCTATCTTACAGCTGACATCCATATGTCCTGGCCTGAATCTCTTAACTGTTCTGTTCCATGACAACTGGCATGGAATCACATTCTCAGCTCCCAGGGCTATGACTATCACCCAGCTGTGTGTCTGTCTTCTTGATCGTGGCCATTTGCTGGGTCCTGGAATGGGAAGATACTGTGTACCTCACTGAGGTTAAAATTTCTCCATCAACCTTTGTATTACTTTGCTCAGCCTATTGTAGCAAATTAATCGCAAGCTGGGTGGTTTAAATAACAGAAATGCATTTTCCCACAATTCTGGAGGCTGGAAGTCCAAGATCAAAGTATGGCAGGGTTGGTCCTTTCTGAGACCTCTCTCCTTGGCTTGTAGATAGCCCTCTTCTCCTTGTGTCTTCACATGGTCTTGCCTCTGTGTTATATTGGATTAGGGCCCACCCTGGTGATCTTATTTTACCTTAATTATGTCTTTAAAGATCCTTACAAATACAGTCACATTCCAAAATACTAGGGGCTAAGGCTTCAGTGTGTGATTTTTGGCAGGCACAACTCAGCTCATAATAGGCATCCTCTTGGATAGTGATGGCAGGGACCCTTGTCCCAGTAAGGATCCTATATCAGTAACTTTCACTCTGGTGAGTGACATGGCAAGCCCATCGGATATCACTTTTCACCATCACAATGCCTTTTCCAATCTCTTTCAGAGACCCAGGGCTTACAAGACTCTTGGTCCAGTTAAGGTACAAAATGTCTGGGGCAGGGGAGCTAGGACCTTAGTATTTCTAAGTCTGTGAACATGGATGACTTTCATATGTCCTCCTGCTTGCTAAAGGAGCCTTAAGCTCCATTCTGTTCTTGGAAGCAAGGAGTTTGCCTCTCAGGCCAAGGAGAAGATGTGCAGATGCGTGCTGGCTGATTCTTCTGCCTCTTGGAGCCCAGCCAGTGTTGGCTGGTGAGGTGCAACTTTTCATGGGCGAAGCCCATACAGGAAGAGAGCCAGGGCTGCTGGCAAAAGCTGGTGTGTGAGCCAGGAAGGAAGACAAAGCAGGCACTTGATTCCAATCTAATTTTTCATGCTAACAGTGATCAATTGCAGGCATTGCTTAAAGTTCTGTGTGTACCCAGATTCTGAAACTACACACAGGTCCATTGAGAAAGGAAGTCTTGCTCAATTAAGGGTTCCTGTTAAGGGAACAGGGCAGAGTATGTGGGCGTTTGTGCCATTCTTGCTTCTAAATGTGCCACCATTGTGCATAAAGCGAGCCATCTTAGCACTTACTACCTTTTGAGATGCCTCTGGGCAAACAGCCTTTCCTGGGAGCAAGGACTGTATCTTTGGGCCTGGTTCACTCCCTGGACAAGTGATATTCTTCAAGTCCTGAAGGGTGAACAGTAAGGTGAGAATCATTGGAGGTTGAAAGCAGCTTATGGGTCGGAAGACCCTCTTCCAATCCCTTGCTTTTGAATTTTCTCTGAGAAGTGACCTTATAAGGGCAGATACAACCCATCATCTATTATAGTCAATGAAACTATAGTGTCACAGAGTTCTAACTGCAGAGAGAACCTTCATCTCTATTGCTCATGTCTATAGTCATGTCTATTAGGGGAGTCCTTAAAACATTTTATAAAGCGTGGATTGGGGGAAGTCATGCAAATATTCTCATTATCAGAGATCAGAGTCCTTTATGACTTGGAGTTCCATAATGGGATATAGTCATCTCTTCTTCTGGAGTCGTTGTAGAAGCACAAAAAGTAAAGGTGGCAAATGTGGTGCAGGTGCCAAATGTGATGCATATGCCAGCAGATGCTCTTGGCAGACATCCTTAGTCTGTTAGGATGCACTTGGTCTCTACTGATCTGTGATCACCACTCTTTCCCAAGCCTAGTTCCATAGGCCCCTACAGGAAGCCTTGCTTGACTAATCACATAAGCCATGTCCCTAACCCCCCATTTGTAACATAGTGGAGTTGCTTTAGATTTCTAAGGCTCCTTTGGATCTAATTGTCTCCAGTTTCCAAACCTTGCAGATCTTATCTTACAGACTGACAGCTTCCTATCTGTAAGGCTGTTCTGGCTGTCAGGCTCTATGTGTTCAAGTATGAAATACAGTGAACCTCACTACTTCTGGATATGCCAATTTGTCTTCCGTCATGCTCCAGACAACATCAGAACTGAAATTTCACCTTCTGATCGCTGATAAAGCAAAGGCTTGTTGAATGAATACAGATATGAACGAGCAAATTAGTTATCTATTGCTGTGTAACAAATTACCTCAAACTTTGTGGCTTAAAACAACAATTTATTACCCCATGGTTTCTGTGAGTCAGGGGTTGTGCAGTAGCTTAGCAGGTGATCTGCCTCAAGATCTCTTACAGACTGAAATCAAGAAGTCAACTAGCCCTGGTAGCTCAGTTGATTGGAACATTGCCCTGATGTACCAAGATTGCAGGGTTGATCCCTGGTCAGGACATATGCAGGGGTCAACCAGTGGATGCCTGAATGGGTGGAACAGCAGGTCAATCTCTCTCTCTCTCTCTCAAATCAATTAAAAAAAGTCAACCAGAGCTGCAGTCCTCTCAAGGCTTGACTGAGGAAGAGCCATTTCTAAATTCACACAGGAAGCTGGTTGGACTGAGAATCTCAGGTCTTCACTGGCTATTAGCTAGAAATCTTATGTTCTTGACACATGGGCCTCTCTCAGGGAAGCTCATAAGGTGCTGACTTCTCTTAGTGAAAGTAAATGGTGAGAGAGAAGCTACAGACTTTTGTAACTTAATCTTGGAAGTGACATCCCATTGCTTCCTCTTTATTCCTCTCATTAGAAGCAAATCAATATGTTCAACCCACACTTAAGTGGAGGGGATTAGATAAGGGTGTGAATACCAAGAGGTGGGGATCATTGGGGACCATCTTGGAGGTTGCCTACCGCAATTAGAGTACATGATGATATGCTTAGTGATAATGACAATATTACAAATATTAAGCACATACCAAATGTCAAGGACCTACATGGATTTTAAAATTTGTTCCTCATAACTCAGAGAGAGAGGTACCACTGTCCCCATTTCACAGATGAAGAAATAGAGACTTACAGAGGGTTAAGTAACTTGCACAGGCAGTCCAACTCTGAAGCCGAGGTTTTTAACCATGAGTCTCCATTCCTCTTGAGCTACTTTAAGAAGTTTTCTTAAACACTATCAAGAACTTTAGAAGTTCTTAGGAATGTGTACCCTGCATGGGAACAGAAGAATGAGTGTGGGTTGGGGACTGAGATTGAATTTGTGTTCTGGTTCCTTCTCCATTACTTAACACTGTAACTTCAGAGATACCATTATTGTCTTGGACCTAATTATTTTCATCTGCAAAATGGACATGATGATAGTAATGTTATAGGATTATTGTGAGAATTGAAAGAGGTGGTGCATGCAAAGTACCCAGCTCTGAGTAGGAATTCAATATAAGTTAGTTTTCCTTTTCCCTGCTTCCCAATAATTTATTCTAATTTTGACAATTCTTTTCTCTCCCCTGAAGCACTTCCTCTAAGAATTGCTTTATTTCAGTCATTCTCTAAAGTAATAACACTTAAAACCGTATAAAATGTTCTGCAATGCAAACTGCCTTTCCCTTAGGAGGTCCCAGTGATGAGACTTGGCTACAGGGCTGCCAAAATGATTGAGGCTAACTTTTGAATTCCATCCAGGGTCATCTTACTTCCTAAAACGACCCATAATGGAGGGAGCATTTGGAGAGAGAGACCAAGAGGGCTCCATGAAACCTCTCGTTCTCCATCTGACCTCCAACTTGGATGTCTTATCCTTGGGGCAAGGAGAGAGGAGACAAGGGGCTGCTCCTGGCAGGATCAAACTCCATTACTGTTTAGAGTTAACAGTGTTAAGTGTGAACTCCCTGGCATGGGCAGATGGGGAAACTGGAGGAAAGGTTTGGGCAGATGGCAGCAGGTGCTTGGAATGCCCAGCTGTTGGTTATCTGTCTGGTCTTCTTGATTTGGAGGAAACAATACTGTCTCAGGGAGTGCTGAAAGTGTCTCTGTCCCCTTCCTGCCCCCCTGCCAGCCTCCACCCCATCAGCTTGACCAGTATCCTTTCCCCTCCTCTCCCCTGCCCTCCCCTCCCCTCCCCTGCCTCTCTCTCTCTGTCTCTCCCCCCACCCCCACCACCCCCCGAGCTCACTTCTGGCTTTACTTGGAACAGTCTGAAGGTTAGAGAAGACATTGATTAAGACTCAATGCCCTTCTTATTTCAGAGCACAAAGCAAGCATTGGTTAAGACTCAGGTATTTTTTTCCTTAAAATTTTCTTTAATGGTTTCCAGGTATTTAAGAATAAAATCCATGACTTCTTTACTCGGCTTAAAATAGACACAGCAAAGTCAGAACCCCCTTTATCTTGTCAGCCTAGCCTCATTCTCTTTATCTTCAAACACTCTTGTCTTGGTGGAGATTCAGGTCCCCCCAAGTGCCTCCAGTCCTTGTGCAAGCCTGTTCTCAGAATGCCTTTACCCAGCTTTCTCCTGTCCCTTCACTGCAAGAATTCCTACTTGTTGTTCAGGGCTCAGCTTATGTGTCACTTTCTCAGGGATGCCTTCTTGGAGTTTCCCAATTGAGTCAGGCTCCACATCCCATGCTATGAAAGCTCCCTGTGTTTTTCCCTCTGGAACCCATTGTAGCTGTAAGTACCACTGTAATTATCTGTCTAGTGTCCAACTATCTTGTTGGACTAAAGGCTCCTTGAGGGTAGGGATAAGAACCATCTTGTTCTCTATTGTTTCTTGAATTCCTAGCATAGCACCTGGGAAAGAAAAGATGCTCATTTACTAAACTTTTCAGTGAATGAGAGAATGATGTGGAAAAGCAGGCAAGAGGAGGGAGGCAAAGATCATGTGAGAATCATCTTGCAGGACCTGGCAGCATGGACTGGCTCTGGGCCACTCTGGATTGTTAGGTGGAATTGAAAGATGAAGTGGACTTGGCCTCCTTTCTCTCTCCTAGAAACTTAGGTCTAGGGTGCCTGGGCCTGGTCCTTCTCCTGGGAGGTCCAGAGGCTGTGTCGTGGGAAAATGGAAACATTGGAGCCTTCATTACTACCCTGAAGATTCTCTTGTGTGCTTAAGACAATGGCATATGGAGTCTACGTAGAAACATAGGGATAATGGTTATATCTTCAAGACACTGGAGCTCATGTCTGCTTTGCAGGCAAGGGAAGCTTTATCAAACCTCTCCTTGTCTTTCATGTGCTACACCTTTGCTACACATTATCACTTTGAAATTATGATAGTGTTGGGGATGGTGATAGAGGATTATGGAGATGATGATGGTGGTGATAATGGCAATATTGTTAACGATGATGGTGATGATGATGATGATAATGATAATGGGTGATGTTGGTAATGATGGTTGATGACAGTGGATTATGGTGGTGGTGATGCTATAATTGCCAAGACTCAAGTGCTGGTTTACATGTCAGTACTTGGCCAAGCGTTTCAGACACATTATCTCATTTACTCCATGCAAGGACATTTTTCTGGTAGTTTTCATTTCTGGCATTATTTGTATTTTCATAAATGAGGACACCACAGTTCAGAGGGCCACTTAACCTTTCTGAAGTCACACTGCTACTGGATGGCAGAGTCAGGCCTTACCTCCAACTCTGGCTGATGCTGAAGGTCTGTAGGCAGCACAGGAGAAGTGGAATATTTCTGCATTATGGGAGTCCCAGGTCACTGACAGATTCATCCAGTTTTCTTCTCTGCCCTACTCTATCCCCTCTCTTGAGTGTGCTCAACTCTGTGTCTGAAGTGAGGAGTCAGGGACCCTGGAATGAGTTGAGATTTGTTAGCTTTCTTAGGAGGAGGATGGAGGACAAGGAATTGGGCCTAAACAACCTAAATGGCTAGGGTAAGCCCCCAAAGGCTGGGATGTGAGACAGTGGCTTAGGTTCTAATATAGCCAGGTAGGTTAAGAGTACTGTTCTGAGACTAAACAGACTTGGGTTTCAAATTTAACTTTTAGCCCTAACTGGCTGCATGACTTTGGGCAAGATGATGTCCTATCTTTACTTGCCTTAAGACTAATTTTGCTTGTCTATAAAGTGGAGACCATGGTACCTACCTATAGGGCTATCATGCCATGTAGTAAGTCCTCACATATTAGCTGGTATTATTATGGTTGCTATCATTACTATCTCATGAGCTCAGAGCCACCCAGGGAAGGGGGAACCAATATTCCCTGAGCTCTGCTATGTGCCAGGTACCTGACACAATAACTGCACGTGGCTCTGTATCAATCCTAAAAGATGAGTGATTTCCTTGTGAAATAGATGGTGGTGGGTGATCGAGTAGCTTTTTCAGGGTCATGCAGCTAATTAGGTGCCAGAGGTGGAATGTAGAGTTCAGTCTGAGCTCCCAAGCCGTCTTTTTCTTTCTACCAGACCTGGGCACTTCAGGTAGCTGCCAACCTTCTTGGCACCATAAGTGCTGAGTCCTAGGACATCTCACAGCCCAGAGCATCTGGAAGAAGGTCAGACTGAGGCCTGGGCTGTTGTTTCCAGCTGCCGTCGGCTGTGGCTCTGCCAGCTGTGGTGCTGCCAGCAGGTTGACCTTGGCCACCATCTCTTGGATCAGAAAGTCTTTGAACTGTAGCCACTGGTCTGGAATGAACTCATCCTCAGCTTCTTTATGTGGCAGAGCTGGGTGGGTGTAAGGAGATGGACTCCTAATGCCCCTCTGTGATCACTTGGTACTGTCTGGACGAGGGAGGAGAGGGGCTGTCTGTGCTGGTATTGTCTAGTTCAGTTTGGTAAAAATAACAGCTGCTGATCACATTGTGAGCCAAATGCCACAACCCTATGACGTGGGAAGTATCACCCCCTCCTTTCACAGAGCAGGAAACAGGTTTATTATTTTGTTCAGGCTACTCAGCTGGCCATGATAGCACCAGGACTCAAACCCAGGTTGCCCTCACTCTTACCACAGTTCCCTGCCTCTCTGTGTGCAGAGAGGAGAAGGGTCCTAGGAACCCAGCATTGCTATACTGACCTCTGTTTCAGGTAGAATTGCTTTGGGATTCTGAGAGCTTTTGAGAGCAGAATCTCCAGCCTGCTGTGGTGCTGAGTGGAAGCCTGGGGAAGGTGAATGTGTCCAGGCCTTGCCCTGGCTCCTTTGGGCATTCCTGCCTGTGAGCTCAGAGCATCTGCTGCTCTTCAGGCAGCCCTGAAACTTCAAGGAGACCTGGCCAGCCAGGTTCCACAACAGAGCCCTGTGTGGGAGAGCAGCGTTCATGAGGCTGCTGCGCCCCCTGCAGGCCACAGGTGGCTGTGCATGCACCTCAGCGCTGCTTGTTTCTTATTTTTAATAAACATTAAAAAAATTGAAGGTGGGGATGGCTGGGATTGGAGGAAGTGGTGGGGTGGGGTGGGGGGGATGGAATGCAGACAACTGTACTTGAACAACAATAAAATGACCAAAATAAAAAAATAAAAATTCGAAGTTTAATATATACAGAGAAGCAACTGATCTTAAGAATACAGCTTGATGAGTTATCACAGAGTTAATGTATCTGAGACATCAGGACCCCAGTGCCGCCCTCCCCCAGCACTCACCCAGCCCAGCACTATCTGACTATCTGAACATAGGTTAATTTTGCCTGTCTTGAACTTCCTAGAAACTGAATCACACAGTATGCATTCTTTTGTATTTGGCTTCTCTTGCCTAAAAGAAATGCATGCATATATGTTCACCAAATGATAGGTACTAGAATGTTTATAGCAGCACTATTCATAATGGCCCCACATCACCGACAGTGAATAGATTAAAAGCATTGTAGTATTTTCGTACAATGGAATTCTAACAGCAATGAAAATAGATTAACAACTGCTGTGCACAACAACTCTAATGAGTCCTCATTGAGTTTTGCTTGCATTCACGTGCCTTGCAGATGTGCCCCAGGAGCTGTCGCTGCAGCCCTGAGCTGGGCCCTGAGGGGAGCAGCCCAGCACATTCCAAACTGCCCCTGCAGCCCAGCCCCTGAGGATAGCTCTTGTGCTGTAAGCATCCGGTAGCCCAGGTGTTCCTAAGCCCAGCTGCACATTAGAATCACCACAGGGCTTTAAAACAAAACAAAACAAAACAAAACAAAAACCAAACAAACAACAATGTCCATGCCCCATTCTCAGAGATTCTGGTCTGGGATGGAACCTCAACATTGTTACTTTTAAAGCTTCCCTGGTGATACTCATATGCGGTTTACCCATGTTAGAGCTGAGAATTGCAAAGTGTGGTTCCTACACCAGACCAGCAGCAACCCCATCACTGGGAGCTGGTTAGAAATGCAAATTCCCAGGGTCCATCTGCTGACTAGGAAACTCTGGCTATGGGGCTTGGATCAGTTTCAGTGAGCCCTCGGTCAGTGCTGCTGCCCCTGCATGGCCCTTTGTCTCTGCAGATAAACCAAGGCTTTCAGTAAGCATTTGTTAGATGAGGGGAAACTCAAAGGTCACAGGTAATTATGTTTTCCAATTTTCATTAAAGTCTTTCATCCTCATTTATTTAATGCCCATTCACTTAGTACTTTCTTCATGCTATGTCCCATGCTATGTGCTCAGTGCTAGGTGTGACCTTATGGAATTTGCTGTCTAATGAAGGAAGAGAGACTGTCATATTAAAACACAACTGTGATAAAAGCAAAGTACAGGATGCTAAAAGTCCTTGGCAAGAGTGGGAAACATCAGATAGGTCTTCTCTGAAGGATGTAATTTTAGCCGAGACTGGAAGATGAAGAGGATTTACTTGAGTAAGAGTGGAACAAAGATCATTTTAAGCAGAGGCAGCACAGCATATTCAAAGGTCCTGTGGCCACAGATACACACTTATGCTTTTTCGGTTTACTAGGTGAGCCATTTGGGTGAAATGACTTTACCTTCTTCCACTAAATCATCAACCATTGAAGAAAGGTCTTCTGACTTCCAAGCAATGACCTTTATGGAAGAAGGATGCAGATTTTGATTTTCTCCATGTTTCTTGAAGCCTAGATCAGGGATTGGTAAACTATGGCCCAAGGGCCATATCTGATTGACTGCCTGTTTTCATAAATAAAGCTTTATTGAAATGCAGCCAGGTCTTTTCTTTTATATGTTGTCTATGGCTCCTTTCTGATACAATAGCAGCGTTGAAAGATGTGACAGGGACTGCATAGCCCTTTTCAGAAACAATGTGCTGACTCCTAGCCTAGATGATTCCTGAAACTCAGATCCCTAACATCCAGCTTTCACTGTTGCTTAATCATCTTCCTTAAGATGAACCCTCTCTTCTCTGTGTTTTTCTTCTCCTCCTGCAATAAAAACTATTTGCAACCTAAGGGACAATGTCCTGGAAGTAAAAAGAATGAACTTTTACCTTTAAGTGCAAACAAACTCTTGGCCTCCATCAGCCTAGTGAAACTTTCCAATGCCTCTATCCTTACTGTCTTTCTTCAGTGCTGACTGATTTAACAGAATATTTTCCCTGCACACCCAGGTTGGGAAAATGTAATAAGAGCTGAAAATGATGACAGTACTGATCTGGGAGATTGATGGGCTAACCGGGGTTTCTCCCCAGTGAGGCCAAGCTGGGTGTTGATGCAGCAATATGTTTGCCTGCTCTGCTCATTAAAGTTAGTGTTTGAAAATTCCTTTGACTCCCATCAGGGATATCCTTGAGTGTATGAGGTAACTACACTAGAGACTGATTAAACCCTTACTTTTTTTCCAGCAGGATTTGAGGGAAGGTGTTTCTGCAACTGCAGCCAAAATATGAAATTAATCAACCTGTCTCATTTGTGACTGTCCCAAAAGCAATAGTGGAAAAGAAAAGGAAATAAAATAGAGGAATTTGGGAAGGGCAGAGATAAACAGCCTTCTTGTGGGGCTCTGTGAGGACTTGTGAGTGAGGTGATTTGCTTCATTATGCAGGAGATGGGGCCCTCATGCAATGGCAGTGTGTTTTGTTCTCTCTTATTCTTGGTCATGCACCTTGCTGTCCTAAGACTGGGTGCTGAGTCCTCATCAGACCTCCAAAAGGAAGCTGAGTCTGAATGCAATATGCTTTCTTTCCAAACAATTCTATGCCATCTCGTTGGTAGACCTTGCCCCCATGGAATACCTAATTGCCTAATCCAGGTGTCTGGATTTGGGTCTTTTCACTAGAATCTGTAAGATCTGTGGCCTTGAGCAGACACTTGACTTGTGTGTCAAAGGTGAGCTGTAAAACCTTGAGCTGCCCGTGTCTGGGAAGACGTGAGAGAACTGCGTACTGGATGTACCATTGCCTTCTGACACACACACAGCATTTGGCAATGATGAATGACTCTGAGGGCATCAATGGATCTTGGGTAGGTGCCCAAGATCTGACCCGAGAGTCCCTGCTGTGGAGGGTGTGGAAGAGCTGATGCAACTGCTATGGTCAACTGGATGAGGGAAGCAGTAGTCAGATGGTCTTGGCATGTGTTCCTCTCTGTTCCACTAACATCTCTTGGAGGCAGTGTGTTCCTGAGGCCTGTGAGCTGATGGCAGAAGAGCCATATCCACTTGACAGTCACTGGGTATGTTTGGATTTGTGTTATGGGGTTATTGAATGGTAAAAAGGGGGTAGAGAAGGATCAAGATGAAAGGCAACCTTCCTGGTAGTTTATTTGGATTCAAATATTGTCTTAGTCTGTTTGAGTTGCTATAACAAAAATACCATAGACTGGGTGGTTTAAACAACCAAAATTTACTTCTCATAGTTCTGGAGGCTTTGAAGTCCAAGATCACGGTGCTGGCAGATTCAGTGTCTGGTATGGATCTGCTTTCTGGTTCCTACTGGGCTACTTCTCACTGTGTCCTCATGTGGAGTAAGGGGCAAGAGAGCCCTCTGGGTCTCTTTTATTAGGGCTCTAATCTCACTCATGAGGTCTGTGGTCTCATGACCTAATTAACTTCCCAAAAGCCCCACCTCCTAATACCATCACCATGGGGGGTATGATTCCAACATATGAATTTTGGGGGAACATGAACATGTATTTCATTGTGGATACCTGATAGCTTTTGGTCACTGGGCATCTGGGGTGGACCAGTTGAGGAACCCCAGAGATAAAGTTGGTGGCTCAAGGTGACTGAAAACCCCAAATAGCAAATATGACCCTAGACTGACCACTCTCCACCCTTGTTCATTACACTCCAAACATACTGATAGTCCCCTAGCTCCTCTTAGGTGCCTTTGATTATTCTATTTCCCTGCCTTCTCATGTCTGGCTACTTCTCACCATCCAGTTTGGTCTTAAATGTCTCTGTCTTTGCAACATCTCCCCACCTACATGGCTTCTCTGGTCACACTGCATTTCAGCACTCTGTTTATTTCCAGCATCTTCCATGTCACAGTCTGCCATTATCTCATTTATTCACTCATCTACACATGTTGGTGGCAAGAACTGTATCCATCTTGTTTACAGCTGTTGAGTGCAGGGCCTGCACAGAGCAAGCACTCGGTGAATGAGTAAGAGGGAACTAGGGGTGCTTTTGGGGGGAAGTGGTTCCTGCTTTGAGCTCTCTGCATTGCCAGAGAGTTTGATGGTTATTACATCTTTATTTGCAATTGGCTGCTCCATCCCTGTGTTGTGATTCATTTTTAGTTAGAGATCATTTTCAATTAAAAAGTGCATAAGCCACAGCCAAAGCACTAATACATTTCTGCTCAGTAGAAAGGCCCAGATCATGGATTTTATCATTTGCTACCATTGATTTTCCATGAGTAATAATTACATTTTATACACAACATCTGCACTAAGTGATATTTATATCTGCAATTATCTGGAGTGACTTTTAATGTTAAAATATATTTTTTTGGGGGAGGGGATGTTGAGTAAGTTGAATTTTTTACTTTTGCCATCACTTTTTATCCAGACAATCCTCTTTCTCATATGAAATAATAATTTGGCAATCAAAGCCTGAAATGGTTTTATAAATGAAGTTTGAATTGACATTTCCACCAGCTGGGATGGTAATTTTCAGCTTTCATGGGGGTTGTTGAATTTAGAGCCACTCTTGAAATTTACTTTGCTATTATTATCTTTGAAATCCTCTGGGGATTTTTCTCGGATAACACAGACAATTCTTTTTTCATGCTGGGTTTTGCCCTTGCTGTGAAGTTCTCAGCAAATCTTCCTGCTCTTCAGCTTGGCATTCAAGGCTTCCTGAAACCAATGTGTGCTTTTTAAAAAAGATTTTATTTAAGGACCTCCGGCTAAGATGGAGGTGTAGGTAGACACACTGTGCCTCCTTGCACAACCAAAATAAGGACAACAACAATTTAAAAACAAAAAAGACAACCAGAACTGACAGAAAATTGAACTGTATGGAAGTCCAACAACCAAGGAGTTAAAGTAGACACATTTATCCAGACTGGTAGGAGGGGTGGAGTCAGGGAGCTGGATGGAGAGGGCTGGGAGCAGTGTGGCTGGTGGATCCTGGTGTGCAAGGTGGCAGTGGGTGGACCCAGTGAAGTGGTGGATTATGGAGGGGCATGACACCCAAGGCAGCTGGCGGGCTGGGCCGTCCCACATTTGAGCTCAGATAAACCAGGAAAAACTGGGGAGTGAGACAGACAGCACACCCCAGGGCCCCAGCTCCGTGAAATAAAGACTCAAAACACCGATTGAAAACACCTGTGGGGGTTGAGGCAGCAGTGGGAGAAACTACCAGCCTCACAGAAGAGTTCATTGGAGAGATTGACAGGGTCCCAGGACGTACACAAACCCACCCACACGAGAATCAGTACCAGAAGGGCCAAATTTGCTTGTGGGAAGCAGGGCAAGTGACTGAAATCCAGCAGAGAGCAGAGCAAGTGCCATTGTTCCCTCTCAGACCCCTTCCACGCACATAGCATCACAACCCAGTGACTGGATTGCCTCACCCTGGTGAACACCTAAGGCTCCACCCCTCACTATGTAACAGGTGCAACGAGACAAAAAAAATGGCTCAAATGAAAGAACAGATCAAAGCTCCAGAAAAAATACAACTAAACAATGAAAAGATAGCCAACCTATCAGACGCACGGTTCAAAACACGGGTAATCAGGATGCTCACAGAATTGGTTGAATTTTGTCACAAATTAGATATGAAGGCTACACTAAGTGAAATAAAGGAAAACTTACAGGGAGCCAATAGTGATGGGAAGGAAACTGGGACTGAAATCAATGGAATGGATCAGGAGGAAGAAAGAAACAATCAAACAGAAAAGAATGAAGAAACAAGAATTTTTAAAAAATGAGGAGAGGCTTAGGAACCATCATGACATCTTTAAACGTTCCAACATCTGAATTATAGGAGTACCAGGAGGAGAAGAGGAAGAGCAACAAGTGGAAAACTTATTTGAACAAATAATAAAGGAGAACTTCCCCAATCTGGAGAAGGAAATAGACTTCCAGGAAGTCCAGGAAGCTCAGAGAGTCCCAGAGAAGTTGGACCCAAGGAAGAACACACCAAGGCACATCATAATTACATTACTGAAGATTAAAATGAAGGAGAGAATCCTATAAGCAGCAAGAGATAAGGAGATAGTTACCTACAAAGGAGTTCCCATCAGATTGTCAGCTGATTTCTCCAAAGAGACCTTACAGGCAAGAAGGGGCTGGAAAGAAGTATTCCAAGTCATGAAAGGCAAGGACCTACATCCAAGATTGCTCTATCCAGCAAGGCTATCATTTAGAATGAAAGGGCAGATAAAGTGCTTCTCAGATAAGGTCAAGTTAAAGGAGTTCATCATCACCAAGCCCTTATATGAAATGTTAAAGGGTCTTATCTAGGAAAAAGAAGATAAAAAACATGTACACTAAAATGACAGCAAACTCACAATTATTAACAACCACACCTAAAAGAAAAACAAAAACAAACTAAGCAAACAACTAGAACAGGAACAGAACCACAGAAATGGAGATCACATGGAGGGTTAGCAACAGGGGAGTGGGAGGAGGAGAGAGGGGGAAAAGGTACAGAGAATAAGTAGCATAGATGGTAGGTAGAAAACAGACAGGGGTAGCGTAAGAATAATATGGGAAATGTAGAAACCAAGAACTTATAAGTATGACTCATGGACATGAACTAAAGCAGGGGAATGTGAATGGGAGGGGGTGTGCAGGGTAGAGGGGAGTGATGGGGGGAAATGGGACAACTGTAATAGCATAATCAATAAAATACATTTTAAAAAGATTTTATTTATTAATTTTTAGAGAGAGGGGAAGGGTAGGAGAAAAAGAGGGAGAGAAACATCAATGTGTGGTTGCCTCTTCAGTGTCCTGTACTGGGGACCTGGTCCGAAACCCAGGCATGTGCCCTGACTGGGAATTGAACCAGCAACCCTTTTGTTCACAGACCCACACCCAGTCTGGTGAGCTATACCAACCAGGGTTCAATGCATTTTTTAATGGATTCAGAAAATACTTGTTGAACCTCTCCTATGCACCAGGTATTCCAGGTGCTGGGAATTCATTGGTTGCAGACAGATTTCCTGCCTCTCCCTCACCTCTGGAACTTGCTATATGAATGGAGAGACATAAAGAAGCAAATTTAGGCAAGAGAGAGTTTACAGATTCTGATAATTGCCCCAAGAGAAACAGGGTGATGAAACAGAAGATTAGGGGGAAGATGCTTCCGTGTTTGTATAACATGGAAGCCCCAAGCCAGGGAGCTGCACTTGTGAACCACCTGGAGGATCATCCGATGTGGACATGCTGTGGACATGCTGTTTATTACATTACAGGGGAGTGCCCGATGGCAGAGGATCTGTGCGAGAAGGATGGTGCTTCACCCCTAGCCTGTGCTACTTAATAGGGTTATGGAGAGAGTAACATGTGAAAATTCTACACCTTTGTGATAAACATGGGAGCCTTAAGACTTAGGGGCCTTGAGAGGGCTGGGGCCTCCAGATAGACTGTTTTCCTTGTTCTTCATGGCTGCTGGCCAGGCAGTCAGTCATCTGTTCTCCGAGGGTGTGGAGGGGTCGTGTCCTGAGTTACCCCACAGTTGGCTATTGAGGACAGTATCTCTGGGGAGGTGACGTTTTGAAGACTAGAGGGAAGTGTGGAGTAGCTGGAGTGAGTGAGCATGGAGAAGGGCAAGCAGAGGCCAGGGCACTGAAGGTCTTGTTAAGGAGTGCAATGTTATTCTAAGAGCACAGGTTGGGGAGATTTAATTGGTGGTGGTGCGTGTTGGTCATTGTTCAGTTTGTTTAGTTTGTGATTTCAGAGACAATATTGCCTTTAGTGAGGACCATAAATGTCAGAAGATCACTTGGAAGCTGTGACTGCTATTCAAGCAACAGATGATGGTACTTTGGACCAGGCTGTTGGCAGTGGGGACTGAGAGAAGTGGATGCGTGTGAAGGATGGACAATCACATATCCAACCTGGAATTCTCCTTTTCCCAACAGAAATCTTCTGATAAGTGAGTCCAACATATGAGGCACATTATCCAAACAGGAGATGTGGTTTTGCCTCTGGGTCTCATGATCCTCACCCTCTGCATTGTCCATTGCTTCCTCCCACCTCTTGTCACCTGTGGGTTCTTAAGCTTGGCTCCAGAGTCTCTCCTCCTTGAAGCCCCTGCCCACCATGCATCTGCAGATGCCTACTTCTCAGAAGTGCAATGTCAGTGGTTCTCAGTGTTTGCATGTATAAGTGGCTCCTGGGCAGCTTGATGAAACACAGTTTTCAGAACTTACCTTCTAAGCATTCTGATTATTGGGTCTCTTTGGGGCTCAGGGGTCTGACTTTTCATGAGCATCCCAGGTGATTCTGATGCTGGCAGCCCAGTTTGATTCTGTTGTATATCATAATCCATTTCAGTTTCTTTTATCTTCTGTTCTAGATCATAAGCCCTCTGAGGGTAGAATCAGACCTTATTTCATGTTTGTAATCCCCCAGTGCCTGGTTCCAGTGATGTGCATGGAAGAGATGCTCAAACATCTGGTTTACTTTGATAGAGAATCTCAGAGAAATGGCCAGCCTTGATAGTGTGTCAGGTCAGTCTGTCCTGGTCAGACAGCATCACCCTGCTGACCCCTCTGCTGGACTCTCCCTGCTCAGGTCTCATATTCCCACTCCACTCTGCTCACTAAAACCTAGCAACCATTCAGGCCCTGATATAAAAGTTAACTCTTCATTGTCCCTTTCACTCCCATTTTACGGATGGACAAACAGAGGCTCAGAGAGTTTAGACCACTTGACTAAGTCACCACAGTTAGAATGGGGCAAGACAAAGATTTGAACCAGGGTTTCTGACTTTAAAATCTATGTTCCTATGGCCACTCATCATTTCATTCCTTTATTCAGAAAATATTTATGGTACGCCTACAATATGCCAAGCATCACTCTTTTGCAGTTTCCCTCATTCCTTTTCCTATCCTCAAATTTGCCTGCATCTGTCCTCAGGAAGAATAGATTAGGTCTACTCTCTCCCAAGTATCAACATTTCAAATGTTTGTAAGCTTCTCCCCAGTTCTTTCAAATCTTGCATCACACACCTCCCTAGACCCACCCTCCTCAGCCAGTGTCTCTCACAGCATGGACCTCACTTTCCGATGCTGCAGGTCTGGTCCCATCAGGGCAGAGCAGTCGTGTCAGCATCTGACAGTGTTGCCTGTAATTCTGTAAGCTCCTGGGATGGTAACACTCATCATGTAGTTGATTCACAGGCTTTCTGGTCTCCCTCAAGCCAACGCTCACTCTGTAGTTAAAAGTTGCCTTTAGGATTAAAATGTTTGCTCCATTTTACCCTTTATACTCCCCAAATCCAAGAGAAATAGACTTCAAGGAAAGGGATGTGTGACTAAGAGAAATTACACCCCAGGGTGTTTCTCAATGAGCAGACATCATAATTTTTAATACGTTGTTTACAACTATTGTTTTCAACATTACATGAGCCTTACAAGAGAAAACATGAATATTCATTTCCCAGGCAAGCAGGCCCCCAAGTTTGTAAATCAATTAATAGCCCACAAACTATATGGCCACCCTGTCTATCAAGTGTGAAAGGGTTAGTGAAGTGTGGAGGGGAGACAAGGTAAATCCTGGTTTGAGAGACTTATCCCTGGAGGCAGATAGGACTTAATTCAAACCACAGTCTGGCTTTGGCTAAGTTCCTAACCCCTCAGAGCCTCAGTTTTTCATCTGTGAAGTGAGGCAACAGTAGCATCTCCATCCTAAATTGCTGGAGTGGTACCTGAGATGGTACATGCCAGTCTCTGAACACGGTGCATGGTACACGATCAGCACTCAGTGAATGTGAATCGGATTACTGTTACTATTGTGGAGACAGGCAGTTAAGCAGCTGCAATGCAGAGTGATCAGTAAGGTCCACAGAAGTGGGCTGTGCACTTAGCTAAACCAGGGGAGGGCATGGAGAGGGGCTTGCTGGAGGAGGGGGTGAGTGAGATGGTGCAGAGGGCAGCAGATGTGAGCAGAGGGATCAGAACATCCTCAGGGCAAGAAGAGAGGTCTGGACACCCTTTAGCCCCATGGGATAAAAAGCTGGTGTTCCCTTCCATTTGGTGTGTCCAGTGGTTGGGGCCATTCCAGGGGAGGTGGGGGAGAAGTCTCTTGAATATTCTCCCCCAGCCTGGCCCGAGGGACCGGGGAGGAGTTGGACTTCAGGTCTTGGGCTTTGGTTCCTGGTGCCCTTTTCTCCCCTGAAGCCCCCTGCTCTGCCTCTCCAGGTCTGGCTTGGAGACCTGCCTTTTGTCGTAGCTGCTGTAGGTGGCAGCAGAAGCCTGACAAAGCCCATCCTTTTAGGTCTGCGAGTGGGGAGGGAATGTAATCAGGACTTGTAGCCTCCAGCCTCTGTTATCTGCACAGTGGTTAGACTGGGAGCTGAGGGGGTTAGAGCAGGCAGCAACCCTATTAACAGAATTCTCTATTGAGTTATAGCCTTTCTGCAGATGTCTGTGGAGGCTGCAGTGCACCAGAGCCTCTCCCTGCAGGCCAGATCTTTATCAGATAGACTTGTCGGCTCCAGACTCCCCCTGCCTCGAGGACCCTGAGAAACAGCCAGAGAAGGGGATCAAGACACAGATGCTGAGCTGGATGGAGACCTTGAGAAATGTAGTCCCAGAAACGGCAAACTCCCTGCCATAGAGCATGCACTGAAGTTCTGTTCTTGTTCATGATGATTGCTTCAATTTTTCCATTTAGAAGTATCAAATATACACCTTTCCTAAAGTATTTCTCCTTCTCCCCTAGTGTCCAAAGCAAGTGCTTAAGCTGTTTATCAGTTAGGGACAATACAGCACAGAGGTTAAAAGTGCTGGCTGTGGAACTGGACAGGCTGGGGTAGAGCCTTGAGTGTTACTTGCTGCTGTGTGATTTTGGGCAAGAGAATTAACCTTTCTGTGCTGCAGTTTCCTCCTCACCCATCTACTCTTATTTGTGTTCTTACAGGAAGATCTGAGAAGAGCTTTGGTTCTGTGAACAGTCATGCTTATAGGAAATCACTGTTTCCCTACCAACTCTCTCTTTTTTTTTGTAAAAACTTTGTTGATACATAATTCACATACCATACAACTCATCCATTTAAAGTGTACAAGTCAGTGGCTTTAAGTGTATTCAGATTGTACAATCATAACCTTGATCAATTTTAGAACACTGTCATCACCCCCTAAAGAAACACATATCTTTTAGCTCTCACCCCTCAATCCCCCACCTTCAATGAATGTGAACCTGATTAGTATTATTATGCAAATTCATAGCAGTAATAATCTACTTTCTGTGTCTGGATTTCCTTTTTTGGGGATGGTTCATAGAAATGACCTTTCCTTCTTTGCTGGGGGTCAGCCATGTCCCCCTCCCGTCAGAGCACAAGAAGCTGGCTTGCCCATCACCTCTGGGGCTGGTTTGGAGCTGTCTCCCCAGCCCCTTCCTGTAGTCCAGAGGGGGTGTGGTGGAGAAAACCTGCCAACAGGCCTCTTGCTCACAGCACAAGCAGCTTGGCTCCGGATTACTCATTTCAAACTCAATTTGTGGCTCTGCCAAGACCAGCAGCATCCCTGGAGCATGTAACCAGATTACTCCCACCCTGGCCCTGGGCCCTGGAGCCTGGAGCACACAGTGGGCAGCCTCCCAGGATTGATAGCTACCCAGGGCCTGCCACAAGCCTGCTGGGCTCCTAACTCTGCTTGGAAGTGCCTGCCCAGTCTGGGCCTGGCTCCTGGATAACGAGGGTGCCCTTGGCTTTGTGTTCAGGACACTGAAAGAGTTTCCTGCTGCAGGGCCAATGGTCCTGACCATGATGACCATAAGCTTGGTCAGACTCACTATTCACATCAGCAATCCAATAAATGTTCCCATTTGTTAAATGAGTCTGGGTTAAGCTTGTATCCCAGTGGAACCTCATCATCATCTCTGATGCACACAGACAACAGATGCTCCATTTCTCCTCTGCTGAGCGCTTACTGGGTACACACACTGTGTTAGGTGTTACCTTGTTTTACCCTCCCTGCAACTCCATGGGCAAAGAACAATGATTGTTCCCATTTTCTTGATGGGGATGCTGATGCTTAGGAGGCTGGAGTAACAACCTAGCCATGAGTGGCAAGGTTGGAGCTGGGGCACAGCCAGATATTCTGGCTGCAGAGCACATGCTGAATCCCTGCAAAGTGGAAGGCAGGCCATTTCTATGAAAGTCCAGACTGAGCAAGTCCATAGGGACAACATGTAAATTAGTGGTTGCCAGGAGCTGGGGATGATGGAGCATTGGGGAGGTGATAGCTAAGGGTACAGGGTTTCTTTTGGGAGGGATGACAGTGATCTTAAAGTGATTATGGTATTGGTTGCACAACTCTGTGAATATACTAAAAACCATCGAAGCATACACTTAAATGGGTGAATTACATGGTGTGTGAATTATGTCTCAATAAAGCTGTTACAAATAAAAAAGAAATGAGGAATTGCCCTTGTAGGCTGCCTGAACATTTTACCCCCCCTGAGCCCCTCACCCATCCGTAATGAAAACCTGGAATTTTTCACCTTCACCTTTACTCTAAGGGTCATTGGGATAACCCTGACTCTAGATGACAGAGACAGTTGGTCTTTAGCTTTGATTTGCCTTGTGCTGTACCTAGGGTCTTCTTCCACGTATATTTCTGTTCATAGAATCCATTCATTTCAGATTGTAGGGGTCCTCTCTGTGGGTGGGCAGACCCTGACCCAGGCACTCTTCCCTGCTGCCCCTCTGGACATCACAGTGGTGTAACTTTGGAAAAAATCTGCACACAATAGGACCTAGGCATTATGCTACTTGCCACATCACCTGCACAAACTCCTGAATCTAATTTTGCAGAAAGGGTGCCTGTCTCCCGGGTTGCATGACAAAAATCCTTACAGGAAAAGTGAGGGGGAAGAAAAACCATTCCAGCACAGTTTTGAAGCCCCCAGCTTTTAGGGGACCAGTTGGGGATTGCCTGTGGGGATGTCTGGTGCCCTCTTTCCAGAACGCAGTCCAGGGTTTGAGTATATATTTGGAGGGGCTGAAGCCTCACTCTGCCAAGACATACCTGCCAGCAAACCAAACTACCACATTACCCCTTCGTGTGCTAGAGACCTTTTCTTAGCCTCCCTTACAGCTTGGAATCCTTACCCATTCCAGCTGGGGGAGGAGGGAAGTTGTTGACTGACTTTCAGACTGGTTCTGGGAGTCCTGAGTCCTGGAACCTGACTGAGGATGAGAATGAGGAGTCCTACCCTTGCCTTTGAGCCCAGACTGCTTTATATGCCACCTGTATGTTGACCTGGCTTTGAAATCATTAACGCACTGTCTACCCCACTGTGCTGGGGACCCTCTGAAGGCAGGAACCCCGAAGCCCTCTTATCTCTAGCTCCAAGTGTTCAGCATGATACCTGCAATAACAATGTGTTTGGGTCATATATGGCTGAATAAGATACTGGCAGTCATTGGGCACAGAGATTTAGGGTGGACAGATGCACCTCACAGATCCTCTGTCCAATGTCTACTGTCTCTATCCTTCTCTGTCCCCTGGACTCAGTCTTTCCTCCTTCCTCCTCTGATCCCTGGACCCTCCAAGTCCAGCCATACAAGCCTAGGTAGGGGAAGCTAGACCAGAGAAAAACAAACAAATTAGGAGTGTCCCTAGTGCAAAATGAATATAAATAAGTATGCAGAGGCTTTTGCTTATTCACTGATTACTCACACACTGCTCAAGAGGCATCGTAGCCTAGCTCAGCTCCATAGAAGTTAATGGTAAATTAAACCTATTAATCACCCCAGGCAGTGGGGCTAACCTGCATGCACACTGGGAGGGTAGGCTGTAGGACAAAGATGCTGCTGCAAGAAGGAAACAGGGGTGCATTACAGCATCCCTGTGGTGAGGCAGTGCTTGATCACTGAAATCCCCTCTTTCTTAGAGCATTGACCACTGGATACTTCAGAGCTCCCCACCTTGGGAGGGGTGGGCAGATCTAAACCCTTCCACAACTAAAGATCATTTTACCATCTTCATACCTTCCATTTACATTCCCCCTTTCACCTACCACAATCTGGCATCTACCCTACTGTTCTTCCTTCAAGCCTTGACTCAAAAGTCCCCTCTCAGAGACAGCCAGATCTAAAGTTCCATTCCTTTCTCCACTTCTTTGTTTTCTTTGTTTGGATCCCTGGAGCTCAGCTGCCTGGGTTCAAATCCTGGTTTTGCCTTTAGTTGTGTGTAACCTCTATGTGCCTCAGTTTCCCTATCTTTAAAACAGGATTGATAAGTGGCTATGTCACAGGGTTGTGGTGAGGAGGAAGAGTACAATTTCCCATGAGTGTTTAGAACAACTCCTGGCACAGAGTAAGCCTCATTAGCTGCTGCTGCCATCGCCACCATGACCATTGTTCCTACAGCAGCTGTGTTATTATTCATACTACTTGCCATGGTCGGAAATGATCACTTTCATTTGTTGGCATTGACTGTCTGTCATTGGTTTCCCCAGTAGAATGTATGCTCCACGATAGCAGAGATTTTCTCGGTTCTGTTCCCCTCAGTTTATCTATCAGTGGCTGCACATGTGAGTGCTCAACAAACATGTGATTAATTAATGGCTGAACCTAGAATCAGTGGGAATTAGAGTGAATGGGTAACTTACCAGTGGGCTGGAGTGGGCATGTAGATCCATATTCTCTGCGTGCTAGGTGTGAAGACAGCATCTGTTGTGGGTTGAATTGTGTTTCCTCCCATCCCCAAAATGATATGTTGAAGTCCTAATCCTTGGTACCTGTGAATGTGACTTATCTGGAAAGATAGTCATTGCAGATGTAATTGACTTAAGAGGAGGTCATACAGCTGTAGTGTGGGTCTTAAGCCAATGGCTGGTGTCCTTATAAGAAGAGGAAGTTTGGGCACAGATACACACATAGGAAAGGGCCATGTGAAGATGAAGGCAGACATTGGAGTGATGTATCTACAAGCCAATAAATTCCATGGATTGCAGGGAGCCACCAGAAGGTAGGAAAGACAAGGGAACATTCTTAGAGACTTTGGAGAAAGTATGACCTTGCCGACACCTTTATTCTAGACTTCTGCCATTTGGAACTATAGAGAATGAATTCCTGTTGTTTCAGGACTTCTGGTTTGTGGCATTTTGTCATGGGAGCCCCAGAAAAGTAACACAGCATTTTCCCATGTGCACAGTTCCCACCAGGGTGGGAAAGAAGTGGGAGTGGCCACCTAGTTCAGTATGTTAGTGCCTATTGCTACATAATAACCTCATACAAACTTAGAAGCTTAATACCACAGGTATTTAATATCTCACAGTTTCTATGGGTCCAGAGTCCAGGCAGGGCTTAGCTGGGTCCTCTGCTTCTGAATCAAACAGACTGCAATCAAGGTGTTGGTCAGCCCAGAGGTTTCATCTGAGGCATGACTGGGTAGGATTCCATCCCTGTGGTTGTAAGACCATGAGCCTCAGTTCTATGCTGAATGTTGGTCATAGGCCACCCTCTGTTTCTTGCCATGTGGGTCTCTTCACACCAACACCATCACTTTCTCCATCAAGCCAACTAGAATGACAGGGAGGGAAGGAGGGAGAGATAGATAGAGATAGAGATAGAGATAGAGATAGACATAGACATAGACATAGACATAGACATAGACACAGACACAGACATAGAGATAGACATAGAGATAGAGATAGAGATAGAGAAGAAGGAGGAGGAGGAGAAGAAGGGAAGGAGAGAGAGAGAGAGGCTGGTAGTTTCCAATAGGGTAGATATAGTGATCTTAATGTAGTATAACCACATTTACCATATTGTATTTGTTAAAAACAAATCACAGGTCCTGCCTACAACTCAAGGGGAGGCGACTAGAGACGGTGCAACTCCCCAGGAGGTGGGGAATCACAGGCCACTTCAGAGTGTGTACTCATAGTTAGGATGGCAGAAATTGACAGCTGATCATACCTCTGGTGGGACTGTGGTCCTCATGGTTGAGCAGACCCAGAGCAGTTCCTATGGCAACCAACAGCCTGTCCCTCAGGCTGTGGGAGCTCTGTGTCTCTGCCTTTCCTCTCAAGCCTTAGATGCACTTAAACTCAAGGGTCTTGTTAACTGGGCTACTTTCTCTCTCAGCTGCTTTCTCTCTCAATCATATTGAGCATAGGCACTGTGGATATGGTGTGAAGCAGAAACAGGTTGAATTTCTACCCTTATAGCCTTCAAGTCCAGTGTTAGACATTGAAGTGCTGCATGTGTCCCAGTTTATGATCACCTGTTGGCATTTGTGCTTTGATGTGATGTCCATATGCAGGTATGAGAGCATGAAGCCTTGGGATCAGGCTTGGCCCTGTGCAATGAGGACTGATTCTAAGCAGGTGAAACTGCAGGCACAAAGTCCCCACAGGTGGACACAGCATGGCACTTTCTGGGAATGGCAAGAAGGCCAGCAGGTCCTTGACTATTGCCTCCCTCTCAAATTCTTAGCTTCAGGAGGTCAGGGGCCTGGGCCATTTTTTCATCATTGTGTCTGCACTGCCAGGCACTGTGCCTGACCTGTAGTTGACTCTCAAGGAATATTTGTGAATTAAGCGATAACAGAGTGAGTGACAGGGGAGAGTGAAATGAGAGATTAGTGGCCAGGTCCAGATGGTGCATGTTTCGCTAAAATCTGTCCCTGTTCAGAGAGCAGTGGGGTTCTTTTCGGGTCCTCTCTACTCTCCAGGGGAGGGGTGTCATTGAAATGCATTTTCAATAATTACTGTGACTGGTACTCTGGCCCACTAAATGTGTTGAAGGGGCAAGAGGGGATGCCAGGAGGGCAGATGGTTAGGGGGCTTGCACCAGGCTTGTGTAAGTTCAGGGCAAGGTGGACACATACACAAAGAGAAGTATATGGAAAATCCAAGAGAGATTTTTGGAGGCAAAATCAACAAAGCTTGGCAGTGGATGTAAATGGGTGAAAGACATCCCAGGTGGTACCCAATAGCCTGTGTCACAGCCTGGTTGAGTGTCCCTTGAAGTAGAAGATTGTCAGTCATCTAATTTCTTTTCTGTTAGCAGGTGGCCCCACGGTATCAGGGCGCAAGTACACCTGTGTTCAAAGCTCAGTTCCATACTTCCCAGGGTGGGCCCATAAAACTTATGATGTTCCATTGCTTCCTCTATAGAATAGGCCTAAAATACCTGCTTGCCAGGGTCATTGTAAAGGTCCATGATCACCAATGGAGTGAAAGCTCCTAGCTCATGGCCTGGCACAGATGGGTAGAAGCTGAACCTGCTAGTTGTGTCATCTCCCTATTCCTCTGTTTCCTCATTGCTAAAATGGGTTCCATTGTTCATGGTATTGCAGCAGAACAAACCATCCCAGGATTTAGTGGCTTTAAATGACAATCACTTTCTATTGCTCATGCAGCTGTGGGTTACTTGGGGCTCAGTTGATCTTGGCTGTGTTTGGCTGGGGTGACTCTACTTCTTATTGCAGGTCTGTGAGTCAGCAGGATGGCTCTGCTCCTTGTGTTTCTCATCCATCTGGGATCAGTGGGATAGACAGGGCCTGCTGTTCTCGTGGAGTTGGCAAGGGGAAAAGGGGAAGCAGAAACACATGGAGCCTCTCAAAGCCTAGTCTTGGAACCAGCACATTGTCACTCTGGACCAGGTGCCACTGGCCGAAGCCAGGGCCATTGGTTAAGTCTAGTCCTACAGGACAGGGAAGAATAGTCTGCCCACAGTGAAGCCAGGGCAAAGGTGAAGGTGTTGGAGAGGTGAAGAAATGGGGCTGGCAATTCAATCCATGGAAGTTGCTAATAGTGGTGTCCTCACAGGTTGGTGTGATGGGGGGTTAATGTACATGTCAACTTGGCTGGGCCATCGAGTGCCTATATAGTCAGTCAAACATTATTCTGGGTGTTTTTGTGAGGGAGTTTCAGAATGAGATTGACATTTAAGTCTGTGGACTTGAGTAAAGCAGTTGAAGGCCCCAGTAGAACAAAAGCCCAGCCTCCTCTGAGTAAAATGGAATCATCCAGCTGAAGCTCTTTGGATTTCATCTATCATTGGCTCCTCCTGCCTGCTGGCCTTTGAACTGGAGCATCAGCTCCCCCTGTGTCTCCTGAACTACAGGCCTACCTGCAGATTTTGGATTTACCAGCCTCCATAATTACACGACACCAACTTCTTATAAGCCTCTCTCTTCTCTGTCTCCCTATCTATGCCAGCTTTTCTCTCTCTCTCTGTCTCCCATTGGTGCTGCTTCTCTGGAGAACCCTAATACAGTGGGCAGGGAGCTACTACATGCAAAGCTATTTGAACCCAGTCTTGCCCATAATATATGATCTACATAAACTGGATTGTAACAACCTCAGCACTACTGACACTTCGGGGCCAAATAATTTTTTCTTATGGGGGTCTATTCTGCATATTGTAGGAAGTTTAGCAGCATCCCTGGCCTCTACCCACTAGATGCCAGTAGCAATCCCTAGTTATGATGACCAAAAAATGTCTCCAGACATTGCCCAATGTGCCCTGGTTGAGAAAGTTGGTTATCATTAGTACTATCTGAATCACTGCAGGTTGCATAATCCATATGACTATCATTTTTGTTTTGTTGTTTTATTTAAATCAATGCTGTATAAGAGGAGGCCTTTGGAAGGAAAGAGAGCCACTGCATGACACAGTCAGCAGTGAAAAAATATTGCAGTTTGTTTTTCCAAATTGTCTTCAGAGGAATTAGAAAGTTACAGAAAGTTCAGCCTCAGCCCTGGCCCCCAAAGTTTTCTTTGGAAGAAAAGACATTCAATTCTTATCACCAGAAGCAGCAGTAGTTGCTCTTTGAACAATGGGCGCTGTCTTAGCTTTGGAGCTCTGGTTTGAGGATGTGTGTGAAGTGAAGAGGAGTGAGGTTCTGGTCTCTTTGCTTTGTTTTCTCCGCAGAGGTCCTAAGGGGGTGCCTTTGTTTTCCTTGCCATATAAAAGGTTTTTGTTTCTTTTTTGTTCTCTCTCTCTCTCTCTCTCTCTCTCTCTCTCACACACACACACACACACACACCATAAACAACTAATAACCTTGTGAAATATATTCTGGTTTTATCTTCATTTTATACATGAAGAAGCTGAAGCTCAGAAAGGTAAAGCAACTAGCCTAGGGTTGCTTAGCTAGTAAGTGATGCAGCTAGGATTTGAACTCTTATTGGTCTGTTTCCAGTGCTCAGCCTCCTTATGATGTTCAACCACATTATGAGGCTTTATGAAGGTCAATCTAATGGCATCTTCTAAGGTCTCAGAATTGCAGGGTGGAGGAGACCAGAAAATTGAACTAAGTTGTCACTTCTTAACTGTGTTGAGTACATCTTGGATGAAGTGCATAAAGCACCAGGTATTAAAGTTTATGAGTCTATTAATCCATGGCTTTGGAGGAATTAAAGTTTCATATTGATGATAAACCTTCCCTAATAAAACTTAAGGGAAGCAGGAATAAATCTCTAATTTCAAAGGACCCCAAACCACTTACACAATTGCATGCAAGATGTATGTATACGATGGTGATAGGGTGATATGTCTTGTCTGGCAGAGGGTACTTTGGCAAAGTGATTTTTGCTTCTGCTAAGTGGTGGAGATAAAATGATGGATGTGTGCTATTGATTTCATGGGAGTTTGCAGGAGGGTGAGCACAGCTGGATGAGAAGCCCACGGTGAAGCTGAAAGCTGCTGAATATGCATCTAGGAGGAGAGGAGAGAAGTCATCTCGGATGGCCAATTTCATCAAATAGCAAAAAGCTGGCAAATAGATGGCAACCAACCTCTCTTTCTCTCTTTCCCTCTCTCTCCTTCATTTCTTCCTTCCTCTTTTCCTCCCTTCCTTCCTTCTCCTCCCTTTCTGCCCTCCCTTTCTTAGTTTTGTCATGTGGACAAGTGTCACAGTGCCAGTAGGTGAGTTGAGCTACAGGGTGTTGGTTTAAATGTAGTCCTGGATTAGAATCTCAGCTTTGTGCTTTATTAGCTCTGTGACCTTGGGCAACTTACTTAATCTCTCTAAGTATTTGTTTGTTTGTTTGTTTATTTATTGTAAAACATTTATTTAAGAATAGTTTTAGATTTACAGACAAGCTGCAAAGATAGTACAGCAAATTCCCATTTACCCTGTTCGCAGTTTTCCCTACTGTCAGCATTTTACATCACAATGGTACATTTGTCACAATTAATGTGCCAATATTGATGCATGAGATTCACCAAAGTCTATGCCCTATTAGGATTTCCTTAGTTTTTACTGCGCTATTATTTTCTGTTCCAGGATTCCTTCCAGGACACCATATTACATTTACTCATCATGTCACCTTGGTGGTCTGGACTGTGATGGTTTCTCAGACTTCCCTTGTGTTTAATGACTGACAGTTTTGAGGACTGGTCAGGTATCTTAGAGACTGTCCCTCAACTGCAGTTTCTCTGATGTGTTTCTCATGAGTAAACTAAGGTAGATGGGTTTGGGGAGGAAGACCATTCTCATCACATCTTATCAAGGGTACCAGCTACCAACATAACTATTGCAGCTGATGTTGGCCTTCATCACCTGGCTGAGGTGTGTTTGTCAGGGTTCTCCACTGTTCAGTTCCTCTTTTCCACCCTTCCTCTGCTGTAGTCTTTGGAAGGAAGTCACTGTGTTAGCTCACACTTGAGGAGTCAGGGTTGATGTTCCCCTTCCTTGATGGGGGGGTGTCTAAATAAATTATGTGGAATTCTTCTGTGTGGGGTATTTGTGCATTTTCCCATATGTATTTATTTATTCAATTATTTATTCACATCAATATGGATTCATGGGTATGGGTATTTACTTTATGTTTTGAGTTATAATCCAATACTGCATTATTTATTGTGTTGTTCACATTATTCCAACTTCATCTAGGCCTTATGTTTTGATAGATTAATTTTTATAAGGAATAAATGGGATAATCAGGGCTGAGAATATGGTGAGGTGAATAGTGCAAAATTTAAGGAGGCACTGAAAAAACTCATTAATCAAGATAAATAATATATTACTGCAATATTTAAAACAAGTAAAAATTCATAAAACAAATTTCATGATAAACAAAATATCAGCATTTTAAATCAAGACAGAATCCTTAATGTATGTAAATTATTTAACTAGGTGCTTAGTATTTAGTACATTTTTAATAGCATTTAATGAATTAAGTCCATCAATTTATGTGGATATTCCAGTGTATCAGTGATTCCTTTCTTAATGTTGTGTAACAAACTACCCCCAAAATTTCGTAGCTTAAAAGAGCAAGCAGTAGTTTGGCTTACAGGTCTGTGAGTTAGCTGGGGGTCCTGTGGCTTGCCTAGGTTCATGTGTGTGTCTGTAGGTCAGCTGTCTGTTGGCTAATCTTGGATGGCCTCAGCTGAAATAGCCAGGGCAGCTTGGCTTTGCCCCATGGCTGTCATTCTTATTCTGAAACAAGCAGATGTGTCTGGGTATGTCTTTCTCATGTTGACAGCAGAGAGTGAGTGAAGGGGAAACATGAAAAGCCTTTTGAGGTCCAGGCTCAGATTGATGCATCATCATTTCTGCTCCACTCTACTAAAGAAAGAGAGTCACAAGGCAAGCCCAGATTCAAGGGGAAGGGATAGTGAGTTGTGTTTCTTTAGTTGTATGGCTAAGGGCATGGTGTGGATACAGGGAGGGGCAAAGACCTGGGATCATTCATGCTTCAGTCTACCAGACAGGAACTGTTTTGGGTGCTGGAAAGACACCAGTGAACAAACAGACCCAAGTCTCTGCCCTTGTGGAGATCACATTGTAATGATCATGATGACAGCAATGGTAATGATGAAGAAAAGAGAAATTAGTTATCTGTCTCTCAGGAGGCCTGTGGATACTGTCAAATCCATGTGGAGGGTTTTTTGACACTATCCTCTGTGGCAATCGGTAGTTGGAGGGGTACAGAGTGCCTTGTTTCACTGTCAACTGTGGGTGGTAGGATCAAGTCCAGGGAAGGAGCCCAGCCTCCAGAAGATAAGTTCTCTCAGGAACCTTCTCTCTATGGATCTACTTTTTACTAAAATCAAATCAACAGCTTCCACCTTTGCAAAACAGCGTCAGTTTTAATTGAGATATTGGAAGATGTATTTCCTTAATTTCTGTCTAATGGAAAATCCTTATGCCTGATCAATTTGGGTCATTTTGCAGCATATGCTGCTATAAATGAAGTTCACCTAAGGTTATTCATGTTAAAAAATCAGTTCTGCCCTGGCTAGCATAGCTCAGTGGATTGAGCTCGGGCTGCGAACCAAAGCATTACAGGTTCGATTCCCAGTCAGGGCTCATGCCTGGGTTGCAGGCCATGGCCCCCAGCAACCGCACATTTATGTTTCTCTCTCTCTCTCTCTCTCTTTCTCCCTCCCTTCTCTCTCTAAAAATAAGTAAATAAAATCTTTAAAAAATCAGTTCCCATTAATCTGGGGAAATGTGGCAACTTCTGCTGTAGTGAAGCTTTGGAAAACAGCAAGACTGGTAGGACTTTCTGGTTCATGAAAAGTGCCATGCCGCTTAGTTTTCTAAGAAGCCAGTAAATAACTGTTGTCACTCAAGTGGCTTCCCAAGCACAGTGCTGGCACTTTTGCATGTGTCATCTTATTTATTCCTCACAATAGCTGTATGAGATATTCTATTACTATTTCCTATTTGTACGTGAAGAAACTGAGACCCATGATAGTGTCACTGGAACAGTGAGTGATGGAACCAGGATTTGAGCCCAGTATCTTAACCACTATATTACCTCCCTCCTAACTATTTCCCAAGGTAGCTGGTGCTAGTTGAGTGCATGTTCCTATCTCTGTCTGGGGATGGTCAGCAAAGAACACTGATTAAGCATGGGTAGCATTCTGAGTTTTGTATCTGTTCTCAGGACAGACATTCGTCCCCTCTGAAGGAACTTAAACATGATAGGAAGAGAATAAGCTGTGAAATCAGATCAATCTACCTTTCATCATTTCCAATATTCCATTACTTTCTGTTTCCCGTTACTTCCTGTCTCCTATAATTTCCTGTCTCCCATCACTTCTTACTTCTCATCACT
Source organism: Phyllostomus discolor (assembly GCF_004126475.2). NCBI lineage: Eukaryota > Metazoa > Chordata > Mammalia > Chiroptera > Phyllostomidae > Phyllostomus > Phyllostomus discolor. The sequence continues at coordinate 110,944,296 of NC_040905.2, read as the reverse complement.
TCCTATCATCCAACATTTCTTATCTCCCATTCCTTCCTTGCTGTTGGCTTTGGATAGGTTAATTGACCTCTCTGAGTTCTAGTTCTTGAGTTGTTTAATAAATGTAATAATATCCATTTTTCAGAGTAGCAGAGTTAAATATGATCTTGTATGTGAACTGACTATTCAGGATGGCAGTTTTCTTTTAAGTAGTCAGTATATATTGATTCCTCTCCTGACTTTCCTCCTTTCTGGTTCTTGTCCTCAAAAGTCTCCTGGGAAAGTTGGTGTACAGAGGCATGGCCATGAAATGGATGTGAAGACATGTGAAACAAGCTGAAGGCTATAGAAAGGACACTTTGGTCACTAGGGACAGAAATCCACTCAAGCTAGCTCAAGTCAAAGAGGTTTTTTGAAAGAAGATGGGTACACCTCCCAGCATGTCTCCTGGGCCTGGAGCTGGTATCTGGGAAGTCACCAGGATTGCACAGGTCACCTCAGGCCCCTCCTCAGAGGCCGTATGGACCACCATGCCTGCTTCTCTCTGCCCAGCCACTTCATTTGCATCTCACTATGGACTGGCTTCCTCTGCTCATATATGCACTCATACCCAGCCCTTGGTGGTATTTCCCAAGTGGTTGCCTATTCTGAATCTGAAGGACCTTTCAGTTTAGATTCCAATAGCTTATTCACTTTATCTACCAATATATTGATTCCAAAAATCCCAAAAGAGAGAATCTGTTTGGTCCATATTTGAACAGTTGTCCAACTCTGGCTCAATAAACTGTGAATGATGGTTCTGCCTCTACTAGGGGCTGGACAGGGGGAATTCTCTAAGAGGCATGACTGAGGAGGTAATGTCTGGCATCTCCAATACATTGGGCTTTCTGAAAACTCATTAAGGGAATGAGGACCAAATCAGATCAGAAATAAAGCAAGGACTGTCCTCTGTTTGCTCATATCCTTTTAGTTCAAGTAGCAATTCTTACCCAAGGACTTACCCAGTGCTGGTTAGTACAGCACTTTTCAAACTTGAGCATTATATATATAGTGGCCTTTAATGAGAAAAATGTTTCTCATGGAGCCCCAGTGTTGACTTAAATTGTTTTATATTAATGTTAAACTTAAATTAATATTATTTAAGTAGTACAACATAAAAATACCTATAAATGCCTTATGCTTATTGCTCTTATATAGCTGTAAAGCTAAAGCAAACTTATAAATTAAATATAAACAAACTATAAAACCAATAAAATCTAAATTAGCAACATTAATTTAATGTGATGGGTGATGTTCCTGGGCTGAAACTAAATCACTTCCCATAAAGCTCAATGGGTACTGACTGCTGGAGTACATTTTCTTTTGAGTTAGACGTGCCTAGATTACTCTTTGTCACTTTCTCCCTCCAAAGTGACAGTTTTTGACCTTCACAGTAGACCTTCATCATGGATGTGATAAGATCACCTCTGTTCTTTCCCATCAGCTCAAGACAGTTCAAGTTGTATGAGTTGGCACCAAGGGGATGGTAAAGACAAACAGCAAGTGCTCAAACGTGAAGTAGAAGGAACTAATTGAGGGGTCAACCAGGTGATACAGCAAATGAATGCATTAAGTTTGAATAGATTACCTTAGAATTTAACATTTAAAATAATTAAAATAAAAAAATCAGAGAAATCCCTAAATCTACAAGGATGTGTCTGTGCTAGAACTGCAGGACAAGACTTGGGCTTGTGGTTCAGACTAGTGGGTTCAAAGAGAGATACAACAATGGGGGAGTCCATTTACCTTCTGATTTATGCACCTTTGAAGTGAAGATTCCTGCCCTGCAAAAGACACATGCCTTTTGTAAGGAACGCAGAAGATGGAGTATCTGAAGTTACATTGAAAATCACAAACTCAAGTGGTGGTTGTTATGGGTTGTGTTGTGTCCCTTCCAACCCCCCAAATTCATAGTCCAAACACCTAGTGCCTCAGAATGTAAATGTATTTAAAGATAGGGCCTTTAAAGAAGTAATTAAGATAAAATGAGTTCATATAGGTGGGCTCTAATTCCATAGGATTGGTGTCTTTATAAGAAGTAATTAGGATATAGACATGCATGGAGGGAAAACCGTGTGGAGACATAGGGAGGAGAAAACAGGCATCTACAAGCCAAAGAGAGAAACTTCAAAGGAAATCAATTTTGCTGACACTTTGATCTCAGATTTCTAGCTTTCAGAATTGTGAGAAAATAAAGTTCTGTTGTTTAAACCACCCAGTCTCTGGTACTTTATTATGGCAGCCTTAGAAAATTAATACAGTGGCACAACTGGTAAGTAGGAAGGACTAGCAAATTGGTCAGCAGATTTCCTGGGTTCTGGTGCTAGCAAAGTTGTTTTCCATGCCCTGGGCAGTTATTTTCCTACCTTCTATTACTCTCTCTGAGGTGGAGAGATATATAAGTGTTCTCTTTCATCCTTGTGGGGTATGTGCAAGAAAAGGGGGGTGTGCTCATCCATACTTCATTGACAAAAAGGTTATTAAGTACCTTCGACCCATTATCTGTTGGTAAGGCAGCCTAGATAACTTGCTTTCTGACCACTTGATAACCTACTCATTCCTTAAGACTTCTCTTCTCTTCTCTTCTCTTCTCTTCTCTTCTCTTCTCTTCTCTTCTCTTCTCTTCTCTTCTCATTCATTTAACAATTTTTTTTTATTGAGCTCCTACTCTGAGCTGAGCACTGCAATGAATAAGTGATAGAGTTACAGTTGTAGATATAGCTCCTGTCTTCATGGAACTTACAGTCTATGAAGCAGATATTAAATAGTAAACTAATAAACAAAATCACAATGTGGGCTGTGCTGTGAATCAGAGGTATAGCATATGATAAAGACATTCAAAGAATGTGGAGGGCAGCATTCCTGATAAGGGGACTACCTCTGTACAAGGAGGGAAAGGAGATCAACGTGGCTGGAGAGTGGTGAGTAAAGGGAAGAAGGTAGGAAAGGCAGGGTGTGTGGCTGCTTCACCTAAGATCTTGGAGGCTGGGATAAAGATTATGGATTGTTTACCCATCAGAATTTTTTCAGTTGAAAGTAGCAGAAATGGCTTAAACAGTAAGGTGATGAATACTTTCTCATAACAAGCAATTTGGGGGCAGGATAGTGGGGCTCACTCCTCTGGATAGCTAACTCAGCCACCATCTTCTTAGCTACCTTAACAACATGAGTGTCCATGTGATCTAGTTCTGGGCAATGAGCTAGAAGTGAAACTGCTCTAGAGTTCCCAGGAAAACTTTGTACTACTCTCTTCTTTCATATTTCTTTCTGCCTGGATTTGGACAAGATGTCTAGAGCTACAGCAGCCATCTTGTGGTCTTGAGTGAAAAAGGCCATACGATAGATTGTGTCCTGATCACATCTGTTTGCTCCTTTTCCTAGAAGAATATTATGTACTCTCTCCTTGCTATGTGGCTTGTAAAGCCTCCCCGTAGGAGGCACATAATCCCCTTTGTCAGATGTGGCCATGTGACTTTGGGCAATAGAATGTACACAGGTATGACTTTGATGGTATGAATAGATGCCTTAAATGCAACTGTGTGGTTCCCTCTTTGATTCCCTTTGTCAGTAGAATGGGCATTGCCCATGTGGGACATGGTCCTTCAGTCTGGGTCCTGGAATGAAGTCACATGAGACAGAACCACAGCCAATTTCAGCCTGTGTGTCCCCCAAGTGCGTCATGTATATTGTTGTAGGCCACTGAAATTTTGGGGTCATCTGTCACTTTAACAAAGCTGATTAATAGAGGCCATAGGGATACCCTAAGCAGCACCTTATTTCTGGAATTCTTTTTTATTTTTTATTTTTATATTTATTTTTATTTTTTCTTCATTTTATTTTTCTCTCTCTTCTTCTTGTTGCTCAGCTACAGTTGTCTCCTTTTTCCCTCACCACTCCCCCGGCCCCAGCCATCCCCACCTCCCACCCTCAGTCCTACCCTCCTTTATACATGTTCCTTGATGACTCTTCTCTCCTTTCTCCCCATTCTCCCCTCCTCCTCCTCTCTGGTCACTGTCAGTTTGTTCTATATTTCAACGTGTATGGTTATATTTGCTTGCTTATTTGTTTTGTTGACTAGGTTCCACTTATAGGTGAGATCATATGGTATTTGTCTTTCATGGTCTGGCTTATTTTACTTAGCATAATGCTCTCCAGATCCCTCCATGCTGTCATGAAGGGTAGGAGCTCCTTCTTTCTTCCTGCTGCATAGTACTCCATTGTGTAAATGTACCATGGTTTTTTGATCCACTCATTTAGTGATGGGCACTTAGGTTGCTTCCAGCACTTGGCTATTGTAAATTGTGCTGCTATGAACATTGGGGTGCATAGGCTCTTATGTATTGGTATTTCAGGGTTCTTAGGATATAATTCCAGCAGTGGAATTGCTCGGTCAAAAGGCAGTTCCATTTTTAGTTTTCTGAGACAATTCCATACTGTTATATGTCTCTGGCCCCTCTGTATGTCCTCCTTAGAAAAGTGTCTGTTCAGGTCCTTTGCCCATTTTTTTAATTGGGTTGTTTGTCTTCCTGGAGAGGAGTCATGTAATTTCTTTATATATTTTGGAGATCAAACCCTTGTCTGAGGTATCATTTGCAAATATATTTTCCCATATGGTTTGTTTCCTTTTCATTTTGCTGATGTTTTCTTTAGCCATGCAGAAGATTTTCATTTTGATGAAGTCTCACTTGTTTATTCTTTTCTTTATGTTGCTTGCGCTAGGGGACACATTGGTGAAAATATAGCTACTTGGAATATCTGAGATTTTCCTGCCTATGTTCTCCTCTAGGACTTTTATGGTTTTATAACTTATATTTAAGTGTCTCATCCATTTTTTTGACTTCTAAAGAGATCTTTATTTCTGTGCTTCTCATATCTCTACAAGTAACAAAGTTATTGCACAATCTAGAAAAACATCTTGAGTTTATTTTTTATATGGTGTAAATTGGTGGTCCAGTTTCATTTTGTTTGCATGTAGCTGATCAGATCTCCCACATCATTTGTTGAAGAGGCTATTTTTACTCCATTTTATGCTCTGTTTCCTTTGTCGAATATTAATTGAGACAAAGAGACTTGGGTTTATTTCTGGGCTCTGTATTCTGTTCCATTGATCTATGTGTCTGTTCTTATGCCAGGACCAGACTATTTTGATTACTGTGGCCTTGTAATATAGTTTGATGTCAGGAATTGTGATCCTTCCTACTTTGTTCTTCTTTATCAAAATTGACACAGCTATTTGTTGTCATTCATGGTTCCATATAAATTTTTGAAATGTTTGTTCTGTATCTATGAAATATGTCATTGGCATTTTCCATAGGGATTGTGTTGAATCTATAAATTGCTTTGGGTAGTATGGGCATTTTCATTATGTTAATTCTTCCAATCCATGAACATGGTACATGCTTCCATTTGTTTGTGTCTTCCTTAATTTCTTTCTTCAGTGTTGTGTAGTTTTCTGAGTACAGGTCTTTTACCTCCTTGGCTAGGTTTATTCCTAGGCACATTATTTTTCTTGTTGCTGTAGCAAATGGGATTTTTTCCTGATTTCTATTTCTGATAATTTCATTGTTGGTATACAAAAATGCCTTCAATTTCTGAATATTGACTTTGTATCCCTCTGCTTTGCCAAATTCACTTCTTAGGTAGGTCTAGTCGTTTTTTGGTGGAGTTTATAGGATTTTCTGTGTACACTATCATGTCATCTGCAAACAGTGACTGCTTTGCTTCTACCTTTCCAATTTGGATGCCTTTTATTTATTTTTCTTAATCAATGTGGCTAGGACTTCCAATACTATGTTGAATAGAATTGGTGAAAGCGGACAACCTTGTCTTGTTCCTGATCTTAGTGTGAAAGCTTTTAGTTTTTGCCCATTGAGTATGATGTTGGGTGTAGGTTTCTCATGTATGGCCTTTATTATGTTGAGGGATGCTCCCTCTACTCCCACTTTGCTGAGTGTTTTTATCATAAATGTGTGCTGTACTTTATCCAGTGCTTTTCCAGCATCTATTGATATGATCATGTGATTTTTGTCTTTCCTGTTTTTATGTGATGTTTATTGATTTGCAAGTATTGTACTATCCTTGCATCCCTGGGATGAATCCCACTTGATCATGGCATATGATCTTTTTAATGTATTGCTGGATGCAGTTTGCCAATATTTTGTTGAGGATTTTAGTGTGTATGTTCATCAGCCATATTGGCCAGTAGTTTTCTTTCTTTGTTATGTCTTTATCTGGTTTTGGGATTCGGATGATACTGGGTTCATAAAAAGAATTTGGGAGTCTTTTCTCGTCTTGGATTTTTTGTAATAGTCTATGAAGGATAGGGATTAGCTCTTCATTAAATATTTTGTAAAATTCTCCTGTGAATCCATCTGGTTCAAGGCTTTTGTGTTTTGAGAGTTTTTTGATTACTGCTTTGATTTTGCCAGCTGTTATGTGTTCAAGCTTTCTTCTTCTTCATTGAGTTTTGGAAGATTATAGTTTTCTAGAAATTTGTTCATTTCACCTAGGTTTTCAAATTTCTTGGCATGTGGTTCTTTGTAGTCATTTTTTTTACATTTTTTTTGTATTTCTGTGATATTAGTTGTAATCTCTCCTCTTTCATTTCTGATTTTGTTTGTTTGGGTTCTGCTTAAAGGCTTGCTGATTTTGTTTATCTTTTCAAAGAACCAGTTCCTGGATTTATTGATCCTTAGAATTATTCTTTTAGTCTCTATGTTGCTTAATTCTGCTCTGATTTTGGTTATTTCCTTCTCACTACTTGCTCTGAGCTTTGTTTGTTGTTGTTCCTTCAGTTCTTGTAGATGTAGGGTTAGGTTGTTATTCGAAATGTTTCTATCTTTTTCAGGTAGGCCTGTATTGCTATGAACTTCCCCCTCAGGACTGCCTTTGCTGTATCCCACAGTTTTGGACTGTTATAAGTTCATTTTCATTTGTTTCCAGAAACTTTTTGATATCTTCCTTGATCTCATTCTTAACCCATTTATTGTTTAATAGCATGCTACTCAATCTTCATGAATTTGAGTGTTTTTTGAGTTTTTTTCCTTGAGATTGATTTCTAGTTTCAGGCCCTAGTGGTCCGAGAAAATGCTTGATGTGATTCCAATTTTCTTGAATTTGTTGAGGCTTGTTTTGTGTCCTATCATGTGGTCTAGTTTTGAAAATGTTCCATGTGCATTTGACAAGGATATATATTTTTGCTTCTTTGGTATGAAAGGTTCTGCATATATCAGTTAAGTCCATTTGATCTAAGACATTGTTCAAAGCAATGATATCCATGTTGATCTTTTGTTTGGAAGATGTATCCATTTTTGACAGTGGGGTGTTAAAATCCCCTATTATAAGTGTGTTGCTGTCTATATCTTTCTTGTAGTCCTCTAAGATTTTCCCTATATATTTGGGTGCTCCTATGTTGGGTGCATATATATTTATAATGTTTATGTCTTGTTGATTGATTCTTCCCTTGAGTATAATGATGTGTCCTTCAGTGTCTCTTTTATGGCCTTTGTTTTGAAGTCTATGTTGTCTAATATAAGTATTACTACCCTGGCTTTTCTTTCCTGTCCATTTGCTTGAAATATTTTTTTCCCAACCCTTCACTTTCAGTCTATGTAGGTCTTTTGTTCTGAGGTGGGTCTCTTGTAGGCAGCATATGTGCGGGTCATGTTTTCTTATCCATTCAGCTATCCATGTCTTTTGATTGGAGCTTTGAATTCATTTACAGTTAAGGTTATTATTGATAGGCACTTATTCATTACCATTTTACTCCCTTCATATCTGTGTTCCTCTCTCACTCTGTTTCTTCCTTTTTAAAAAGTAGTCCCTTTAGCATATCTTGCAGTGCTGGTTTGGTGGAGGTGTATTCTTTTAGCCTCCTTTTGCTTGGGAAACTCCTTATTTTGCCTTTCTTTTAATTGAGGGCCTTGCTGCATAGAGTAGTCTTGGTTGCAGGCCTTTGATTTTCATTAGTTTGAATATTTTCCTATTCCCTCTGGCTTGTAATGTTTCTATTGAGAAGTCAGCTGCTAGCTTTATCGGGGCTCCCTTGTGTGTTACCTCCTGTTTCTCCCTTGCTGCCTTTAAGATTCTCTCTTTGTGTTAGAATTTTGCCATTTTAATTATGATTTGTCTTGGAGTGGGCCTCTTTGGGTTCCTCTTGATTGGGACCCTCTCTGCTTCCTGAATTTGTGTGACTTTTTCTCTCATCATATTAGGGAAGTTTTTTATCATTAGTTTTTCATACAGGTTTTCTATTCCTTGCTCCTCTTCTTCTCCTTCTGGCATCCCTATTATATGTATATTATTATGTTTCATATTGTCCTGTGTTTCCCTTAACCCTTCTTCATTCTTTTTGAGTCTTTTTTCCCTTTCTTGCTCTTTCTGTTTTTTTTTTTCCTACCTTGTCCTCCAGCTTGCTGATTCGATCCTCTGCTTGATCTAGCCTGTTTTTGATTCCTTCTACTGTGTTCTTCAATTCAGAAATTGTATTCTTCATTTCCTCTTGTTGATAATTTCTTTGTTCTTTTTTGTGCTGTTGTAATTCGCAGTAAGTTCCTTGTAGCTTCCTTGTAGTTTTTGATAATTCTCAGTGAGTTCATTGAGCTTCCTGATAACTATTGTTTTGAACTTGATATCTCATAGTTGACTTGCCCCTGTTTCATTTAGCATTCTTTCTGAGGATTCCTCCTTTCCTTTCATTTTGGGGTTCTTTGTCTTACCATTATTATGAGACTCTTCTTGTTTGCTGCTGCTTCTTAAATTGATCTGTTTTGACTCCCTGAGTTTGTGGTGTGAACTTCTATGGTAGGAGACATGTGAGATTCAATGGTGCAGTCTCCTTGATCTCCTGAATTTGATGGTCTTGGGATGCCGTTTATGCCATTTATGCCATTTATGTTGGCTCTCTGGATGCAATTTGGTTTTGATTTTTGTTGGGTTGTTCTTTGGTGGGTCCTTCCCTCCAGCTGGTTGACTGAGGGCCACTCCATCCACTGCATCTTGTATGCTGTTGTGCAGGTGCAGTCAGTTAGTGCTGAAGATGATTCTTATGTCTGTCTGAGGTTTAAGGCTTCTTTTTCACTACTGTTCAGTTGCTTTTTCTTGGTGATTTCTCCACAGTTTAGTAGTAATTCCCAGTTGGTCCAAGGGGAGGCTAGTGTGGCTTCCATTTACTCCTCTGTTATCTTGCTTCTCCTCTGGAATTCTTATTTATTGAGAAAACTCCCTATCTGTTTAAGTTGTTATTGTTCACAAGTGGCAAACACAAGGCCTGTGAGCTGAATCCAGTCCTCCACCTTGTTTTATCCAGCCCAGCATCTTGTTTCTACCTGGCAGCAGTGCCAAGTTCTCACTTAACTGTTAAGGAGTAGTTACATTTAAACAGGCCTAAAATTACATTCAGCCCTTTGAAGGCACCAATGAGGCTGATGTGGCCCCTGGTGAAAATGAGTTTGGCACCCCTGCTATAGCTGGATTTTCTGATTCTAGCAGCTGAAAGCATTTCTAACTGAGATGAGAATTACAGGGTTGGTCGACTCAGAGGTCAATGGAATCACCAGGGCCCCAAGCTCCTTCCAGCTTTTCATCTGCCATGCCTAGTATGTTCTCGAGCTAAGCCCATTAAAATCTGCAAGTCTGTACAACTATTGCCTTAGATCCAAGCAATCTATGCAGACTCAAAAATCCATGCAGCCTCTCCTTCCTCCAGAAAAGTTTGCTTGCTTGCAGCTGCTCTTTTTTTGGTCCAATATACTTGAAATCCTTCCTTACACCATGGGACCTTTGCACACATGTTCTACCTACCTGGTATAATCATCCTTTTACTTCATTAATTCCCACTCATCATTCTTTGGAGAAAAAAAAGAAAGATCATCCTAGCCATGCACATCTGTTTTTAAGATCTAAAATCATTTCTGAGAAGCTCCCAGTAGACATCTGCCTCTCTCCCACCTCTCTCCTACCACAATGTCTCATTGACATGAACCAGTTAACATGCACACATCTAAATGTATCATTTAGGTTGGTAAATGAGATCACCATGATTCTATGCAGATTAGAATTTCCCAGAGTTACCTGGGGACAGTTGGAACCAGAAAACAATTGTGGCTTTGCCAGCATGGAAGGGAAACTCACCATTGGATGAGCAAGCAATAGTCTCCTACAGATCCCATCTGGAAGCCATTTCTGACCGTAAGACTGGGTTAGGAGCATCTGTCCCTGTTCTCACAGTACCCCCAGGTACACATCTGATTTCATACTGTGCTACAATCTATCATTTACCAATGTATCTGTGCCCCTAAGAAAGTCACATGTTATCCTTTTCTGTCCCCAGCATTTGTCCAGAGCCTGGCAGATAACAGTGCTCAGTAAATGTTGAGGTGGATGGATGGAGATGATGACCCATTGGAGTTTTCAGGCCTTGGAGGGCTGGGTAAAAAAAGATTGGCTAGGTTGTAAACTACAGAGGTCAGTGACTTGTTTACCTCTGCATTCCCAGCACCCAGGATTTAGTGAGTGGTTCAGGAAACGTGTGTTGAGTGAATGTATGTATTCACATCATAGGTAGCCAAGCTCTCCAGAGTGAGCATCCTGCTTCATTCGTACTAGCTCCTCTCCATTTTTGAAGGAGTTCAAATCTTGACTCCAGAAAGTCTACTGTTTTGGTGTCTTTGGGAAAGTTGATATATTTCAGTGAGTCTGTTTGTTCATCTGTAAAATGGGGGTAATAAATAGATCCTATCTCTATGTCTATTGTGCATAAAACACTTTATAAACATAGAATATGGGTAGCTCTCAAGAAACAGTGCTTTCATTTCTCACTGCCTCCAGGGTTAGCAGAGGGACAAGTTGCAGAGCTTCCTGGAGAACAGAACAGAGGGTCCCTTGCTTTCTCACTGAGGGGCTACTGCATCCACACTGGTCTGAATGAATAGCAAACCAAGAGAGGGTTAAGAGTTACCAGCACCGCCTCACCTCCTGCTGGCTCAGGACAAGACAAATGGTCTTTGAATGTGCTACCTATTTAAAGCTAGATGATCCACCAACATCTCATAAATAGTTTCGTTTATAATTTAAAGGGTTTGTGGTTGAAAAAAGTGCCACATTCATTCTACCAGCCACACAGGATGCGGCGAAGTCACACTCTGGGAGAACCTATTTAAAGAGAACTAAACATGAGGTGGGCGATTGTTGAGAGCTGCAACAAACCTGAGCTTTTGAGTGTATTGAGCATCTGTGCCCATGTCCAGAGCAGGATTCCCTGAGCAGAATGTACATCTCTCTTCAGGGGTGCAATTGGAGGGAACCACACTCTGAAACTTCTTCCCACCTCAGTAGGCTCTGAAAATTCTCTGGGGTGGGCCAACCTAGTAAATCACTTAAAAATCTGTGAATTTCTTATTTAATTGGAGAGTTGGCCCACCAGCAGTTCTTGGGGTGTCTGGAGGTTCAGGAGCTCTGAAGTGGGGGCTAAAGGAAACAAGAGGATACGTTATTTTTATTTTTAAATATTTTATTTATTTTTAGAGAGAGGGCAAGTGAGGCAGAAAGTGAGGGAGTGAAACATTGATGTGAAAGAGAAACATCCATTGGTTGCCTCTCACATGCTCCCAACTGCCCCAGCCAGGCACCTGGCCCACAACCCTGTACCTGACCTGGAATCAAACTGGTGACCTTTCGGTTTGTAGGACAATGTCCAACCAACTCAGCTACACCTGTCAGGGCAAGAGGATGTTTTAACTTCAGCATAGCTTCTTCTCCCTCCATAAAAGCTTGCTTGCTTGCAGCTTTTCTTCTTGTGGTCCATTGTACTTGTACTTGCCATCCTTCCTCATACCCCAGGGCCTTTGCACATATGGTTCCACTTGCCTGGCATATTCATTCCTCCCCCTTTTCACTTTATTATTTACTGTTCATCATTCTGATCGCAGCTCTTTTGTTATTTCCTCAGGAAGCATTCTCTGGTTTGTCTGTTTGATCAAGTTGCCCATGACACCTTCTCCCACTGCAGCAGGTGCATTTCTATCAGGCACCTTGTCTTAGTTGTAATTTTAAATTTGATTAATGTCTGTTTCCTCAACAAAGCTTAATATTTGTCAGGGCAAGGAATTTGTTTTTTCTCACCACTGCTTCCCTGGTGCCTGCCACATAGGTCCTCAATAAAGGCATTGATTAGATAAATAGAAAGAGGGTTGGAATGTTCCCAGGGAAAGGTGGCTTGTTGGGAAGAACTCTCAAGGTGGCCCAGGGCTTGACCTGCTCTTGTAGGGTCAGGGACCTGATCTGACCACTGTCCCCCAGTTGAGCAGACATGGGGATTAATAATTAAACCTAACATTTATAAAGCACTCCTAAGAGTTTTACATGAACTACCTCACTCATTTTGCACAACAACACTTTGAGATGGGTACCCTTATTATTCTGATTTTACAGTGGAGGAGACTGGCATAGAGAGGTCACACGGGAAGAGGAGCACTCAGGTTTACCCCCAGGCAGGCTGGCTCCACAGCCCATTCTCACAATGCAGTAACTCACACTAACAAAGCTCCCTGGTTGATATATACACCAAGTGCCAAGTTTTCATTAATTTACAGTAAGATGTAAAAGGTTCAATGCCAGTGCCTCATCCCCTGAAGACTGGCCTCATTATAAACCAAATTGCCATGTGGGGATTGCTTAGGAAGTGTGGCCGCAGAGGAAGAAGAACTTGTGTCAAGACATATTTGGGGACTGTATGATTGTGCCAGTCTACTCTGAGGTGTGGCTGAGTCACCGGTGAAGCCCCTGACCCTTGGACAGTGTGTGGGCGGACACTGCCAGTTCCTCTGTTTCCATTTTCTCAGCCTCCTTAGCTGCTCAGGGCACTTTCTGCCTTCAGGAAGGCTGAGGCCTCCATCTGGGTCCAACTGAGCCGTGTGGCTTGGAAGCTGCTCTGTCTCAGGGGTGACTTTGCCTGTCTCTCTGTCCTGATGTTTGTTTATTGAATTCTATAATTAAACTTACAGACGGAAGCTCTAGTTTCCCTTAGTTTCCAGGGTCTCCCATTCTCTGGCCTCAACTTTAAACAGCAGGACCTGTTTCCTCTCCCTTTTATGGAGTTCATGGAGACTAGGTAATTTCCCCAAGGCCACACAGCCAATACAGCAGAGCTGTCATCAGTCCTAGGTCTGTTCAACTGTAGAGTCTGAACACCTCACCCATTCTGTATCCCTCTGTCTTCCCCAGGATGAACCTACATTTTATAAAGCACGTGGCCAACCACTTGGTGTGCACTAAGCACCCATGCAACATTTATGGGCAGCAGGTGTGTCACTGTGTGGATGAGTGTGGGCCCTGAAATAAGACTACATGGATGGGAGCCCAGAGCTGCTTGGTTTTACCACCTTGGGCATGGTTGCTGGCTGCTCCAAGCCTCGCTTTCCTCACCTGGGAAATGGGAATAACAGCAGTAGTCCTTCACAGGGTTTCTGGGAGTATTAAATGGGGTTGTGGATAGCTAGCACAGTACGTGGGACACTGCTGTATTGTCAATGGGGGCTCTTTCAGTAATTGTCACAGAAAACTGACTTTCACCAGTTTTTATTTTTTTTATTTTTTATTTTTTTTATTTTTTATTTTAATCATTGTTCAAGTACATTTTTCTCCCCCCTACTTTCACCAGTTTTTAAAAAGAAATAGGTGGCTCATTAACTGGAAAGGCTTTAGGTTAGTTAAAGCTTGAGGCTTGAGGCTTGGCTGGGTTCAGTACTTCTTTCCTTCTGTCAGCTTTGACTTATGTCATGTTAACCTAATTACCAGGGCCCAAGGAGGCTCCTGGGCATTGCAGGTCCATGTTACCAGGTGTGACTAAGTCTTCCTCAATAGCACAGACAGGAGCTTTAAGCTGAGGCTCATTATTTCTGATCATCCTGCTGCAGGTGATGTGCCTATTTCTGAGCTATTGCCTGCCAGGGCAGTTAGGTACTTTGTTCTGCTCTGAGTCACATGACTCCATATTCTGGGTTCAAGGGGAGACAACCTCATTGGAACCAGCTGGCAGAGAAAGAGGGAGGAGCAATCCTTGAGTTGAGATGAATGGATACTTGGTAAAGAGTTGAGACTGTTGACTTGATACAACGATGACCACCACCAATGCCACTATGTCATCATTGTTGCTGTTATTATTATCATCATCTTCATTACTCAGCTCCCCATGATAATCTGGGTTGTGTTAAATAGACCTTTGAATGTGGAAGAAAATGGTCATTGTTTATCAAATCCATTTTTCCTCCATTGGTCCAAATGAGATTTTAATACTTCTGTTCATAGTCCATTGGCTAGGACTCAGTCACATGACCACACCCAACTGCAAGGGAGGCTGGGAACTGGAGTCCATGAAATTCTCCCACCTGGCATCCCCCGCAACGCCCCCCCCCCGCCCCCACGCTTTTCTCTTCTGCTAGCTAGATACAGATGAAAGATGGTGATGGAAAGGTGGAAACTAGATGGAAAGAGGCCAGACTGATGGATCATTGCTAGGAGAGACCTTCTCCCTGACCTAGAATAGATGTTTTGGACTTTATTTGAGCAAGAAATTTATTCTATTATATTTGAGCCATCAACTATGAAGGGGCTTGTTTGTCACAGCTGCTAGTGCTGGCCCTTGCTAACATAGTGCCTGCTTACCCTCCCTTTCTCCTTCTTCCCACTGGGAGGCAGGGCAGGAATTAAGGAGGTTCTTGGGCTTGTGTCTGAGCAGCAGATGTGTGAGAGGGCTGCGGGAAGCTTGGTCCTCTCAGTAGCTCCTGATCGCTCCTGGCATCGTTGTACACTGTGTTTGAGGGAGCTTTAAGAGACCCCCTAAATGACAACCTATTGTCATGAGCCTTTGGATTTTGTCTTTGATACCCCAGGTAACAAAGTGGGATTATCCAAGAAATATTACGTATCAGTTAACTGTAAAACATAGAAGCTCCCCTGAGAGCCTGCACAGTGACTTCTACCTTTATGAGAAGTTTTATGACTCTGAATTGCCTGTCATGATGTTTAAACAGCCCCTGAGAGCATCTAATAGCACCCTCATAGTCATTACACACCACTAATGGGTGCTGAGCTTTCTAAACACCTATTTACTGCGTGGATTTAGTCCTCCTGGAGGACTTATTTCTGATTAAGTAGTACATGACTTCCAAGTGTCTACGTACAGTGTATGTGCCCAGGGCTGCACTTCTGGGTCCTAAGGTTCTCCAGCTACAGACATTCTCATGAGCTTTCTTGACAGGGACCCACAGAGAACTTCCTCTTTGCCAGGATTGAAGCTGCAGTGTCTATCAGTTTTCCTTGGGGGAGTGTAGGAACACCAGAGTTCTGGGCCCTACCTTAGAGAGTCTGACTAAGTAGGTCTGGGGTGTGGAATCTATCTGCATTTTTAAGAAGTATATTCAAGTGATTCATTCACTCCATAAACATTTATGGTACACTTACCTCTTGTCAGGCTCTGAGCTCAGAACCAGAACTATCACTGAGAACACAGCAGACCAGACTGCTGTCTGCATGGGGCTTACTGCCTAAGGGGATAGAAGTGGAGGGCAAAGCAGTTCCCCCCAAAGATCTTTGTTTCTTTTTTGGCTTTTCCTGCCCAATCTCCAGTTTTCTAATTTTCCAACTATTACCCTGAAACTTAATTCAGTCTAGCTGCAGGCAGCAGAGTAACCACCTCCCTCCTTGGATCTCTTGCCTGTGCCAAAGGCCCCCTTTCTTTACCATCAGCCCCTGTAGGATTTTCCTCCTTAGACAAAGTCATGTGGGCAGAAGACTCTTAGGCTGTGCAACTGTGTGCAAAGTGTTTAACCTTCCAAGCCCTCACTTGCCCCATCTTTAAAATGGAGATGATCATAACTTACCTGCCTGAGGGTGCATGACCTCAAGATGCCCTTTGTTGTGGATTGAATCATGTCCCTCTAAATTGTATGCTGAAGTCCTGACTTCCAGAACCTTAGAACATGACCTTATTTGTAAACAGGGTCATTGCAGAGGTAATTAGTTAAGGTGAGTCATACTGGGCAGGATGGACCCCTAATCCAGTTTCCAGAAATTTGGACACAGAGACACAGGGAAAAAGCCATGTGAAGATTGGGATCATCTTGCCCCAAGTCAAGAAGTATCAAAGATTGCCAGAGACTAGGAGAGAGGGATGGAACAGATCCTTCCTTCACAACCTTCAAATGGAGCCAATCCTGCTGCCACCTTGATATTAGACTTCTGGCTTCCAGACTGTGGGACAATAAGTTTCTGTTAAGGCACCCAGTTTGTGGCACTTCATTATGGCAGCACCCTTTGAACCTGAGATCTTTGATTCTTGAGTACAATTGTAAAGGCCTTATTCCCCTCAGTCAAAGGCATTGGCCCTGTGTGCCTACACCATGCTGAGGTCTATAAAAAAGCAGTACCCTGATGTAAAGAGGGTGAAGATGGTTATGACACCCACATACCATTTGTTGACTGCTTTTATTGTGCCTGGTGCTTCTCTCATTTTCTGCTCTTATCAGCCCTATGAGGCAAATGACATGGAATTGAGGTTTAGAGGGATGAAGTGACTTGCTCATGGTCAAGCAGTTAATAAACAAGAGAATCAGGAGATGGACCCAGATTACTTGACTCTAAGGCATAGCTTTAACCACTACCTTGTAAAGTCTCCAAGCTCTACTGTAAATATTGGTGTTCAGTAGAAATTACTCTGTAAGGTAGAGTTTCTTAACATCAACACTGTTGATATTTCAGTTCCAATAATTCTTTGCATTGTTGGGGGGTAGGTGGCTGCCTTGTGCACTGTAGAATGTTTAGCAGCATCCTAGGCCTCTATCTATTAAATGCCAATAGCAAACTCTCCTGTCCCCAGTTGTGACAACCAAAAATGTCTCCAAACAATGCTAAATGTCTCTTATGTACAACAGTACCCCAGTTGATAACTATGGCTTTGAAAGATATATTTTTTTAAAAAATCAAAGTCCCAGCCCTGGCTGGCGTAGCTCAGTGGATGGAGCGTGGGCTGGGAACCAAAGTGTCCCAGGTTCGATTCCCAGCCAGGGTACATGCCTGGGTTGCAGGCCATAACCCCCAGCAACCGCACATTGATGTTTCTCTCTCTCTCCCTCTCTCTCTCTCTCTCTCTCTCCCCCTTCCCTCTCTAAAAATAAATAAATAAAATCTTTTTTAAAAAAATCAAAGTCCCAGTGGTCCAGGACAAGGGCTATTAGGTGGGTGGAACATTTCAGAACGTCTCAGAGGAGGACTTCCCTACTGTGCGTAACAAATGCTGTCCAGACTGGTGGGCAGAAGCCTGTTAATCAGCATACCATGGCTGTCTGAGCTCCACAAAAAAGCATAGAAGGTAAAGATTGGGATTTATGGCCCATCTTGGTTACCCTTTGTCCATGTTGTAAAAATCTTTAAACTGTGGAGGAAGAGAATTAGGAATTAACATAGACCCAGGAATGGGAAAATAGAATTAGTTTATTTCTTTAGTTCACTAATTTAATTCATTTCTTAAGTATTTTTTGAAATGGGAAAATGATAAGGATTATTGTTTAAGAACTGCGTTTGAGTCTTGGCTCTGTTACCTCCTAACTGATGTGGGCCCTGAGAAACAAGATACCAACCAGGAAAGCTCCCAGTGGCTAATGTGACTCAAGTTAAAAAGAGAGAGAGAGAGCGAGAGTGAGAGCAAGAGTGAGAATAAGAGTGTGAGAGAGAGAGCGAATGAGTGAGAGACATTAGCAGGGCCTCTTACACAAGCTGCACTTCGGGGAGGAGCCTGCATTGAACTGCCTGCCTATGCACTGAACTGCCAGCCTGCACTGTGTTTCTGCCATCTGAGCAGGTCCTTATAAAGGAGTTCCTGGAATCCTATTTCAACTAGTAAGACTGAAGCTTGAAGCTTTCCCCCTCCAGTTGGTGCCGCACAGTTATATACCCATCAGCTTCTTCACCAATCAATCAGAGTGGCTCTCTTCTGACCAGTCAGGACAGTGCCTTTTGGACCAATTAAACTTTGAGGATTTGGAGTCCTCATTTGCATGAGGTCAGACCAATCAGGGATCAAGGGTGGGACTTCTATCTATATAAGTTAATTCCCCTGTGGCTCTGAGAGTGCCTAGCCTTTTCCACCAAAGGCTAAGCAATGTGTTTCCCTGGCTGAGTGAGGAGCGGGGGCAGAGCAGAGCAGAGCTATTTAGTGGGAGAGGGGCCAGGCCCCAGGGCTGCCTCACAGCCTTGCTGTTTTCACGGCTATGCTGTATCACAATTGAGCTGTTTAGCACTGGATAAAGTTTCCTCCCTCACTGCACCCCAATCTGGGGAATTGACACCAGTGACTTTGGGCATGTGTCTTATCATCTCTGAGTCTCAGTCTCACTTTTATCATCTGTGCCAAAGGACTAACAACACCACATACCTTAAGGGTGGTTGTGGGGTTTAAGTGAACCAGTGTATTTAAGGTGTTTACAGCATGCCTGGTTCAACATAAGAGCTCATCAAATATATAGCCTTTTATAAGGTCTCATTCCCAGTGGTAGAGCTAGGATATAGGGACACAGTAGGTAATTCTTTACAAATTTTATTTTTCAATTACAGTTTACATTCAGTATTATTTTGTATGTTTCAGGTGCACAGCATAGTGGTTAGACAATCATATACTTTACAAAGTGTACCTCCCCCCAACCCAGATACTCCTAGTGCCCAGTGGCACCAAACATAGTTATTACAGTATTATTGACTATATTTCCTATGCTATACTGTACATCCCCATGACTATTTTGTAACTACCATTTTGTACTTCCTAATCCCTTTAAATTTTTCACCCAGTCCCCCAACCTCCTTCCCTTCTGGAAATCATCAGAGAGCAGGTAATTCTTGCTCAGGGTTTCACAGCCTTGGTACTATTGACATGTGGGGTGGATAATTCTTTGCTGTGGGGCCTGCCCTGTGCCTTGTAAGATGTTTAACAGTGTTCTTGGCCTCTATTCACTATATGCCAGCAGCATTCTCTTCCTCCAGTTGTGACAACCAAAGATGTCTCTGGACATTGCCAAATATTCTTGGGGGGCAAAATCATCCTTAGTTGAAAACCACTAGCGTAGATTATAAGCTCTTTTAGACTTTCCTACTCAGCATCAACATTACCTGGGAGCTTGTTAAAAATACAGAATCTCAGGCTCTGTCTCAGGCTGACTGGCCAGAACATGCATTTCAATGAGATGATTCAGAGGCATTGTAAGGCTTAAGGCACAGGGCTTCAGGGGACAGACATGCAGGGTATGGCACAGAGTAGGCATTGGGTTAGTTGAATGAATTAATGAAAAAGTTGTTCTCTTAAGATTCTAACAGTAACCCACATTTTTTACTGCCATTCTTTGAGCTTGCTGGCTCACACACAAGCCTGAGGTCAATGCTTTATCAAAAGTGGCTTTGTCCAGGACACTTAGCTCATTCAGGGCCTCCGGGATCAGGGTGAGTTGGGGTGGTGAGTAGTGGAGCAGACAGAGCTGGCTGTAGGGAGAGTTGTGAAGTCTTTGCAAAGTACTCCCAGCTTCTGAGTGACTTCTGCCTGTTTGTGTTCCACGTGGAGGCCTTGATAGCAACGATCTTGGGTGGGGACCTGGAAGCAGTGTTTCCAAATGCATCCCAGGTCATTACAGTGAGGAGAGAAAGCATATAAATACATTATATCCTCTTATCCTTTTGAAGTGTATGTTGCAATGAGTTTACAAGAGAACACATTAGGAGAAGCTTCAGATATAGTAGCTTCTTGTTTTACTTTTAGAAGTGCAATGAAGGTGAGTGGAGCAAGAGAAGGAAGTGTTTCTTATGGCTGGTAGGAGAAGAAATCAAAGAGGACAGTGGATGCCTTTAGAAGGTTGGTAAACACCCTTCAACTTGGGCTAGGGGCTGGTGACTTTGAATTGGTGATTAAAGGCAATTCTCAAAGCCCCTTTTGCAAGCCTCAAGGCTAAAATGTCAAGGCAAATTGTGCAGAGATTAGACATAATACTTTGAGAAACAAGCATCATGTTTTAATGGGGCTTATGATATCTGCTGAGCCAATTGCAAAAGGAAATGTGCCTCAATAAATACTTTTGATGGTGTGATGAGAATTATCCCTCAGTGTGGATAATAACTGGGGACAAGGTGATGAGCTGCAGGTAGACTGAGAGATGAGAGACTCCCTGCTTAAAACTGTTGGTGGCATGTGTGTGTGTTCCGAGCTGCACAAACATTTAAAGTCTGAGCAGATTCCATGACAACTTCAAATAGAGGCTTAACTGAAATCCCTCCTGGGCCCCAGTAGCCATCTCAGCATGGATGAAGTATTATCAACTTCTGATGAAGATTGATTTTAAAATAACTGGGTTCTCGAAGATCCTAATTCTGGAAATCAATTAGATTAATCAGCCTTGTAAAACGACTGTGTGGAGTGTGTTCCAAGGTTACTGGGGAAATTCTGAACCCATCAGACTGATTAGCTCACTGAGTGTGTTGTGGTCTGTGCTGCTGGTATGTTTGATTTGGTTTACAATGCGGTTTTGAAATGGAGCTGAGTTACCCTTCTGCTAAGGTGAGGTAGGCTGGGGTGTTCATTGGAGCTCTTGGATTCAAGCGACAGAAGGTGAGTCACATGGTTTAAGGAGAACAGGAATTCCGGAGATGGTGATGAGGAGCTCACATAATCAGAGGTGATGTAGCTAGGATCATTGGCCCAAAGTCACACTATGTCACTGGTCACATACAGTAGGGAATTTCTTAAACACGGGAAGGACTACAGGAGACTGCAGAGGCTGTGGGGCCATAGGGAATGACAGGTTTTCAGTATAGTGGACTAGACATTCATTCACTCAGAAAATTTTTATTGGGGGCTTACTATGAGCCAATTCTGTGTGCTTGGGAAGTTACAGTGAACAAAACAGACCAAAATAATTACCTTTACAGGGCTGATATTCTATTGGGAAGAGACAAAAAAAAATGTCATAGAGCTCTGCTGACCAATATGGTAGCCACTAGTCACATACAGCTGCTTAAATTTAAACAATTCATTGAAATTAAATAAAATTAAACATACAGTTCATCACCAGTGGAGTTTTAATATCCATGTTTTTACCACAGTCTGCTCTGCTCAAGGTGATCCAGGCTATTTCTATCACATTACTCAAAATTCTTCTAGTCTCTACCCATTGCCCAACTCCAAAGCCACTTCTATGTATGCAGATGCTATGGTAACACTTCATGTTTAGGTACCAAAACCTGTATTATTTTTCTATTGCTGTTGTAACAAATTACCACAAACATAGTAGATTAATATAAAATAAATGTCTTTTAAAATATTACAGTTCTGTAGGTTGGAAGTCTGGGTTGAAATCAGGGTGTTGGCAGGGCTTCCTTCCTTAGTGGAGACTCTAGGGGAGGCGTCTCTTTCTTTGTTCATTTTGCTGTTTGTAAAATTTAGTTACTTGTGGTTGTAGGACTGAGGTCCTTGGTTTCTTGTTGGCTGAAAACCAAAGGTTGTCCCAAGGCTCTGGAAGCCACTGCATTCCTTGGATTGTGGCCTCCTCCTTCCATCTTCAAGGCCAGCAGTGGTGGGTTGAGTCCTCATTTCACATTTAACTCTACTCTGACCTGGCTGGGAAAGATGTTCTCTGCTTTTAAGGACTCATGTGATTAGACTGAGCTCACTTTGATAACCTCTGGGACAACTTCAAGCAATCTAATATATGTGTAGTCGTGTAGTTGGAGTCTCTAAAGGAATCAGTGAGACAGAGGGATAGAAAAATTATTTGGAGATAGTGGCCAAATAGTTTTCAATATAGTTTGATGAAAACTATAAACCCAGAGATATAAAGAAGCTCAATGAACACCAAGCACAAGAGATATTGAGAATAATGCACTAAAGGACATCATGGTCAAGTGTTCAAACTCACTAATAAAGACCAAGATTTAAAATGACTGAAAGAAAGGTTGATGGGCTACTTACAGAGGACCAAAGATAAGAATGGCAGCAGATTTTTTTTTTGTTAGAAAGAATGAAAGTAAAAAAGGACAGGATGACAAAATATTTAAAGTTCTAAACTAAAAAAAAAATCTAGCTGTCAACATAAAATCCCATAACTACCAAAAATAGCTTCTTCAAGTGAAGCAAAATGAATACTTTTTTTTTTTGCTCATTTGAAAGCTGAAAGGATTTGTTCCTAGCACATTCATACTATAAAAGATGTTGAAGTCCTTCAGGAAGAAGGAAAATGGTACCAGATGGATATAAGAAATCTATACAAATGAAGAACACCAGATTTGGCAACTATGTGGATAATACACAAATTACTTAGGAATGATTGACTGTTTAAATAAACATAACAATGTGATGTGGTGATTATAATGTATGTAGTAGTACAATGTATAACAACAATAACAGAAAAGCTAGGAAGAGAGAAATACACATTTACTAGTGTTGTATGAAGTAAAATATCGCTTAAAGGTAGACTGATAATGAAGTATATCATGAACCTTCAATCAACCAGTAAAGTGAAAAAATCAAAGAGTTATAGTAGCTAGAATAACAAAGAAGATAAAATGGAATCATTAAAAATATTTGACTAATCCTAAAGAAGGAAAAGGGAACAAAGAACAGATGTGACAAGTAGAAAACAAATGGCAAACTGATAGACTCAAAGTCAGCTGTGTCAATAATCACGATAAATGTAAATGACCAAACATGCCAATTAAAAGGCAGAGATTGTAATATTAGATAAAAAAGCATGACTGAACTAAATATAAATTTAATGAGACTGAACTAAATATAAAGCACTAAATACCTTTGTTAAAGGAGTAGATAGGCCTCAAATTCTACCTTAAGAAACTAGGAAGAGAAGAGCAAATTAAACCCTCAAAAGGAAGAAAGAAAATAATAAAGACCAGAGCAAT
This sequence comes from Phyllostomus discolor, assembly GCF_004126475.2. NCBI lineage: Eukaryota > Metazoa > Chordata > Mammalia > Chiroptera > Phyllostomidae > Phyllostomus > Phyllostomus discolor. Next base: position 110,921,337 of record NC_040905.2, on the reverse strand, counting down.
GAAATGGAAAATCAATGAAATGGAAAACAGGAAAACAGGAAAATCAATGAAATGGAAAACAGGAAGATAATACAGAAAATCAATGAAATCAAAGCTGGTTCTTTGATGAGATTAGTAAATAAACATTTAGCCACAGTGGTCAGGACAAAAACCCTTCAATTAACAATGCCAGAATGGGAGACGTGATGTGAATGTAGAGTCTATAAATATTTAAAGGATAATAAAAGAATGTTATGAACAACTTTATGACCACAAATTTGACAATATAGATAAAATGGACAAATTCCTTGAAAGACTCAAACCACCAAAGCTCAGTTAAGAAGAGCTAGGCAATCTGATTAGACCTATCTTTATTTTTAAAACTTGAATTTCTAGTTAGAAAAAGAAAACTATAGGTGGCTTCACTATTCTTCTAACAAATGTTTAAGGAAGAGATAGCACCAGTTTTTTACAAACTCTTTCAGAAAATTGGTGAGGAAGGAATACTTCCTAATTTATTTTATGAGGTCATTACTCTGATACTCAAAACTTAGAGAAGTTAAAAGAAAACTGCAAACCAATGTCTGTCATGAATATAGATGTAAGTATTCTAAACAAAATTTTAGCAACTCAGTCCAACAATATATAAAAAGGATAATGCCTCATGTCCAAGAGTCATTTATGAGGGGGTCCTCCAAACAGAAATTATTTTCTAGAGGGTGGGCTTCCTGTAATACAGGCTTTCCCACTAGGTGAGTGTTCTAGGAACCCATCTGTATCAGTGCACCGACTGGTGTTGTTGTGATAGGCTATGTTTGGTTTCAGCGAATTTTTTTGAAGACTCAACACATTTGCCCATTTCATGATAGATGATTTACTACTCACACCATGCTGAGTGTTCAGTAATTTTTGACCAGAATGGCATGACCCCTATGCCCCACCAACCCTATTCACCTGATCTCACCCAAAGCCACTTTTTTTTTGTTTCCCCAGATGAAAAAGTCCTCAAAGGGAAATGTTTTGCTGATATGGAAGAGGTGAAATAAAAATTGGCAGAAGCCCTAAAAGGCCTCAAAATCAACATGTTCAAAAACTGTTCTGAGCAGTGGAAAAAATGTCTTGATAGGTGTATTGCATCAAATGGAGAGTACTTTGAAGGTGATGGAAGTTTAAACATGTAAAAATCCATACACAATTTTTTACAAATAGATTCCACTTTTTTGGGTACCTTCTTGTATGCTAAGTGGGCTTACATTCAAAAGTCAATTAACATAATTCACAATATTAAAAACAAAAAGTTAAAAACATATCATCATCTTAATAGATACAAATATATTTGCAAGAGTCTAACATCCTTTCAAGACTATAAATTCTCAACAAATGAGGACTAGAAGGGAGTTTCTTTAACCTGATAAAAGCCATCTATGAGAAACATTCAGTTAACATCATACTTAATAGTGAAAGACTAAATGCTTTTCCCTTAAGATGAGGAACAAATTGAGGATGTCTGTTTTCACTTTTTTCCAACACTATAGTGAAATAAATCACTCTAATAAACCAAGAGATATAAGTGAAAATCACATATTTTAGGAAGGAAGAAATAAACCTGTCTTTATTTGCAGATGCAATGGTGATCTATGTTGAAAATCCAATGAGAGCTACAAAAAAATCTACCAGAACAAACATGTGAGTTTAGCAAGGTTACAGGACAATGAAATCATTATATAAAAAGCAATCATATTTCTGTACACTAGCAATGGACAACTGGAAATTGAAGTGAAAAATGCCATCTACAGTAGCATCAAACATATGGAGTACTTAGTTATAAATTTAACTAAAATTGTATAAGATCTGCACACTGAAAACAGTAAAACATTCAAGAGAGAAATTATGAAGACCTGAATAAATAAAGAGATGTTTACAATTCAGAAAGGACTAAATACTGTAAAGGTTTCATTTTTCCTGAATTAATCTACAGAGTCAATGCAATACAAATCACAACCTTAATGTGTTTCTTTTGTAGCAATTGACAAGCTGATTATGAAATTAGATATACAATGAAAGAGACTGTAGAATATCCAAACTTCAAAAAAGAGGACTAAGCTTGGAGGGCTAATGTGACCTGATTTTGAAATTTATTATAAAACCATAGTAATCAAGACAGTGTAGCATTGGCATCAAGATAGATACTTATATCAATGTGATACTAAAGAGAGTTCAGTGGAGAATAGTCTTTTCAACAAATGGTGCTGAAAAATTGGATATCCATATCCAAATAAATGAACTCCAAACTGTATCTTGTAGCATACACAAAATTAACTGACAACATATACATTCACATGTGAAGTCCAAATCTATAAATCTTCTAGAAGACATGATAGGAGAAAAATCTCTGTGACTCTGGTTTAGGCAAAAATTTGTTAGATAGGACACAAATAGTATGACCCATAAAAATTGAAAAATTTAACTTTATCAAAACTAAAAACTCTTTCTTTGAAAAATACTATTTAGAGAATGAAAAGCCACAGGCTGGGAAGAAATATTTGGCAAATTGTTTTCTAATAAAAAGATTCACTTAGAATCGATGAAGGACTTTCAAAATACAATCATAAGAGAACATGTAATAAAACAGTAATAAAATATTTGAACAGATACTTCTCCAAATTATATGACAAATAATCACATGAAAACATCACCGGTTATTAGGGGAATACAAATTAAAACCACCATGTGATACCAGATATCTAGAATGACTAAAAGTAAAAAGACTGACCACACCAAGTGTTGACAAGGATAGGGAGGATCTGGAACTCTCATACTTGGTTGGTAGGAGTGTAAAATAGTGTAAACACTTTTGAAAACAGTTTGGCAGTTTCTTCAGTAATTAAACATTTATGTTGTGATCTAGCCATTTACCTGAGAGAAAGGAAAGCATAAGCCCAAAGACATATGCTTGAATGTTCATGGTGATTTTATTTATAACCACCCAAATCTGTAAACAACCCAAATGCGTATCAACAGGTGGATGAAGAAACAATTTGTGGCACATGCATCTAATGGAATACTACTCCACAATAAAAAGGAATGAACTATTTATGTGTACAACAGCATCAATGAATCTCAAACATTTTATGCTGAGTGAAAGATGCCAGATGAAAAGACACATATTGTATGATCCCATTTATATGAATTTCAAACAATGCAGACTAATCTCTAGTGACAGAAAGCAATCTCTGGTTGCTTGGGGACAGGAGTAGGGGGAGGCGGGGTAGGGAGGAGGGATTATACAATGGCTCATAAGGAAACTTTTGGGGCTGATGGATGTGAATGACACTGTTCTGAGAGTGTTGGTTGTTTCATGTATATATATAATTTTATAAAGTTAAAATTTAGATATTTATAAATATATGTTTATATATAAATATGAATATTATGGATATAAAATTATATTTTATTCTATATCATGGATATATAAATATATATTTATCATGAATGTATATATCCATATCTATTTATCAAGCTGTATGCTTGAACACTAAATTAAACCTTTTCTCAGTGAAAACACCTGAGCATCTCATGGATCAGGTGAGAATTGGCCAGGAAGGAGATAGAGGAACCATGTGGGTACTTCTGCCAAATGAAATGCCCTCCACAATGTACATATTCTGTTTTTGAAAATCACCTTTGATTGGTAGCAAATGGACAGTGATTTCACTTAAAGTGGATTCTGAAATAGCTCATACCAGTTTAGGCTGGCTGCAAAGCAGAGGTATGCAAATTCTCTCCTGAAAGGGAAGTGCTCCTGGAGGAACCTAGCATTCGAAGATTGACTCCTGAATAGCCCGTGGCAACCGCATCATGGGTGGTTGTCTCTGAGGTGGCTGTAAGCTTATGAGGAAATTAGGAAGGACCTGAAATGCAGTCAGTGTTTGGGACAGCCTGGGAGCCCCATCTTCCCAGCCTGCTGACTTCTCTATCTCATTATCCCCCTCTCTGAGCTTGACCACTCTGGGGTGGACTCTGGTCTCTCACTGGGTCCTCCACTGCTAACTGGGTCTGCATATGGTTACCCCCAATAACCATCACAGTCTGATGTGGTAATACGGATCAGATGTAATTTTACTATATCAGAGTTCAGGTAAGTGATGGAGGTAGGAAATGTATCTTGTAGGTGGTTCTTTTGTCAAAGTCAAGTTACACTTACTGGTTGCAAGTTCTTGGAAATATTTTGGTAAAAGAAATGGCTTAGCCAGGAAGATACTTAGAGATGCAGATGTGAATGAGAAGATGATAGAGTCAGTTCTGCTATAATGTGACATGTGTGTTCCTGAAAGTCACTGCTCTGTGCAGAATTGCACAGTAAAACTTCATGGGTTGGAGCATATTGTTTAAAAACTTCTTCAGTGAGACATTAAAACAATGTAGAAACCTAATAAAAAGATAGCAAAGTTTTACACATTAAATAGTAAAGAAATACACACATACTATTGGGTTGGCCAAAAAGTTCATTTTGTTTTTTTCCATATTATGGCTCTAGTAGTGCCTAATTGTCTTTAACTTCTTTTGAAACAATATGTTAGATTGTATTGTGACAGCTGTCATATCAGTGTGCATTGAAAAAAGCTTATCAAAATTGGTGATTTTTGTGCAGACATTTAAATTGAAGGTGGAAGAAAATACATAACATTTTCAGCATATTATGCTTTATTATTTCAAGAAAGGTAAAAACACAGCTTAAACACACACACAAAAAAATTGTGCAGTGTATGGAGAAGGTGCTGTGACTGGTTGAACAGGTCAAAAGTGGTTTACGAAATTTCTTAGTACCATTGACATTTTGGCCAAATAATTCTTTGCTGTGGGGCTATCCTAGTTATTGGAAGAATTTTAGCAGCACCCCTGGTTTCTACTCACTAGAAGCCAATAGTGGGAGATAGCTGATATGCTCAAAATATCTAAATCAATAAAGTTATTGGTGAAAATGAAAAATGTGTCTTTTGTGGAAAAAACTAAACAGACTTTTTCATCAGCCCAATACAATAAATATCACATTTTACCTTGAAAAAACCTGAAGTTTGGTATGGAAGTGAGTGTTGGAAGGAATGGTTTTGTGTATGTGTGTGTACACGTATGTGTTTTGCATAATTCTAAGTGCCTCAGTTCAGCCGGTTATAGCGTTCTGCATTTACTTTGTGTTTTTTGCAGTCATGCATAAGCAAATGCAAAATATGTATTATGCTCAAATTGTTCCCTAATGTATCAGTCATATTTGAACAAACTCACATTTTCCAAACAAGTGTTAAATGCAGAACTGACTGTGTCATAGTGAGAGAGGGGCTGTCTGCAGGAGCATTTGAAAGGCCTGTTGGTGGGGGCAGTGGCTGAGGTTATATGGGAAAGGCTCTAGGGTAGGACTGGACCATGTGATCTCAAGAACACTGAATAGGGATACCTGCCCTTTGTTTTGTTACTGTTATTATGCTAGGAGTCCATGAGCCCATGTCCTGCCAGTGTTGCTACACGGAAGGGACTGGAAGGGGTAGTTCATTCTTCTGGTGGCTGTTGTGAGTTCACCTGGGCTTTAGTTACTACTCTCAGCCCCATTTTCCAGCAGAGGGTATCAAGGCTGCCCAGAGGAAAGGGAGTCAACTGCTTGTTGGTTTAACACTGAGAGAGTTATATAGAAACATAGCCCCCACATGTGTTTCAAACCTGTAACAATAGAAAAAAAAAACAAAAACAAAACCCTGAAGTCACTGACCTAATGTTGCCAATTCAATCAACAAATATTTATTGACTTATTGAGCACCTATTATGCCCTTGTACTATTTTAGGCACTTCAGATACATTAACAAATAAAGCAGACAAATATATCTGCCTCTATTTTCCCAATAAGACAAAAATTAAAAAATCTGCAATAGCAGTAAAAACTCATGCTTTCATTAAAAAAATGAAGTCACCTGTATTTTCAAAGGGCATTCTTATACACATGCATGGGGCTGAAATAATTCCAGAATGAAGGGCTGATCTTTCCAGAAAGCATTACATCCCCATGCAGACTCTTGGAAACCAAGCTCCAGAGCAGAGAAGGGTTAAGCCATGAGGAAGATCCCTGTGGGTAGTGGGCATCTTGGTCCTGGCCTGTGGCTCTCAGAACTAAAACTCTTGCATATTAAAAGCTCAGAAAGTTGATGTGGCCCTTCAGCTGTGGAGGTACCCTTGGCTTAGATTATATATTTAAAGTACTCACCCATAGGCCTTACCTGCTGGGAGCTTTCTCCTACCACCTCTCCTCAGAAAGGTGAGTGACTTCCTCTGGCAAGCACTTTCCTTCCCTGTCCTTCAAGTCTGAAAACTCAATAGAGGTATCTGTGCATTGGTTACATGTTCATTGAATGCTTCCACATCCTTCTGGACCACAGGCCTGCCCTAGGATAGGCTACAGGGCATGTGCAGGAACTTCTGGAGCCCCAGACTTTGCTGGGTTGTTGCTGGGAGCTGCGGTTGGTAGTGCTGGCATCCAGTGAGGAAGATTCTGACAAGTAACTGTTGTCACCCCCAAATTGTAGAGCTTCAGCCAGAGAAAGTTGCAGCTTCCTCATGATATGTAGAACCAAAAGTTCCTCTCTGCACAGCCCACGTTGGGACCATGGTTTATACCACGTGTCCCTGCTCTCTGGCAGTTCACTGTCAACGGAGTGATGGAGCATGTGGGTTTCAGGGCTCTAGGCGTCTGGATTCAAGGCTCAGTTCCCTGTCCTATTAGTAATAGGTGAGTCAGCAGACTTTTCTCAGCTTTGGTTTCCTCATCTGCATATAAACATAACAATAGAACAGACCACGCAGCGTTAGGGTAAACCTTCTGTAAGATAATGTAGTTAGCATACTCTAGCACATGGTAAGACCTTGACACACAGCTTCTGCCACCAATTCACTTCAGCTCCTCTGAGATGCCTCTCTTGGTGATTGACGGCCTGTGACAATGATTATTTCTCTCTGGGCTGGAGTAGTTTATTAGCCATCACTCCTTGGACATTTAATCATATGTTAAATTTTTTTAAAGATATTTATTTACTTTTTAGAGAGGGAAGGGAGAGAGAAAGAGAGAGAGAGAGGGAAACATCAATGTGCAGTTGCTGGGGGTCATGGCCTGCAACCTAGGCATGTACCCTGACTGGGAATCAAACCTGTGACACTTTGGTTCATAGCCCATGCTCAATCCACTGAGCTATGCCAGCCAGGGCCATATGTTAAATTTAACATTCATGGTGAATTGCCTCATTTCTTCATGTTATTTTTTGACAGTTTATCGAGTTCTGCAATGGCAGATGTTGAACCAGACACTGCCCAAATGTTACTATGTTTAATTCTTATATCAACGCTGAGAGGTAGAGCATTATTATCCCCCTTTTCAGATAAGGAAACTGAGGATCAGAGAAGTTTAGTAATTTGCCCAAAGCCACACAGCTAGTTAAATGCAGAGCAGTGGTTTCAAGCCAGCCTCTTCTCCCCACCCTTAAGTTATGTTGCAAACTGTCAGAGAGCAGATTTAGTGTGTGCTACATATTATTTATAAGCACAGGGAGGTTGACTATTAAAACAGAATTGGAAATTGACTCAGACAACCCCCTAATCTGCCAGTCTTCCCTCTAAAGTGCCTCTAAACAGGTGGATTCAATGGCCAGATGTAATGGTCAGACAATCAAGTTACTGCTGCTAAACAAACATACCTCTGGCCTTCCAGCAGTTACAGGGCTTTGTAAACAAAAGAAAGTAAGGAAGGTCAAGACTTTTCCATTTTCATCTCCATCCCCAGTTTGGAGCAAGAACTCACAGGCAATTGTGTACACCATATTTCTGAATCTTTTAAAGCTGCACATTAAGCTAAAACTGCATGGAAAGGTCTTAAATTTTTATTAAAAATTATTATTTTAAAACTTTGCACCTTTTTAGTGCTATAGAGGCAAGCTCCTGGCTGTAACTCTTTTGAAGTGAGAGTTGAGGGTCAGGAAGCTTTTGACTAAGTGTGGACATATTCCTTAGAAAGACCCTTTCCCTCTATTCTGCTATGATGATTTACATCTAAGCCAGAGTGTTGGAATTTATATTGGGGAAATAGGAACACGTGTTAGTTAAAGAACACATTTCCTTTTTGTGGTTCTGTAGGTAGAGTCTGCAGAGGGCCCTTGTCATATTAATGCTGGTTTTGCTTTGTGCAAAGAATAATTCTGAGCCTGCCATCTACAGAAAGTCTAATCAAAGGGATCTTAGTGTAAATGGTGACATTTGTGATTGGCTGTGGTGGGGGGCTGCCCCCCTCCCCAGTAGCTGCTGAAATTGAGCTGTCAGACGAGGAAGATGAAATGCTACTTTGTTCTATAGCTTGAGCTCCCAGAGGCAACGTTTTCGGGTCATTTGACATTAGTTCAGAGAATGGGAAAGTATTTATCTTTTTTTTCCTTTTTTTTTTTTCTGTGACTTAGGGAAAAATGTTTTCTGCTTGTTGGTAAGTTGGAAGTGACAGCTCTCCAGGACAGCTGCCTGCATATTTAAGGGGAGATGTTTACAGGGGTGGCTGGCGGTGTTTGGAGGTGCCAGCTGTGTGCCTCCTGCAAGCACCAGGCACTATGTTCCAGGCATCAGCCCTTAATAAGCACATCACATACTGATCATCTTTAAAGCAGTGTTTCCCAAGGAGTGTTTCTTGGGGCATTAGTTACACAAGATGCTCCAAGGAAAGAAAGATGCCATGAAAAAATTAAAAGTGTTTCTATGGCCACACGAGTTTGAGGAAACAGTGCATGCTGCATTTATCCCCTTCCCATTGACACACAGCTCATGCCAGTATGTTAAGGCTCTGAGGAGTCCTGTAGGCAAGAAACCTGTCAAACTTTGTTTAAGCTAGATTTTCCCAAATTAATTTGAATTTTTGAAAATTTAAAGAAGATTTTTTAGTTTCTATTATGCGTATGGCACTTTATAAGGCACAGAGTTGAGAGATACAATGGTGAGTAAGGCAGATGGACCTATGTGGCCCCTGAAGCTTATAGATAGATAATAAATAAGTAAACAAGCAAGATAATAAATAATTACCCATTGTTATACATGATATGAATAAACAAGCAGCATGCATCATCGAGGAATAGTGGGAGGGGTGGATCTGTTGGAGGACAGGGAAGAATACTCCAAGAAGGCAACTTGTAGTTGAGAACTAAAGCATGAGAAGGAGGCAGTCATGTGAAGTATGGGAGAAAGAGATGGGGAAGCATGTGCAAAGGTCCCAAGGTATCACAAGTCTAAGAAATATCACTTGAAGATTTGAAGCCTGTGTGAACTTCCCCAGGACCAGAGCAGTTACTATGATATTTATAAAAGACCTGATACAAAGTATACAATATAAGTAGAATTGGTTCCCTATGTTGGCTTGTCAATGGGATTTTGAACACGGCCATCAAGAAAGGTCTTGATCTTGGGCAAGCTCCATGACTCAGTCCCTGAGTCATCTCAGACTTGCTCAATGGTATGTGGGGTGGGACTCTGAGGCTGTCCACCCTCTCAGAGTGGAAAGGGTGTGTCTTTGTATCTCTTTGTCAAAGCCCCCCATTCATATCAACCTTTGCAATTTGGACTCATTTAAGGTGCAACAATGAGAGTGCAAAGGGGTGAGACATCTAGATCACAAGTTCTCAAACACCAGGGTATGAGGGACACCAGGGAATTTGTAAAAATGCAAAGCCAATGGGCACACTCCCCATCTCCTCAGACCCATCTGGGATGCTTTACATACCTGGGCCCAAGACTGACTGTGTCAGCCCACAGCACACACCCTATTCTGGCTCTGAGCTTGCTTAGCCATAGTTTATATACTTTTTGATTTATTAACTCTATTAGGAACATCTTACAGGTCACAGTAAACCTTGATTTAGAAGCCATTCCTTTGTAATCCAATGTGGCTATGATCCCCAAATCTGAAATATGGCAGTTGGTGGGATAATAAATCAGGAAACAGACTCATTTATGTAGTTTTTAAACAAGAAAAACAAGGCCACAGAATGTGTGCAGGTAAATGAAACCCACACCACTGAGAAGCCCTGTGTGGGTTTGGGCTTTGTCGCTGGGGGCAGAGGAGCGTGGCCTGTACCTCCTCAGACCTGGTCTGACTCCCTGTTCTAAAGGGATCTCCCCACCCGTGATTTTGAGTCCCATCTTCTGGAAGTTTCTCTATCAGTTTTCTCTCCCCCCAACCCCCCACTTTTTGGAAATATAAATAAACTCTAGCCTTTTTCATGCTAGGAAGGAAAATTCTCCATTGCCCCCGACTGTCTTTCTTGCCACGGATCATCCTCCCTTGCCCAAGTCTGAAACTCTTCGGTGATGACCTCCCTCCTCACGTTGCTGTTAGTGCTCAGCCCAGCTCCTGGGGACGGTTTCCAGGGCTGTGCCTGAACGACTCCTGCCTGCCTTTCCAAGTGGCATTTTACCCTGAACGGCCCTGCTTGCTGTACCCCAGCTGTCCTGAAGTCCTTTCATTCTGCCCCCCACGGCTGCTCCCTGTGACTTTCTTAGCAGGACCTGCTTGCGTCTGGATGATGGCGTCTGTTTATTGTCCATGTCTCCCTAACTAGAGTAAAAGACTAGTAGTGAATTTAGGAATCTCATCTGCCTTGTTCCTTGGTATATTCCAAGTGTCTAAAACAGCAATTATTTAAATGGCAATAAGTATTTATTTTTTAAATGAATACATTTATTCTCTTCTGGGTACTTGAATATGCTGTTTCATTTGCTTGACAGTCTCCCGCTTCTCCTGTCCTCTTCATGTGCACGCTTTGCCTGCTAACTCCTACACGCCCTGAAATTCTCAGCCCATATGTCACTCCAGGAAGAAAGACCCGACTTCCTCAAGTTTGGGATGGGTCCTCCTATTTGCTCCCAGAGTACTTATCATACCTTATTACAATCACCTGTTTGTTTGGTTTATTCTTTTGTAGACTGTGACTCCAAGGGGAACAAGGGCCAAAACACTTGTGAATTCATGCTGCCCAACCAAAAAAATTTATACTTCCTAGCCCTTTTCTCATTTGTCAACATAGTGGCATTTAACAGGGCCACCCAGCCCTCCTTGACACTCTGTAATGGGAACATGGGGCCCAGTCTGGTTGTGACCTGCTGTGCGATGCAGAGAGGCACTCTGGCCAGCAGGTGACAGGATATCTCAATGGCTAACTGGGAACCCCCTGTCACATGAGCAATGGGCACTGTGGAGACTTAACCTCATGCAAAGAAAGGGACTTTCATAAAGGCTTTATTGTAATTTGGGGGTTTATAAATTATATCAATTATATTCCTTCTGTCAATTCTGTCTTCCTCTCAGTACAACACCATCACCTTCGGTATCTTTAGCACAGAAAGGGTGGGGACGTGAATGGGAGTGGCTTGCTGCCTGATCCTTAGTCTTGAGAGGGGATTTTCACATTCATATTTCCAAGAGACCGTGAGCACTCCGTTTTATGGCCTACAGTCAAAACTCAAAAATTCTTAATTCTGTGTTTTGAATACCAGATAGTGAGAAACAGACATTTTCCTTCTTTCTTGCCTAATACACAGTTCTGGAAGCAGATCTGTTTCACAGAGGCAGTACAACTCAATTAGTTGGGAAGAAAAAGTACAAAGAAAGCCATTATGCATACTTCAGGTCTTGTGAGGCACCAGGGAAAGGGAGGTGATATAAGCTTTTGAAAGTATTTCCAGTTCCATTTTAACATTAGGCCTTTGTGTGTTTATGATTACCAATAATATACCTCAGTGCTCTTTGCCCTAAAATGCTCTCAATTCTCTAATCTTTATGAGGGCTCTCAGACCTGTCTGCTGGATGGTCTGTTCCCTTCTCATGTATTTTAATAGAAATTACTTGAGGACCATGGTCTTGGTTCCTTTTACAATTTAAGTTTATTTAGAGTTATGACCCTGGAATTGATGAGAACTTTTTTTTTTTTTACAAATGTGTCACCCCGGTTGAGAAAATTGAGTCCACTCATATTATTCTTTCCAGAACCTCATTCCACGTGTCATTTGTCCATTCGTTAGTTAATTTATTCATTCACTCAACATGGTGCTATGGATATGAGGACACAGGGAAGATGATCTCTTATTGGTTGGGTTTAATTTCTGGGGTGAGAACTTTGAAATTCCCAGCACTGATTTTGTCTCTAGCTCAAAGGCAAAGTTCTTTCTGAGCTCCTGGCAAGGTTAGAATGACCTCTTTTCATTCAAGAAAAGGAAAGATTTGATGGAACAGATTTATTTCCATTCCATCTAAGTTTATTTCTGAGGACACCATGTGTGCTAAAGTGTGGTAATTGGGCATCTGCAGTGATATGTCAAATAGGACTGGAGCCTCCAGCAGTTCTACTTAGAGATTGTGAAGGCTGCCTTTTTCCTAGCTATTGGAACTGCCAGGGTCAGGACTCAATGGAAAAACCTTTTGGTCTTGTCACCTTTGGTTATGCATTAAATCAAGTCTCTGATGGTAGATTCTGGTGCCAGGAGCTACTGTGAAACAATTGGAGTGAATAGAGCAATTTTTCAGAGTCAGGAGAAGAAGCGGAGACAACCGGAGGAGGAAAGAAAACTTTAGTGGAAATTGTCTTGGGATCAGAGGATGAGACACTCTGGCACCACTGGTTTCACTTTCCTGGGGGAGATAACAAGGTCCTCAAACTGTTAAGTGCAGGGGAACCCTCCTTAATGTTCTGGGTGCAAGGGAGCTGATCTAGTGGACAGCTGCCCATTTTTCCCTGCTTCTGGCATTGCTGCCTCTTTATTCTACAGCTTTTTGCTTTTTAAATAACTTTTTTTTTATTGAGATACAATTCATGTACCATACAATTTACTCATGTAGAGTACCATTCATTGGCTTCTAGTATATGCACTAGGTTGTGCAACCATCATCACAATAGGCTTTAGGACATTGCCTTTGCCACCCGAAGAAATCTTGTATTGTACCTTTTTAAAATATATATATTTTGTTGATTATGCTATTACAGTTGTCCTATTTTTCCCCTCCACCCTGTACCCATCTTCCCACCTTAGCTCATGTCCATGGGTCACACATATAAGTTCTTGGCTTCTCCACTTCCCATACTTTCTTAACCTCCTCCTGTCTATTTTGTACCTACCATTTATGCTTATTCCCTGTACCTTTTTCCCTATTCCCCCCTCCCTGCTGATAACCCTCCATGTGATTCTGTTCCTGTTCTAATTGTTTGCTTAGTTCATTATTGGTTTTGCTTTTGTTATTTTTTAGGTTTGGTTGTTGATAGTTGTGAGTTTGTTGTTATTTTACTGTTCATAGTTTTGATCTTCTTTTTCCTAGATAAGTCCCTTTAACATTTCATATAATAAGGGCTTGGTGATGATGAACTCCTTTAACTTGACCTTGTCTGAAAAGCACTTTATCTGCCCTTCCATTCTAAATGATAGCTTTGCTGGATAGAGTAATCTTGGATGTAGGTCCTTACCTTTCATGACTTGGAATACTCCTTTCCAGCCCCTTCTTGCCTGTAAGGTTTCTTTTGAGAAATCAGCTGACAGTCTTATGGGAACTCCTTGCTGTTTTTAAGATTCTCTCCTTATCTTTCATCTTGGGTAATATAATTATGATGTGCCTTGGTGTGTGTTTCCTTGGGTCCAACTTCTTTGGGACTCTCTGAGCTTCCTGGACTTCCTGGAAGTCTATTTCCTTTGCCAGATTGGGGAAGTTCTCCTTCATTATGTTTTCAAGTAAGTTTTCAATTTCTCGCTCTTCCTTTTCTTCTTCTGGCACCCCGATGATTCAGATGTTGAAACGTTTGAAGATGTCCTGGAGGTTCCTCAGCTTCTCCTCATTTTTTTGAATTCTTGTTTTTTCATTCTATTCTGGTTGAATGTTTCTTTCTTCCTTCTGGTCCACACCATTGATTTGAGTCCCAGTTTCCTTCCCATCACTCTTGGTTCCCTGTAGGTTTTTCTTTATTGCACTTAGTGTAGCCTTCACTTTTTCATCTATTTTGCAACCATATTCAATCAATTCTGTGAGCATCCTGATTACCAGTGTTTTGAACTGTGCATCTGATAGGTTGGCTATCTCTTTATTGCTTAGTTGTATTTTTTCTGGGACTTTGATCTGTTCTTTCATTTGGCCATTTTTTTTTGGTCTCATCATGTTTTTAATGTAGTAAGTGGCAGGTGTTTACCAGGGTGGGGCAACCCAGGTCACTGTGTTGTGATGCTGTATGTGGGGGAGGAGTCTGAGAGGGAACAATGGCACTTGCTCTGCTATCTTCAGGTTTTCAGTCACTCCCCCCACTACCCACGATCAAATTGGGCCCCTCTGATGCTGATTCCCAGGTGGGTGGGTCTGTGTGCATTCTAGGACCCTGTGCGTCTCTTCAATGAACTCTCTTGTGAAGCTGGGAGTTTCTCCCACTGCCATCCCAACTCCCACAGGTATTTTCAGTCAGAGGTTTTGAGGCTTTATTTCCCTGTGTTGGAGCCCTGGGCTGTGCAGTCTGACTCACTCCATAGTTGTTCCTCCCAGTTTATCTACATGCGAATGTGGGATCACCCAGTCCGCAACTCACTGCCTTGCCATGTGTCCTCTTCACCTGGCTGCCCATCTCCACCCCTCCTACTAGTCCGGATGAATGTTTCTTCTTTAACTCTTTGGTTGTTGGATTTCCACACAGTTCGATTTTCTGTCAATTCTGGTTGTTTTTTTGTTTTCAAATTTGTTGTTGCCCTTCTTTTGGTTGTGTGAGGAGGCACAGTGTGTCTACCTATACCTCCATCTTGGCAGGAAGTCTCGTGGATCTAAAACCACCTTTGAAAAGGAAGAAATATCAGACTTGATGAGATCCAGCAAAATATGATGGGGCAGCTGATGGCAATTAGGAAAACTGTGTGAGGTCCCAGAGTGCCTGCTTTGAAGGGGAATGAGGTATCATTGTCCTATTTACAATGTTTTTTGTATCTTGTATCTTCTCAATAAATGTCTCTATTTTTTTTATTATTTGGCTGGATACATTCTGGACAGACCTTGTGTAAGTACAGTATTGTTAATTATTGTCTCCAAGCTGTATATTATATCTCCAGAGCTCATTTCATCTTATATAATTGGAAGTTTGTACCCTTGACCATCTTCACCCATTTCTCCCACTCTGTGTTTGTTCTTCAGTGCATACAGATATTTCTACCCAATGGTGTGGTCTTTCTGTTTGAATTTCTTCCACTTTGTTAAGGAAATGAGTCCTTCTACTACTGGGTTTATTCTGTCCTTTCTGTGTCATGTCAGGTGATCTATGGGTTTGTCAAAAGCAAAAGGTGTAATCTTAACTACCTGTCACTTAAAGCATAAATTGACTATTTGCAACCAAAAAGACCTGTTATAAGATAAAAACAGTATACTTTGGATACAAGGTAGGCCTAACTGTCCAGAAAAGTTTGGGAATCAATTTCAGTGTTCTTGCTTCTCTAGCTGATGTTCAGTCATTCTGGACAAACATCTCACCTGGGATTTGAGACAGGTGTCCTGCTGGTTAGATCCATTAGATCAGACCAAGACCTTGGCAATCACAACCAGTTTCTTGTCCGGACTGGTGTTATAGTTTCTGCAGTTGAGGGATGGCACTTGAAAGAGTCTCGGTCACCCAGACATTGTGCTATTGGAACATGGGCACCACTCTGCGCATCACTAGTAAGCAGGAAGCAGTGGTGATATTAGGAACATGGGCACATCTGGGCCCAGTTAATTACTGTGGCTGCAACTTTAGGGAGTGGGAAAGGTGACATAGGTCATCAAAAAAACAAAACAAAACCCAAAACCAAACCAAAAACCAAACCAGGGCTCAGGACAAACAAGAACTACCTCTTCTGTACCTTCTGCTTAGCTACCTGCATGATATCCTGGGACTCAGAAGGAAAGTTGTATGTATGTGTGTGTGAAGCATTCTGCATTAGAACTTGAAAGTGACTTTTTCCCCTTTATGACAACCTATAAAAATAGTAGAGTAGAAGTTGCCTGGAGTCTTTTATGTAAGGTGTCCTGAGATATTTTCTAATAGCCAGTCTGGTTAGGCTGCTGTCATGCAGAAATGAGAAATAGGAGAAGCTCCCGGGAGTGGGGATCTTACTCCAACCAAACCTCATCTTGAATCCTCTCCAGTTTTTCTTAGTTTTTATATGAAAGTTAGGAAATTAGTTTATTTAGACTGACTTTTTTAAGTTCTCCAATAGCCTTCCACACAACAGGAAGATAGATAGTAGACAAATAATCAAACAACTAAATATCTGCTTGCAAATGATTGTGCAGTATGTAAAGAACATTAAGTGTGAGGTGTGTGATGGCATTTACTTCAGGTAAAGTGGTTAGAAATAAAAACTTTGGAGCTGGAGTTTAATATGTGCTTACCCACTCTTTCTGGATATTATATTTTGTTTCTGGCTGACTTCCTGAAATTGGCTGATATTTTTTTTGTTTGGTCACTTGTTCCATTTCCTAGGGATTGCAGAAATGTAAGAATACAACAAAAATCAATTACAATTTGGATAAACCACCCAGATAGCTTTAGAGTGCTTTAAAACTGTTATTTTTTGTTGTGTATTATTAGACAGGGAGACACTCATACACTCACAAATGAGCCACAAGACAATTCACCTGCAGACACTTCACATTGACTCACTCCCTTCTTGTGTATTTAATCAAATAGCAGCGTAATAAATTAGCAGCGATTCATTTGGACACCAAATACCAAGTTGTTCTCCTAAGTGACCTGGATTGATTTCCACGTGTCGAAATTCATCAGAAGGAAGTGGCTTCACAGCTGGGAGTCCAAATACTCTAACACATTTCTGTTCTCACTTTCACTTTAACCAGCAAAAGACATTTGGTGTTCTGCCTCAGATGGTAAGCTTCACAATTAGTGGGACTGAAAATGTCAAACAAAGGCCCCCAGATGGATTGGCTTTCCCAGAACATAAAGGCCTTGTGAGTTGCCAGGGGAAACAGACCAAACCCTTATCCAGGAGAAAAGGATGGGGCACCTGTCCCACACCTCATGACTTTGTGGGCATACAAGCACACGTATATTCAGGTTGTGTGTGCATATCCACACATATATCTAGACCCCAGGGCTGCATCACTTTGGACTAGTCATTAGTTATAACATACCTGTCAAATTAAATACTGATGTTAACAGCTAACATACATATCGAGTCTTCAGATGTGTCAAGCATTCTTCTAATTGCATTACAAGTAATAACTCATTTAATCTTTATAACCACCCCATGAAGTAGGTGGCATTATAGTTTCCACTTTATAGATAGGGGAAATGAGTCACCAGAGGGTAGGTAACCTGCCCATGGTTTCACTGAGGTAATGATGGATCAAGTCTTCAATACTAGGCTTTCTATAAAGAATAGGCTAATTGCTGTGTTTATGGTAGAGGGGAAACCAGTTCAAACCATAGCAGTGGAATATTCAGCTTAAGAGCAAGAGAGATTCTGGATGGAAGGGCTCTGTGTGCGTTTAGATGAGATTACCATCAAAATCACCACCAACACTATTATTGCTACACGTTGTCGGTAAATTCATTGTCAATGTTGGTGGAGATGGGACACATAGAAGCTCAAACTTCATGGGGATAAGTGCATAGTACTTTGGAATTTGAGAGTTAGGTACATAGTGATATAGAGACTGGTGAGGGTTGTCACTTTGTCAACTTTTATCATCAGTGGGCTGGCATAATTTGGATAAATTTTATGTTTTCTTACAGTTCTTTCTCTGCCTACCTTCAATAAGAATGTCTTCTCTCCTGTTCTTTCTCTCTCATCCAGACTCTTCTTCTGTCCTCAACTTTGCTCAATGATGGTCTCAGTACTCATGTTTTTAAGTCAATATTTAGGATGTTTGTTTGTTTTTTTGCACATTTTCCCAAATAATTGAGCTGGGTTTGGAAAGTCATAACACCTCTTTATCTTGTATCCTCATGAGAGGTTGAACCTCTTCCCTGATCCACAGCACTGATCAGGCATGGTAGAACATATCATAAGGATTGACTGCCCAGTGCGTATGTCTGTAGGGTAAATGAATGGGCTTTGTAAACAGACACATTTGAAACCTGGTTCTGATTTGGTCTCACCTTGTGACAAGTCACCTACTGATTCTCTGAACAATAGAATGAATGATATCCTCTTCAGAAAATAATGGTAAGGATTAACAATAAGAGTTTAGATTCTGTTTGAGCACTCTCTAGATTCTGGCCATGGTTCTAGGAACTTAGATTTACCATCTTGTTGGATTTACAGAACAGCTCCACGGGGCAGGTACTTTATCATTTCAATTTTACATATGAGGAAACTGAGGTTTGGAGAGGTTAAACAAACCCCCCAAAGTCAATAAAATGGTGGGACTAGGAGTCTGTATGACTGGTTACAAAGTCATTTCTCTTACCACTCTGCATGATGGAGTGGGCCCTGCATTCAGTTAATGAGTTTCCTTTTTTCCCTTTCCTTTCCCCTCTGTGTGATCTTTATTATGCACATCCTGCTCTATGGATAACAACTAAGGATTATTTTTCTCCTCTTTATTTCTTGACATGGGTTTTTCTGTTAGAATAGTTTGAGATTCATACTGTTCTGTCTCCTACATAGGATGATCCTAGTAAAAAAAGAAGATGTAATTTTAGTCATGTTGCAGATAACATAAAGATTAAAAACCCAGAGCAGTGGGAACTCAGTAGTTAAGTGAAAATTTCCACATTAGGAGTGGGGTTTAAACCTTTCCAGTCTTCATTGCTGCAGCACCCTCTGATATTTACCAAGGAACATTTATAGGGCATAGAAATACAGCACATGGTCTGGCACCTGGGTGAGTGCTCCTCACCTGTCACACTTCACGAGCCAGTGTTGGAGGACTTTTACCATCTGTGTTGCTCGCTCCTCCATCTGTTCTCTTTTTTCCTTCTAACCCCAGTTTCATAGACAGCTGAGTTTGTACACAGCATACATGATGAGTTTGAACCTGAAGGTCTGGGTTTGAATCCTGCCTTTGTCCCATACTTGCCATGTGCTTTGCACCTCCATTTCCTCATATGTGAAATAGGACTAATAATCATTGTCATGAGGTTTAAACATGAGTTAGTGTATGTCAAGACCTGAGAGTAGTTCCTGGTCCCCAGAAAGCATTCAATAAATGTCCACCATTTGGCTATTCTGAGTGCTTAATTACACTCAGGCTAGGTTGGCCCCTGAAGGGCAAAGTGATGTTATACATTCAGAGCATTTCTGTATTATACTTATGAAAAAATCTCAGAGATCTTTAAAAAATAACTCTGTGCATACAGAACTCTGAGTTAGATATTAGCCAGAAGGGTGCTTTATTCTTTGTGGCCCCATGGTGAGGTGGTTCATCTTTAATTAAAATTTTTTTAAATGTATTTCTTTTTAGAGAGGGAAAGGGAGGGATAGAGAGAAACATCAATGTGTGGTTGCCTCTTTTGCGCCCTCTGGAGACCTGGCCTGCAAACCAGGCATGTGCTTTGAATGGGAATAGAACCAGAGATGTTTCAGTTCACAGTCTGGCACTCAATCCACTGAGCCACACCAGCCAGGGCTCATCTTTAACTTTTATAGCTAAGGTAGTAGACCCTTTCTTCTTTCTATGTCTAATAGGAATATAGATAAGTTACAAAACAAAACATGCAGATCTCTCATGGTGCCGAGCGAGTCTTTCAGCATACCTCAGATGCATGCTCCTTCCTGTGTAGTGACTTAAATAACTCATTGGGAATGAAATGGCTTAATCCAGGTGGTTCCATGCATCCCTGGAAACCTTTCATCAGGTCCATTCTGTGTCAGGGGAGGAAGATGCAATCATAGTCAGGAGCTCCCCCAGGCTTTCCTTACAGTGTATGGCAGGATTGCTCACCCTTGGCAGTTTTAGCATTTTGGGCCAGATAATTTTTTTTTGTTATGGGAAGCAGTCCTGAGCATTTTAGGGTGTTTAGCAGCATCCTTGGTGTCTATCCACAGATGCCAGTAGCATCCCCTCCCCCAGTCATGACAACCCAAACCTCTCTAGGCATTATCAAATGACCAGTGGGAGGCCAAGCACCCAGAGCTGAGAAACCCTCTTCTGTGGGGAGGGAGATGATGACCTGTAAAACACTGTTGTGGAGAAAAACTGCCCAGAGGAGAGAGAGGGGGCTCCCTGGGGCAGGGGTCTGGCTGTTTTATAAAGGGTGCAAAGCAAAGCCTCACTGAGAAAATTTCTGAGCCAAGACATAAAGAGGAGAGGGTGTGAGTCCTGTGGACACCCCAGAAGGAGAGATGGGGCAGCAGGAGAATGTGTTTGAAATGGAATAAGTAAGGAGAAAGGGCATTGGGGGAGAAAGCCAGGCAGGTAATAGCAGTGGGGGCCAGGGATGATGACCATGCAGGGCTCTTCCTCAGAGGGAGATGGGACATACTGAAGGTTTTAAGCAGAAGAGCAGCATGACCTGACTTCTTTTTTATGATGCATGCCCCAGCCATCTGGGGCAAGGGCAGGTGCTGGGGTGTGTGCAGATATTTAGGAGGTTATCATAATGATGGTGGTCCAGGCCAGGGTGGTGGAGATAAAGATGGCAAGAAGTGGGGGGTTCTGATTATATTCTAAGAGCCAAGCTGGAGCATTTACTGATGGATTGGCTGTTTGGTAGGAGAGGAAGAGAGGCATCAGGATGATTCTTGGGCATTTGAAGTGAGCAGTGGAAGAAAGGAGTGCCAGGTTCCCTGACAGCTGTGGGAAATTCTAGCCTTTGTCTCCAGCTTCAGGTGAGGTGGTGAAGGACATAAAAGTGGTTCCTCTCTTGGGTGCTCATTAAAATGCAGATTCCTGGGCCTCACCTAAATATACTGAATCAGAGTTACTGAGGTGGAGCCTGGGAAACTGCATTTTAGGATAGGCTCTAGGTGATTTGAACACTGCTCATTTTGATAGTTCCAGTTCCAGGGGTTGCATAGATATTAGTGTCTTCCTGAGGAGCCTGCCTTGGTCTGGCTGTCTCCCTGTGTTTGTCCTCCCCTGCCTGGCCTCCCAAGGCTCCTCTCCATGGGACTGGCCTGTCCTATACCATATTATGTTTGCCTTTCAGCTTCTTCATGTTGCCCCCTGATTCCATTCTCCTAATGAGACTTGCAGGTCTTAAGCTATTGTTTTCAGTGGAAGGCCAAGTGACTTGAACAACAGATGGACTCATAATCTTAGATGGGTAGAATTTTGCACCTACAAGGGAACTGTGAAGGCATGGGGATCATCTATTTCATTTTTTCCAGGTGAGGAAACAAAGGCTCAGAAGGTAGTGATTTTGTGCTCTTTGACCCAACAATAATGCTGCAAGGTGCCCCTGCCTGGACAACGGAAGATCTGAGGGTGTTGCATCAGATTCTTTAGCATTTCAGCCCTCTGTAAAAGTTTTCATCTCCCAGGAGCCTGTCTTGCCCCATCTTAATAGCTGCTTTTGCTTTTTAATTTAAGGAAATTGTTGTGTGCTTTGTATAGAATGCCAACACTTCTTTAACTCTTCCATATTTTAGTCCCTGCACCTCTGAGCTCTGTTTTAGGGAAATCAGGGCTCTAAGGAAACTCTTGAAAGTCATTGATTTGTTTCTCATTTTGCAACAAAGTGCTGTCTCCAGAAGGGGAAGCTGCACAAAGTGGGCCCTGAGTGGCAGTGAGAGTAGCAGCCCAATTGCTAAGCTGTGAGCCTGGCTTTTCAAATCCTGCTGCTTGATAAATACTGTGCTTAATGGATTTTGGCCTTATTCCCCTGACTAGCCAGATAACAAATTGATACTTTAACAACTTTGTAATAATAATATTTAATAATAAGGGTCACTCACCCTGTGGTACAACAACCTCTGCTGAGGGATTTCACTTTGGGATTATGTTATCATCATGGAAGCCCATTTGCTTTACAAAGAGAATATATTTTACCATGATAGTGAAGCTGCCTTTACCCTAAAACATCTTAAATTACTCTCTCTGAATAGTCAGTTTCTTAATTTTAATTCTGAGAAATTAGGTATTGTGGAATGGATAAAATAAAGGAAAATCATTATCATCATCATCTTCGTTATTGTTATCATCACCAGCTTTAGCATTACCATCATCATCATCATCATCATCTTTTTCATCATTGTCACCATCTTCATCAGCATCATTGTCATCATTAGCACCATCACATCATCCTTGCTGTTGTCATCAGCAGCAGCAGCGGCCCAGCTACTGTTTATTGAGTAAACTTGTCCGTTACATGGTCTAACTCAGATGATCATCCTAAAAGGTCTGTGTCAGGTATGACTTTTCTCATTTGATGGATGATATACCTGGAGCTCAGAAAAGTGAACTTGCTTGTCCCAAACCATCAAAATCTCTCTGGGAAATGACAATATCTGGCACCAGACTCCCTGCAACTATTCCTGTCTTATGAGAGTGGGATATATTACGTGTCTCATGCCAATCAGGGCTGGAGAAACCCATCTCAGAGATAAAGGTTCCAGAGGCACATGGAAAGGTTAGAAGTGCTACCTGTATAGATCCTAACCAATAAATAATCTATTCATCTTGATTGATATAATTGGGCCGACTACCTTCCTATCAAAATAGGAAGAAGAGCTATAACTCCATCCCTATGTGCTATGATATGTAACCTCTTCTGGAACTGGGATTAGTGCCCAGGGAATCTGGTGCCAGGATGCCCAGTTTCCCCTCATTTTAAAAATAATAACATCAAACTCTGGCATTATATGATGTTTTCAGCAAATGGAGCACCATGCCTGCACTTGGAAGTGAGGCTATTTGCTCATTTGGGCTGGTCCACTGGGGTTGGAGGCTTTGCAGCAATTTTTTCTTTTGACAGAATAAAGAGAGACTCACGTTCCTTCTTCCATTTTTCCTTTTCTCCCTCTCTGCTCATCTTTCTGTTAAACCCCAAGTCCAGCTCCACCAAGAAAAGTAGTCGAAAAAGTCAAAGCAAATAGCTCCCACCCACCCACCTAAGAGAGGAACTATTTTTTTTTTTTGCTCATCCACCAGTACTACAAGTTCCTTAACTGAATTGTGATAATTTTTCAGATGAATGCTATAAAGACGTGCATCTCGGCCCCTTTCTCCCAAAGATCCAGATGATATTTTGCATTAGCAAGAACTAGGAGGAGTGCCAAAGTCAATTTTAGGTTGGTTTTGGTCTCCACCAACCTAAAATTGCACACATGCTGACTCATTTATCTCTTTGGTCCTTCTTGCTTTTCCATTATGGGGAGTTCCCATCAAAACCCATTTCCTAAAGGCACACCTTCTGGGTTGATATGTCAGTAAGCTGCCCAGCTCATAAAGGAAGTGAAATGCAGCTGTGGGTCTCACGGAGACTAAGAAGCTAAAGTGTCTGAGTGCTATAGAACTAAATAAATACAGGGAAGAGATTTTCAGAGTTGTTATTGATTGGGTGCTGAGGAGTTATTAAGTTCTAAGAATGGCTTATTATACCACTTGGGCCAAGATTAAGAGGAGTTAAGCCACGGGTATCCTTCAGGAGCCATTTCTACGGTTTAGAGTCCTCTGCTGAAGCCCCGCCTGCCCCCTTCTCTCTCCTTTCTCCCCAGTTTCCCAGTTCCTCCCACCTCCAGGTTGTTGGATAAAGGGTACTGTCAGGGCACTTTCCAAGCTGGTTTATCGCTCTTAACTGACCACCCGTAGGAGCCCCATGGGGGATGTCTTTATTGAATCACACGTATTCCCAAGTTCACACAAACCATTTCCAAGAGAAGAGAACAGCGTAATTATGTTGTGTAGGTCTGAGAACAAGCCACCTTGGGATGTAATGAGAAACCTATTAGGCTGATTGGCTCTATAATGAACAGCTTCTACTCTTTGCAGCTAAATCAGGGTTTTTCTACAGATTGGGGGTGTTAGGGAGGCATGAACCTGTTTTGGGGATAGGCTCACACCAATTTTGTTATGTTAAACAGAAAGGGACTTTATCAGCTAGAAATTTAATGGGGGAAAAGGGTGCTTTATATGTATCCATATAATTAGCATTTGTGAACACTTTACTCATCCTCATTCTCAAATGAATCATCTGATGAACAGAACCTTGTACATGGGAAGGGCCCCACCAATGGTCAATGACTGCTTTAATACTGCAGGCTTGCAATCCCCTGGGGCCAGGTGTGGTTTAGAATTCATCATGTTTCAGACTTTGGAAAGGCTCTGAGGTGTCTATGCTATCCATTACATCACACTGCCAGTGGGGTTTGGGGCAGCACTCCATGATCAAACACATTATTATTTCTGCAAAAAAGCCAATATCACACTAAATGGGATAAATAAATATCATTAGGCTGATGAATGGTTATTCTTTAGGTCAGAAACAGTCTAGTCAAATGAATGTTGGAGATTTCTTTTGGCTCAACATAATATAGGGGTGGGCAAAAGCAGGTTTATAGTTATGTGAATGGAAAAAGATATGCAAGTTATGATTATTACAACAGCTTTATTAACTCAAAAGAAGGTCAAAATGCAACTGTAAACCTACTTTTGCTCCCCAATATAATGAGTCTTATGGCGGGTCCAGGGAGATTTTGCCCCTAGATGAATATAAGTTAGATTTAAGCAGAAAGTTTCAGTTTGCAGAGAGGTTTTGGGTTTTGGAATTTCTGGTGGGTGACCTGGGCTTCTACTTACATGCCCCCATATGTCAGTAGGCATTTCTTTCTGATAACCATATTTTACTTGTTGGATGGTGTGTTGTGTGTAAGTGCAAAATATGGGGAGAGGAGAGAGAAGTTTCAGCTCCTTCATCCTTCCTGAATTTCAAAAAGGACCTTGGACCCCAAACCCCACCAGGAACACCCCATCCATGGTCTGACATTTAGAAGTTTATTGACTGGAATGAAAGAATTGTCAATTTCAAAACATGAAAAGCCACAGGGAGATCAGGTGCTTTCTGCAAATATTCTTGCACAGTGACTCCTGGCATGGAAAAAGAAAAAAAAAAAGAAAAAGCTGCCTTGTTGTTTTATTAATTTAGTTCTGACAGCTGTTAGTGCTAAGGTCTTCTAGGTTCTCAGCAGATATTAAAAGAATCCTCAGGAACCCCTCTGTGAAGTACCAATAATGAACCATGTAGGAAATAGAGGTTAAATGAAGATTAAAACTCCACGGGGCCAGGTAATTTCCACCCCCTTCACTCCAGAGGTCCAAGTGCATGAAGCAGGCACACCCAGTTCTCCAACCAGGTCAAAATGGGGCCTGCCGCCTTCTCCCCAGTGGGCACTTCCATGGGAATTCTGGCTCTGGGAACAACACAGGTGGCCACTCAGGTGCTCATACAGAAGCTCAGAGTTATCCTGTCCTCCTTCCCTTACTCCCACACCCCTTGAACTCTCCTGTCCTAGGAAAGCCACCCCCTGAACACTTTCCCCTCTATCTTCCTCTTTCCATCCACCTCCCCAACAGCTTGAATTCTAGAATTCCCCTTGCAGCTCCGTGCTGTGTTCCTTCCATTTACTCCTACATCCCTAAATCCAGAATGGTCCTTTCAAGCACATATCAGATCTTGCTTGAACACCCTGCTGCTCTCTGAGAAAGGCTCTCAGTGTGGTCTTTAAGATCCCAAATCAGTTGTCCTGCCTGTTTCTCCAGCTCTCCTTGCTGTCATGCTCCAAGGACAGTGGGTTGGTCTCTAAAGTGCCAGGCAGCCCAGGGCCTTCGCCCCAGATGCCCCTCAGCCAGGATTCCTTCTAGCCCCACTTCTTCTGCCAACTCCTGTCACGCTTTGGATCTTGTTGCACCAGGGGAGATCTTACAGCACCCTGGAAGTCTCCTTTTGTGGCACTTATCACACCTAACTACCCAAATAATTCTGTGATTACTTGCTTAGCACCTCCCACAACAGGTGTTAAGCCCCAAGAGGGTGGGGAGCCTGCCTGTCTCCCTGCAGCATCTGAGTCCAGCACAGTGATAATAGTGCATGGCAGGACCCCAACAGTGGGCAGGTGGGTGAGGGTTGCACCTGGAGAGGCAGTGAGTGCAGTCTTGATCTTTTGGGTTCCTGTGAGCACTGGTTCTGAGCCAGGAGCAGCAGCAGACACTGACTGGTGATACAGCTTGTGGGAAAACATCCCCAGCTGCATGGATTTCAGCTTCATGTGGCATCGGTCCCTCAGGATGAGTGCCAACTGACATTTTGGATATTCTCAAGAACTGGGAGAAGTGGTTCCTCTCCCCGAGGTGGTACCAACTGCCCCACTTAGTCACCAGTGACTTGGATGCTGCCCAGCACCAAGCCGCCAGCATGCAGGCATTAGACAAAGGCCAGGACTGCTTGGCTGGGTTGCCTCCTACAGCTGGTCCTGCTTCAGCTCTCACCATTGTTCTCTGGAGGCTTTCAGCTTCCAAACATCTGCTTTGTGTGGGATTTGAGCTCCCCATGTGGGCCATCTTGGTGTCTGATGCTGCCCTGGCTTTGTCCCTGGCGCAGAGCCTCCTGATCTTACTGCTGGCCAAGGGGTGGGGGCTCGTACACTCAGGTTTAATTAAAGGCAAACTGGTGGGATTCTAGCCAAGGGCAACCCAGATGCAGAAGGCTGTTCAGCAGATGGCATTACATTTATGTCATAACCTGTCTTAATGATCCCATTCCTCAAACGGCAGAGCATGGAACAATATATATGCAGGCAGGTCCTTCCTTGTCCCTTTGCAATCTCACGATGGGGGTGGGGGACAAGGCCTGAGTTCTCCTGGGATAGGCCAAGCAGCGGGCATTGATGAGGTGGAGGTCTGTAGGCTGTGATGATGATTCCAGAAATGTCTTTGTGAGCAAGGCTGGGATGTGTCTTTAGTGAGATGGAAAGGGTTCCCTGATAAGTGCAAGCACCCACACTAGCAACCCTCAGAGGCTGTGCTTGACTGGATCCAAAGGAGGACAGGGAAGGGCAGCCCTGGGCTCATGTTTGCACTTTTCTGACAGAACAAAAACAGGAGCTCCAGCATGATCTGCTTAACAATGCTGCCATTTTAGACTGAGCAGTTTTTATGATGCAGGGACTGTAGTAGGTTCTATGAAGGAAAAATAAAATCTGGCTAAGACACAGGCCCTACCTCAAGCAGGTTGCACTCATTAGGAAGAATAGCCATTTGCATGATTAAATACTCCTCCATTCATATGTATTGAGTACCTGCTGTATGCCAGTGGGGGCTGGGCTGGGGGTTAGAACAAAACCACATTCATGGGGCATGGATGGACACACAATTCTGTTGGCAGGAACTGTCATCCACTCAGCAATTATGCAACTAATGCAAATAACTAATGAAAATTAATTGCTAGCTTTAGGAATTGCCACAATGTACATGACACAGCAAGGGTATGGCACAGGGTTTCATACCTAGTATGATTCATCACAGAAGGCTTCCCAGAGGAGGTGATATTTGGACTGTGACCAAATGGTTGTATAGGAGTTCAACAGTAGAGTGGACCTAGAAAGCTTTCCAAGATAGGTGACAGCAGGTACATCTGGAGCTCAGAGAGCTGGGGGGTAAAGTGAGAGAGGAAGAAGATGTGGAAGTCAGGGGGCAGACCATAAGCAAAGCCTCACTGACTCTGGTTAGGCATTTGGACTTTACCTAGGAACAGAGGGAAGCCACTGAGAGGTCAGAAGCAATGTGAGCTTTAGGCAAGTAATGGAGGACATTGTAAGTGTAGTTGAAAGCAAAGCTGAGAAACTCATTTGGGGTTTATGCACGATGCAGGGATTACACTTAAGCAGCAGTTGTTCTGAACAGAAGGTGGCTTCTAATTGCAGTTGTTTGGCATAGAATCCACATTCAAACTTGCAATTATTTCACTGTTAAAAGAGCTGACAGCTCGCTCTTCTGCAGGGAGGCAGTCTCTAGGGAGCACTAATCTCCGGGACTTGGCTTACACCCCGGGCTCTGGAGTATCCGATCACACTCCCAGGAACCTGTTCTTGTTGGCAGGCATGGAGACAGACGGGGCATGGGGCATGGGGTAGGGATGGG
The DNA here is from genome assembly GCF_004126475.2 of Phyllostomus discolor. Classification (NCBI taxonomy): domain Eukaryota; kingdom Metazoa; phylum Chordata; class Mammalia; order Chiroptera; family Phyllostomidae; genus Phyllostomus; species Phyllostomus discolor. Next base: position 110,893,265 of record NC_040905.2, on the reverse strand, counting down.
CTGAAGAGGAGGAAAGGCGATCTCATCAAGGACCCAAGATGCCTCTGGAGCAGCTGAGTGAAAGAATGCAATAATACAGCTTAGCAAAATCAGTGTCTCACTTTTCATGAGGGGCACTGGCCAGGAGGCAGCAGAAAACATCTAAGGCAAGGAGTCATTGTCATGTACCAAGAAACAAATGTGCTATTATGATTCCCCTCCTTAAAGACAGAGAGGTTAAACAACCCTCCACAGTCACATGTCAATGTGAGAACAGGGCTGGGACTTGGAACCAGACACATCTGAGTCCAAAGCATTTACGTCACGCTGTGTCTTGGGTGGGCCTGGGAATTTCCTGGAAGAGGCAGTCGTCAGTTAAGCCCCAGGTGTCTACTGAGTGATGCACACGATAGAAGAGTGGGAGCTACAGTCAGATGACAGTGTTTCTTGTCATCCTTGTGTCCTCTGGCAACTTGTTTACCCTCTCTTGGCCTTGTTTATAAGATGAGCTAATATCAGTGATGGTACTGATAGTCACATTTATTGAGACAGCACCAGGATCTATTCTCAGAACTTCACACAAAGTAACTCATTTAGGTTCATAGCAGCTCTCTGGGAAAGGTGCTGTTACTGTCTCCATTTTATCAGAGGAGGAAACTGAGGCACACAGACATTATATAACATGTCCAAAGTCACACAGTTTGGGTCTTCAGCCTTGAAGGTTGTTGTAGATGCCAAATGATATGATTCATACAAAAATCTTGCCATAATTCCACGGAGACTCATGAAGAAGCCTCCATTACCTCTCTATAAAATGGGATGCTACCTAGAATTTATTGGGTGTTTATAATTGTCTTATTTAACAATATTCTATGATGAAGGCTGTTATCCCCATTCTTTAGATGGGAAAACTGAGGCTCAGGGAAATGGACTGAGTTATTCAAGGTCATGCATCTACTATAAGATAGAGCAGGATCTCCCGCACTGGGCTGCCTAAATCTAGAGCCCATTCTCTTAACCCCTGAGATAGATGCCTTCTTCCTTCACAAAGATTGGCCCAGGAGCCTCAAGGCTACCCCATGCATTCCTGGTTCCATTGACTCCAGTTCACATCCCTTTAATGAGACTGCTCAGTACTCCATGCTCCAACTATCCCATTTCCTCACAAATGGCCTGTGATGTCATGTGGGTTACTGACAACTTCTCTCTCAGGAACCCTGAAGAAATCCTGGGCAGATTGGATAAAAAGCCCTTGTCAGACATCCTAATTTTAGTGTTCTCCCTTGTGAGTCCATTCAGGAAGTATTTATTTAACACTTCACTTGTTTTGCCATTCTCCTGACTTCATTTTGCAAAAGCTTCTGTAATAACCTCCCCCCTCCCCGGTCCCCCTCACTCCTTCACCAGCCCCCTGCTGTTCTTGTCCTTGGGAAAACTTGAGTGCTGTGTTCAGCATCTCCAGCCAGAAATACGTCCGAGTTTCATCTTGCATCACTAATGCCCTCCTTTATCTCCATGTGGCAACTCCCAGCATGCTGTATGTTCCATCTTTGCTCCACTCATTGCATCTCTTTCAGATATTGTTGCCCATGTGCAAATGGTCATTGTTCATGCTGTGAGATTCTTGGCAAGGGCACAGCAATGAAGTTTTTCTTCCCAGACTGGTTTTTAACCTCCCTCTCCAGCTTTTCTTCTCAAACATCTCCCCTTGCACGGCAGCACAAGCAGGTGGGCCCTTCTCTCCCAAGTGTTCCTTGCCCTTGAACGTTAGATGCCATCCCTGTACCACAGGTGGGCCAGGCAGCTGTGGTTATCTGCACCTCACTCGCTGATATGAGATTGAAATTCTTGTTGCGTCAGGGGACCACAGTTCTGCTATCGCTCATGCTTGTTTCTTGATTCAGTGAATTGGTAACTCTATTACACACTACTGATACAGACTCTATTAATTTTAATGGCTTTGAGATGAATAGAAGAAAAAACTTCCCTTGACTGTACAGATGTATGTAATAGCCTGTGGTTTTATATATTTCTTTTTATTTGAGAAAAAATATGGTTGAGGCACCAAAAGAGCAATAGAAGTCTGGGTCTGCTGGGATATTTTTTATTTTTGTTTCATATTGAGGTAAGATTAATATAACATAAAATTAACTATTTTGAAGAGAAGAATTCAGTGGCATTTAGTACATTCTCAGTATTTTGCAACCACCACCTCTGTCTTGTTACAAACACATTTACCTTCTCGAAATAAAACTCTATAGCCGTGGAACAGTTTTATTCCCTATTCCTCTCTCCCCCCTGGCTCCTTGAAAGCACTAGGAATCTTTCTGTCTCTACAGATTTGTCTGCCCTGGATATTTCATGTCAGCAGGGTCATACAATACGTGGCCTTTTGTGTCTGGCTTATTTCACTTAGTATAATGTTTGCAAGGTTCTTCCATGTTGTAACAGCTATCAGAATTCTATTCCTTTTTATGGTTGAGCATGGATAGAGTACATTTAGTTTATCCATTCATTGGTTGATGGGCACTTGGGTTGTTTCCACCTTTTGGCTTTGTTGGGTTTTAAACTTTGCAGACTTTGCCCCAGATGCATGGTTCCCCTCTGCTGTTTTTTTTTCTTTGTGAATATCCTATGTCTGAATATCCTATCCTATTTTCTTTGGAGAGAGCAGTTAGAGGGTTAGGAGCTGCTGTGGTGAATGAGAATCATAGGATCACACAACGGGGAATCTGGCACTGCTACCTGCAGATGTCCTGACACCCATGGGGTGACCTTGATGCCTCAAAAGACAGCCTCCTTCTGACCACCACAGCATTTATTCAGGGCTCCGACCAGTGGTTTGCAGTCTGGCTGAGCACTGTCATCACCTGGGGAGATTTAAGAATTATCCAAACTCCTGCTTCACCACCAGAGAGTCTGACTTTATTTATGTGGGGTCAAGTCTTGGCATTTTTCATGTGTGTGTTGAGTGGGATGAATAGTGACCTCTAAAACATATGCCTAAGTCCTAACCCCCGGGTTGGGGGGAGCCAAGCTAAAAAGCTCTGAGAAGACGCTGTGACATACCCCACTGGTTACTTATTTGCAACAAATATAACCAAGCTGCTTTCTTATAAGACTGTACAAAAGTGATTGGACAGATCAAAGAATAGGAGAAAATATTTGCAAATGGTATATCTGATAAGGGACTTATAGGGTAAGTGGAGGCAGTCTGGCTTCTTCACCCAGGTGCCTGGGTAACTAAGGGAAGCAGTGTCCCATAGCTTTGAAGGGGCGTGGTAACCAGTGCTCTTATAGCTTTGAGACTGGGTCTGATAAACTGTTCCCATAACATGAACAGTTTATCTTGCATGCACAGAATTATACTATGTTATATAATTTTCTGGTAGGAAGCCAGCCTTGTTTGCCTCTAGTACTCTAGGACAGGCTTCTCACTACAGACATGCAGTTTGCAGCATGCGTGGCTTGCCCACCTGTGAATAAAGGCATGTCAAGCCTCCCCACAGCTCTGCACATTTTCTTCCATCTCCCTGAAGCTAGAGTGGACCTGCCAGACTTGACAGGCTGCAACACAGGAGTTGTATCTAGAACATATAAAAACACTTATAAATCAGTTACAAAAAAACAACCTGATTTAAAAATGGGCGAAGGATGTGAATAGACAATTCTCCAAGGAAGATATACTAATGGCCAACAAGTGCATGGAAAGATGCTCGACATCATTGGGCATCAGGGAAACACGAATCAAAATCACAGTCAGATACTACTTCACACTCACTAGGACGGCTAGAATAAAAAACACAGAGAATAACAAGTGTTGATGAAAGCATAGAGAAACCCGAAAGTTTATACACTCCTAGTGGGAATGTAAAATGTTGTAGCTGCTTTGAAAAGCATTGTGGAGTTCCTTGAAGGATTAAACAATTAGCATATGACCAAGCATTTCCATGCCTAGATGTATACCCAAGAGAATTAAAAATATGTCCACATTAAAACATGTACACAAATGTTTCCTGTGGTATTATTCATAACAGCCAAAAAAGTGGAAAGAACTCAAATGTCCATCAACAGATTAATGGATAAACAACATGTGATCTATTCCTAAAATGGAGTATTTTTCACCCATAAAAAAGGAGTGAAGTTCTGATAATGCTACAGCTTGAATCAACCTTGGCAACACTATGTCAGTCACAAAACGCCACTTGTCATCTGATTCCACGGATGTGAAAGTCCACAATGGGCTGACGGAGAGACAGCAGATCAACAGTGAGTGAGGGCTGAGGGGTATGCAGGGACAGGGGATGATCGTGAAAATGTGCAGGTTCCTTTCTGAGTTGACAAAGTGTTCTAAAAATGAGTGTGGTGATCATTGCATGGATCCATGAATATGATAAAGACCACCGAATTATGCACATTAAATGAACGAATTGTATGTTATGTGAATTTTATCTCAATAAAGCTGGTTTTAGAAAAAGTGACTGAGAACTGAGGCACAGAGCCCAATTGACCTTCCAGCTTCTGCCACCTAACTAGCTGTGTGATTATACATGAAAGGACTTAGTAAATGCTCAGTTAACTGTGCCTTTTGCTTTCCTGACATGGCACCCCAGGAGGGTCCAACGCTTCTCTGGAGCTGCATCAGTTAGGGTTGTCAGACGTCCTCTGTTCAGTGCCTCCATGACTGAGTGACACATTCAAGGACTACGGTCCTCGCTGCATCCCCCGCAGGACTGATGGGTAGCACTGCAGTGTCCCAGTGACATGGGGCCTGGAAGGGCGTTTAAGTGGGAACAACATGAACAAACTTGTACTTGAAGACAACTCCTCTGTTTGTAGAGTAGAGAATGAACTGTAGGGGAGATAAAATAGAGCCAGAGAGGCCTGCATGGAAATCGCTGCAATGGAAGTGATCTGAGTTCAGGCACGAGCCTTGGGGATGCAAAGTGGGACAGGCATTTCACTAGTGGAGACATTTCACAGGTGAGGCAGTAAGTCTTGGTAGCTGATTGGATAGGCAGGTAGGAAGACAGGGCTGTTTTTTGCTGAAATGAAGAGAGGGTGGTTTGGGGCCACCTGCATATTGTGGCTCCTAGGGACACCTGGTCAATCCGCTGGATGTAGCTGAAAAATCACATGCTACATGAGACCATCTAAGGCTGGAGTGGTGCATGTGGAGTGAGGTGAGAAGAACTGTCTCCTGATGGGAGGGGTTCCATTATGCTGCCTCCCTTCTGTGACCTCTTCACAGGTGGGTGTGGGAGATGCTGGCAGAGGACATAGGAGCATGCTATGGAAATGCCTTGCTTATCCACAGGGTTAGCGAGGGCAAGTTGGGTGTGCTATGATTACCTCCTGAGGTTCTGGGGTTTGTGGCACCTTCCCACCATGGACCAGGAAAACTGGAAGGCACTGCTGCCTAGGGAGTGGTGCAAGGGCTTTGGGTGCATGGGCTTCAAGGTTGAGACTTGGAGCTGAATTGTCTAAATGATGAAATCTGGGTGAGTCACATAACTTCTCTGTGTTCAGTTTATTCACCCACTGAATACGTATGATAGTTCTCTCTTCCTATAAATGGGTAATGTCATTACTTCCATTTTCCAGAGGAAGAAACTCAGGGACTAGGAGTCAAGTATCTTGTCCAAAGTCATGCAGCTCACAAGTGGAAGACATTCAATTTGGATACCAGTAGTCAGACTCTAGAGCTGTTCCCTTAACCACTGCACCACCCTGTCTCTTGATGAAGGGTAACTGCATAAACCTGGCCATCTCAGCCAGTTCTCCTGGGTGTCTGACCTTCAACAAAGTCCACAAAGGACTAGGCCGAAGGGTTCTGTAAGATCACCTAGACCTCATCTTATTTTAAGTAATTTTTACAAATGCAGCCTGTGATGTTCAGAAAGGTTAAGCAACTTTCCCAGAGTCACACAACAAATCAGCCCGACTCCTGTCTTCAACCCATCTCTGACTCCAGCTGCCTTCTCCCTCTGCTCCCCTGCCCTGGCCTACAAAGGGTCCTTTTGCTGAGTCCTGTGAACCCCGTCCTTCCGAAATTCATACTCAGCGCCACTGGGCTGGAGGGCCAGTGTCCTCTCTGGCGCTTCCCTGACTGATGTGCGATGCAGTTTTCCGTAGCTGCACATCGACGCCCTAGACAACAGCCTCGCGTTTCAGAGGAGTCTGCATGTTACAAAAAAGGGCAGCAGGTGTTATTTGGGCTAAATTGACCTTGAAATTGATTTCTTTATTTTATGACTTACTGAGAGGAGATTAATACTTTTTTTTTTCCTGCAGTCTGAAACAATTTACATGGTAATAGAAGGCATAGTCAGTCAAATAAATTGCTGGAAGTGGTTGTGTTCCAAGGGAAAAAAAAATACGGAGCTTACTCACATTGATTTCTTTGCCCTGGGGAGAAGCAGAGATTTTAACATCTGGGAATAGAGAGCTAAATTTTATCTCTCATTTTAAAAGCAGAGGAACGAAGAGCTTAATCTGACATTTACACAGAATTTTCTAAGTTGGTGGAAAGAGGGAGCCTGAGTTCCTTGCTGAAGGTTAACCAGCATTTCCTTCCTCAGAAGGGCTCTGGGTAGTTTGATCTGGGGGTGGCAGGTGGGGCTCAGATGACATTTTCAGAGGATGGGCCCTGGGAAGTCGGCTGCTATGATGCCAGGCAGTGCTGGGGGAACCGGCGGGGGCAGTGAGAAGCTGGTGATATGAACTCATACCCAGTGCAGCTGGGGTTGCTGAGGAATCATGTGAATGGAGACGCTGCTTCCAGGTTTCTGGGCTTTGCCCTGTGGCTGCCCTACTCTGGGCAGGGACAGGACTTGATTTCTGCTGGCATGTCAATGTGAGTGGATGGGTAGCATTTCTGAGTGTGTTGGGTTGGATCCTGACATTGCGTCTGGGCTCAGCAGGAAATTGTGGCTCTCGATTGGTACTGCGTGCAAGGAAGACAAAAAAGGCAGGGGTAGCTTGTGTGCCACATACGTAAATTTCTGGGTAAAAGCCATTAACGCCAATATTTCTGCATTCAGACCATAAAGACAGGGTTTCTGTCCTTCAAAGAAATATCAAACCATTTGCCATGTTGCATGAGATAATTTTTTCAGAAAATGATAAGAAATGAATTTCATACCCAAAGGGCTCTGCTAGTATTGCCATATGCCATTCCCTTACATTATTTTCTTTTCAAAATAAAATAAAAATTTTAAGGTAAAATAAATATTTTTAATTGAAAATGCATGCCCAGAATACACAATTAAGAGTCAGAAGAGTAAAGTGAGGTTTTTTTTTTTAATGTTTATTTTTAGAGAGAGGGGAAGGGAGGGACATAGAGAGTGAGAGAAACATCAATGAGCAAGATGAACACCCATCGGTTGCCTCCCGTACATCCCCAGCGGGGAGGCTGGCCTGTACCCCAGGCAGGTGCCCTGACCGGGAATCAAACTGGTGACCTTCCACTTTGTGGGTCAATGCCCAACCCATTGAGTCACACCGGCCAGGGCTAAAATGAGTTTTTTTTAACTATCCCATCTTGCTCAGCCAGGTCCTCCCTCCAAAATCAGCCTTTTAAAGAAGCATCAAAAAAATCTCTCTTCTGGAGATTTCAAGGCACATGCTACAAATGCATATATTCTGAAAACTATGAACAGACTGTGGCATGCGAGGCATACCACTCAGTATTTTACTGTTTGTCTCTGTCACTCCATATCAAGCTGTTTTGTTATTTTACTGAGGGTGTCTGGATGCACCCTAACTTATTTACATGAGTTCTGAGTAATAGAAATATATGTTGCTCCCAATATTTTTAATAAAAATGCTGCAATGACTATCTCTGGCATTGGTCTTTTTCCATATGTGCAGACATTCTGTAGTAGAAATTCCAAGAAATGAAGTTGCTACTTCAAATAGTATCAACTTTTCCAGTGTCGGCCAATGCATAATTCCACTGTGTGTAGGAATACATCTCTCTGCATTCTTACTGCCTCAGTACTTTGCCTAACTTTCATCTTTGTCAGTCTCAGTAAAACAATACATCATCTTAGTTTGCATTGCTCTTTTAATGGGTGAAGTAGAGGATCCCTTAACATACATTTGCATTGCCATTTCTTTTGTGAATTGTCTGTATGTTTCCTTGGCTCATTTTTTTCCTTTGATTCCCATTGATGTTTTTCTTATTGATTTGGGGGAGCTAATTAATGTGTAGGAAATTACCCTTTGTTCAATGAGTTACAATTTTTCATCTTGTTTTTTTGTCTTATACTTTGTTTAAGGTTTTGTTTTTCATGCAGAAAACATTATTATTCAAAATTTTGAATCATTTGATTTATGGGTTTTGGGTCATAATTAGAAAGGTGTTCATCACAATCACTCAGAGATGACAGGAATCTCCATGATTTCATTAAATGTCATGTCCTCTAATCGACACACATATCAAGGAGTTGTTTTGATTGTCTGCTGTGGAAAATGCACTGTCATTGGGATGATGGAAATGTGTATCCTCTGGGATTGCCTGGGGCCATGATCTGGCCCTGTGGACTCCTCAGCCGGCCTTCTTTCTCTCCCTAAGGAGCAGCACACCCCGGTGGGTGGTCAGGGTACTGTAGGGTGCAGTGGGCCCTGGTAGCCTGGCAAACATTTACAGGGCTGACCCCAACTGTCTTGCACAGCCAGGGTCCCTGCAGGTTTTGCTGGCTCTACCCCTAGAAATCCACCTTCCCTGATCCCCTCACCTTCTGTCTGGAGGCTTTAGTTAGCCTTGGTCTTGGCCTTTTGTTAACCCAAAAGATAAAACCTTCAAAGGTCATTTTTATGTGAGTAATATCACATTCTAATGCCACCTGCCCTGGCACTCTGGGAGCTCACACTAGTTCATGACAAATCCCTAAAAGGGTGACAGGTGTTGGCTTCTCTTTGAGAGACATCATCTCTTATCTTATTCATTACCCTCATCAAATCTGGCTTAGACCCTATGTGTTTCTCACTGTTTTTAAGGTAAGATGGAAAATGGCACAGGGGGCTGGGCAGAGTCGGTGCTTTGTTCAGCGTAACACAGAGACTGTGCTAACAGGGTTGGTGGGGGTGCACAACTCCAGGGCACAAAAAAGTCTAAAACTGGCAGGAAGGGCAGAGAAAGTCTTCCAAGGAAGGCAGACTGAGCTGTACCATCTCCGTCTCCTGGGGAGGAAAGCTGTCTGTGTTCCTCCTAGTTAACATGACATGGAAGTATGGCACAGTGAGGGACAGTCAGCTAAGCAGGAGAGCTGGACTGTGGGACTGTAGGCTCAGGGATATGGGGAGCAGAAGCCCTCAGCTAGTGGGAGAAAAAGATTCAGAGCTTAGGTACTGCTGGCTTTTTTGGAGCAGGGGCAGCAACCCAGAGCTGGACGGTGACTGACTATAACATGCTCCCGTGTGCTGTGCTTCAAGGAGAAGCAGACAAGGCATCAGAGGGAGAATATGACGACAATGATTAACATCCATCCATGAACATCTTGGTCCAAGCCCTGGTTGTACTGTGGTTCTTCTGAGTTATTTTGGCTGACTTCTCAGCCTCTCTGTGTTTCTCTATCTGTAAAATGGGGCTGAGATTGAGACGTCTTACATCCTTTCGAGGGTTAAAGAAGAAAATGTACAAGAGTACTAAGAACACAGCATTACAGGTGCTCCATAACATGAGCTGTTGCTGGGGTGAAACAGCAGAAAGTCAACCCCAAACCCTGTGATGGGGCATTGGGTGTGGCTCTCTGAGGACCACTAGTGCCCCCAGGCTGGGGTGCAGGGTCCAGTCAGAGGAAAATCTAGACTAGTGCTGCCTAATAGAGACATCACAAAAGCCAAAGAGGCAATTTAAAATTTTCTAGTAGCCACATTAAAAAGTAAAAAGAAATGGGTAAAATTAATTGTAACAATATATTTTGCTTTAAATATTCATAACATATTTTTATATTTGAATAGAATAATACACTTCATTTTTATATATTATTAAATATTATCATTCTAACATGTAATTGATATAAAATATTAATGAGATATTAATATTAATGAGGTATTTTACATTCCCTTTTTTCTCCCATAGTGTCTTCAAAATCCAGTGTGTAATTTATACTTACAGCACATTTGAGTTTGGACAAGCCATACGTGGCCAGTGGCTGCTGTACTGAGCACTGGGCAGTGCAGGTCTAAGGTGTGTGTGGGAGAGGGGGAGAGAGAGAGCAAGAGAGAGAGAGAGAGAGCAAGAGCGAGAGAGAGATATATGAATGAATGAATTATGGCTAAAGGTAGCAAGTGACTCAAGGTTACTGCAAATTGAAACTGCTATTTTCTAAACTTGGGTTCCCCTACCTTTTTTTTTTTTTTGCCAGGACTGCAAATTTGAAAATTCAGCCTTCCTCTCCAGTGCCAGGAACAGTCCACAAGACTCAGTAAGTAGAAGCATTTTGCTGACCAGATTAGATTTTGAAACTGCTTTTGCATCCTTTTCAGCCTCCTTGGTCTCCATCATCAATCACCAGGAGTGGTTTTTACCTGAAACCAATCTTGCTGGAGAAGTAACTGGGTTTGAGGGGAATCAAGATTCCCAAGAGCTCACAGAATTTCTATTAGGAAACACCTGGGGCCAGTCTCAGCCCATGTGGTGCATGATAGGAAGGCTGAACACCTCCCTTTGAAAAAGGTCAGGTCATTTGGGAACAGATCTGGGGGAGCAGTGACTGGTGGCGGGGCCACCTCCCAGTCTCTTTATTTCTTGATGTGAGGATGGACCCCAAGGTGCTGGGAAATGGGAAGGAAGTTTAACCTCATTTGATTGTCCCCATGGTAAAGACAGGGATGCATATTGAGTGCTTTGGGACCCTACATCACAGCGTTGGACTTGAGGTCATTAGGGCATATGACTGTGGATGGTGCTAGGTGTGGACACCTGTGCCTTCTCCATCAGTCATTCAAGCAGAGCTGACGGTCGCAGAGATGCTCCCTGCACTGCTGTGTGGTCCGTTTGGAAAAAGCATGGTGTTTGTGTATTGCTGGTGGCTGTGTGATTATTTGAAGGGGCACATAGACTTTTGTTGTTGTTGTTTTGTAGTAATAATTATCTATTTGGTTTTATGATTATCTTTATAGCAAGTGATTCTGGCTTTCTATTTATAATAGTGATATGAAATTTCTTTTGAAAATATTTTAGTAAAAAAGGTGAGTGGATTTAAAGGAAAAAAGAGTATGGAGATAAGAGTTTGGAAACAATAATAATGTAGATATGACATTGTGATAGTAACAAGTGAATGGCTGAGAGTAAATTCTTTTATCACAAGAAGTGCTCATGGCCCTGAGCAGGGTCTGTGTGTGTGCTCCATATTTGGTGTGCTTCACCTACTGTGTGCTCATGCTGTGCGGTTACATGGTACAAACTGGATTCTCCAAGAACCCACCACTTGCCCTCTGTCTGCTGCCCCAAAATGACTTTTGAGGTAGCCTAGCAAACATTTACAGGGCTGATCCCAACTATCAGGGTTTTATAATAAATTAATTGCTGGATCACCTGAAAGTAGTGTTTGTCTGTGATGCCAAGAGAAGGAGGAAGAAGAGAAAAGATGATACATGACAATCATACAATCAACTTTTTGGTTTCATTCTGAGGGTGAGTAAGTGTTCCATCTCTGTTCTCATTAAGTCCCCTCAATGACTGCATTAGGTAAGTGCTGCTGCTATCTTCATTTTGTGGGTGGGGAAACCAGAACTCCACTGAAGTAGAGTAATGCATCCAAAGTCACACAAGCTGGACTCACCCTCTCATCCAATCTGTCACTGGAGAATACTCCTGCAGCCTCACACCAATTCTGTGAAGTAGTCTTTCCATTTGGTATGTATGGAAATGATTAATGGATCATGAAAGTGTATTAGTTATTATTTCTTGCCATGTCATTTACCCTGGACCTTAGTGGTTTAAAAGGACAAACGTAATCTCACATTTTCTGTGGGTCAGGAAATCTGGGAGTGGCTTAGATGGATGGTTCTGGCTCAAGGTCTCTTATGAGCAGGGGCTGCTGTCGTCTGAAGCCTGACTGGGGCTATAGGATCCACTTCCAGGATGGCTCACTTATAACGTTATTGTCAGGTGGCCTCAGCTCTTCCCATGAGGGTGTCTCCATAAAGCTGCTTGAGTGTCCTTATGACATGGCTGGTCACTTCCCCTAGAGCATGAAATATAAAACAGAGGGCGTGGGGGGGGGGAGAGAGAGAGAGAGAGAGAGAGAGAGAGAGAGAGAGAGAGAGAGAGAGAACCGTGTTTTCATGACCTATCCTTAGAAGTCACGTGCTGTCATCTCTGCCGCATTCTATCCCTCATGCCAACCAACCCTGATGAAAATGTAGTAGGGTACTACACACAGACGTAGGTACCCAGAGGATCATTGGGGCTGCTTTGGAGGCTGGCTACCGTACTTTTCATAATCTTAAGATAACATGCCTTGTAGTTTCATTCAAGATTCTTATAGCCTCAAACCAAGCCTATGAAAAGAAAACAAAGATAACTAAAACCATTTTTCAGATGGAAAAATGAAGACTGGAGCAGAAAAGTGACTCACCAGAGAGTCTTGAAGTTGGAGATGCAGCAAACAAGGTTTTAAAGGGAAAATGGTTGGGAAGTGGGGAGAAAGCTTCCCCACCTTAAATACTATTGCCCACAATGGGACTCATGGTGGCTGAGATCTGTTCGTTTTTTTAGGAGCTTAGAAGAGTACCCCCTGGATTTTCAGCTTTCTTCGGACGGGTCAGGTTAGGTATCCCTGGTTCCCATCATTACCTCATTAAGGCTGATGGGTTCTCTCTTACTGGAGGTGAAGATTCTATTCTGCTTGTTTCCTCACTGGAGTCTGCAGAATTTTAAGTTTCATGCTGTGAAGACCTGAGGACCCTAACCCTCTTCTTTTTTCCCACCCCTGGCCCTCATGGTGCTGCTGCTGTGGGTCCTCATGGCTGGAATCCAGCTCCTACCCTAATGTATCATAGATAGAAGTACTAGTTTTTATGGCCTCTGTTGATGGCAGCATATTGTAACCAACCATTCTGGATGGCATTTCTCTTATGTGCTTGAAGCATAAAAGAAGTTCACTTTTTGATCCAGTAATCATACTTCTAGGTACTTATACCTTAGGGATGATTGTACACATGTGAAATGCTGTGTTTGTGTCTTTTTTGATGGATGATTATGTTAGCAAAAATAATAATAAGATATACTATCTATATTCATCAATAAGGAATTACTTAAATAAATTCTGTGCATCCATGAAGTCCAATTCCAAGCTGCTGCTAGAATTTTGTGGCAAAGACATCCATTTATTGACTTGGAAAGATGCTCATGCTGTATTGTTGAATGAGAAATACAGCATATATCATATGATTCCAATTATGTGCAATTGCATTCATATATCTCCCTTCCTCTGAATACAGAGAGAGATGTCAGAAAGGCAGATGGGAAATTAAGCTAAATTGGTGTGTTTTGCATTTTTTCTTTGGACTCTTCTGATTTTACTGTGTTTTTAAATATGAGTTGTTATCTTGATAGTAATGATAATAATATTTGTAATGATTACTTATAAAATGAATCCACGAGTCCTGGGCTGTTGATGGGTTTCTAGGATACCTGAGGGCGTTTTATTAAAGTTTCATTCTCAGTTGTTAAAGCAATGCTGCATTCTTTTTGGAGGAGTGAAAATGAGGCCTACAAGACTAAACTAGGGCCTGGAGACAGACTTTGGTCCTTGGCTACCCCAGGAGGCAAGATGCCTCTGGCCTTGGCACCTTGCCACCCCTTCTACACACTGCCAGCTCTGCAACTTCTGTTTCCCCTTCAGTAACTCCTCCCAGAAACGTCCTTCCTGATATACCAGGTGTGATTCACTTGCATCCAGAATACAAACATAATATTAATAATGAGAGCTAGCATTATTAGGCATCAAGGAAGTATGTGGCATATTGTGCAGTATTTCAAATGCATGCTGTTGTTATGCCCTGGAGCAGCCCAATGAGGGATGAACTATCTATCCCCCATTTTCACAGGTGAAGAAAAAGGCATGGAGGAGAGTGGCTTGTTCAGAGTCTTACAGCTGATAGGTGGAGGATTTGGGACACAATCTGGATTAGACTGTTTTCTGAGCTGAACTGAGCTGAGAGTAAGGTCACCTGGTTCTGTTCAGTGGTGCAAGGAACATTTCTTGGAACATGTTGGATGTGGGGTTGATTCTGGAGCCCACAGGTAATGAGAAAATCACATCTGGTCAGTTATCTGTTAAAGATCCCACTGGAAGATGCCAGGTTGGTTAGACACCAACCTTTTTGCCCCTTGACGCACCCAAGACAGCCATGCTTTCCTTGAATATTAGAACAGAGTGGAGCTTTTCTTAGATAACCAGAAGAAGTGGTTGTGTTGAAGTGAACCCTGGATGCATGACATTCCTGTCTTTAAATGTTGAGGTTATCTGTGGTCAGATAGTTAGGCGATGAGAAACATTAGGGAAATGAGGCCGAAACTTGTAAATTCACACTCCATTCTGGGATTTGCTCTGGAGTGGATGTGTCCTAAACCAAATGGAGGTGACACTGCCCCAGCAAGAAGAACATTACTACTCTTATTTTTTCTCTTTCTCGATTATACTGGAGACATAGTGCAGTTAAGTGGTCGAGCCCAAATTTCCATTTTGCTCTGCCTCATTTCAGAGCCATACTTCATAACCTCTACACTTTACTGTAACAGAAATAGACTGTATTCATTTTCTTTTGCTGAATAAAAATCACCTGAAACTTAGCTTAAAACAACACCCATTTATCACTCATGTGCAAGGCACTGTGTCCTCTGCTCAGTCTCTCAAGAGGCTGCAATCAAGGCATCAGCAGGGCTGGGGTCTCACCTGGAGCTTGAGGTCCCCTTCCGAGCTCACTGGTTGTTGGAAGAATGCAGTTCCTTGTAGCTGTAGGACACAGTCCCTCTACTTCTCAAGGCTGCCCGCAGTTCCCTGCTACATGGCCCCGTCACGAGTTTTTGCATCATGACAGCTTACTTCCTCAGGCCAGTGGGAGGGTCTCTCCAGGGCATGCTCACCAAATGGTATCTGATGCATGTATGTTCTAACATGGTCATGGGAGTGGCTAGAAGCAGGTCACAGGTCTTATCTAAGGACAGGGTGACACCTGGCATCAACACAGGTCTCTGCACTCCATATACTGTGCTATGGAAGTCCTGATGTGAGTCTTTCTCCTTGTCTTGGATCCAAGCACACTGCTCCAGCAGTGCCTTTTCCACCCAGCACCTTCCCTTCATCCCTCAGAAAAGGGGCCACAGCTCTCCTGGGCACCAGCCCCCCATCAGTGCTGGGCTGTCTAGCTGTCCCAACCTCTCACCATCTAGGGACCTTAACTTATCATGTCAATTCTGTAGGATGCTCCCAGCTGCAGCCTCAGCAGCAAATGAATATTTAATGGAATGCTGCCACCTTTTGGAATTCAGCAAAAGTGACCTGTGTTGTTTAGAGGGATGGCTGTGAAGCCTGAGGAAGAAAATGCGACCCTGTTCCAACTATACACCCCTGTGCATGCACACCACTCACCACTCCCCCAGCCTTCATTTCTGCTGGGAATTGACTAAGTCTGATGACAGATTCTAAAAGAAAAATAAAAGGAACGATTTTCTTCTTGGGGCAGGTTTGTTGGTCTTTTATGCCTGGGTTCATAATTACTGTGATTTCAGACAGGCCTATGCCCTGATTTACACTCCAAGGGGCAGCACAATATATGAGCAGGAGCTTTGGCATAGTGAGGGGATTCAGTCCCCATTCTGGCACCAGCTCTTTGAGGACTGCAGCCTCCTCATCTGGAAATGAAGGTCAGCCAGGCTCTTCTGGCTCTCAACCCCCTTCCAGCTCTCAACCCCCTGACTTGATGCCTGTGCCAGGAATGGGAAATAGGCAACACAGCATTTAGAGGGGCCAGTCAAATAGGAGTGGTGCTAAGGCCATTTCTGCCCTCAGTAGGAAAGAGTGGCATGATCGGTTAGTAATAATGTCTACCTGGGCACAGGAGGGGACAGTGCAGACAGGTGCCATCCCAATGCCAGGTGTCTCATGGAAACTCACAGCAGCTAACATGGAACTGCCTAGTGGCCCTCCTCTTCTACTACTTTTTTTCCTGTATATCCAAAGGCATTGCCATCCTCCTTGTCCCCTGGCATCCTTTGCGATTCCCTCTCCCATTCCCCACCCGAAATCAGCAAAGCTTATCCATTCTGGTGGTGCTCTGGTCTATGCTCTCATTATATAGATTCTGGATTATCTAACCAGCTCTAACCAGTCATCCACTCCAGCTTTTCCATCTTTAGTTGACCCCTCTTATTATTTGCTTGACTTGACCCTCTCCTTTGTGCTTCCTTCATGAGCTGTGAGAGTAGAGTGCAAACTCCTCTGATTCCATGTTGGCATTTGGCCCCATCTTGCCACTTGCCCCACCCTGGTCCTCCTGTCTCCGTGTGCCATTCCCTGGCTGTGGGCCCTTGCTCAGGTTATCCTCTCTGCTCGAGTTGTCCCCTCAGATCTAACTGTCTGGATTTCTAATCATCCATCAAGAACCATTGGGAAAGCCTTGTTCAAATATTTTTCTTAAATGCTTCTGGTTGCATTGAGTTTCCACATTCACTAGATGCCTTTAGCCCTCCATTCCTTCTTTCCTCCCCTCCCCTCCTCATCTATCCCTTCCTCTAACCCTCATACCTTTAAACAAACTCTATTGTATTTCCTACTAAGAGTTGGAACATAAAAACATGAGTTAGACCCAGATCCTGCCCTCAAAAAGCTTATAGTCTATGAAGAAAGACACACAAAAAAGTGAGTAAAAAGAAACCCATAACCAAGGCACAATCTAAGTGCTTTTTAGTGGAAGCAGAATATAAACTTTGGTGGTGGAGCAAATAGGTGGTCAGAGAAGGCTTCATGGAGGAGGTGACACTTAGGGTCTTGAAGGACTAGGGGGGACTTTTCACAGTGATCGTGAGGGGTGGACGTCCCAGTAGAAGGAGAAGCATGGGCTTGGCTTAGATTCTGGAGGAGGAGATGTTGGAGATGGGCAGGAGGAGCAGGTATGACCTGGAGCCCCATGGTGGGCAAGGAGTCGAGTTTATGCAGTGATTGGTGTGGGGCCACTGAAGGGTTTTAAGCTAGTGATTATCTTGATCCAATTTGCATTTTAGAATGATCTCCCTAGGGCCTGGCTTAGGAGACTGAGCGACTGGAGGAAGCCTTCATTCTTCCCAGGCATGTCTCATTCCTACGCCCCACTGGAGCAGGCCTCCGGAGCAGAAGGGTCACCAGCCGACACCCAGGTTTCTCTCCACGCTCTGCTTCTCCTTGCTAATATGCCTTTCTATAGCGTCTGCTCAGCAGAAAACCAAGTGTTCGGACGAGATAACAGCATTAAGAGCAGAAGGACAAAGCTGATACTCGGGGCAGTGAGACATGGAGGCTTAAATTCTTTCCCTTCAAAGTGTTGCACATGGTTTTGGCCACGTGATCCTGATTAAAGCAAGCCAGGCTTGCCAGGATAAAATGCTAAGTGGCGCTTGAGACCTCGGGCACAGCAAGTGCAGAGGTGTGCTGCCC
Organism: Phyllostomus discolor; assembly: GCF_004126475.2. NCBI lineage: Eukaryota > Metazoa > Chordata > Mammalia > Chiroptera > Phyllostomidae > Phyllostomus > Phyllostomus discolor. The sequence goes on along the minus strand of NC_040905.2, from coordinate 110,875,638 downwards.
TGATGAGCTTCCCTGCCATTTCTCCCTACTGCTTTCTGCCAGATAATGGGGGAAATCTTTTTAGTGATTTTCCCAAATCCCTGAGGATGGCTGTGCCCCCTGGAGATGCAGGGATACTGACAGGTTTCCAATGTTAGCATCAAACTTCAGGTTGGGAAGGTCTTGTCTTCTCCCCATGTCCTGAGGGAGTGCTTAAAATACAGTGGATGCTCAATAAATGCCTGTTGCTGAAATGAATGAGGCAGTGAAAGAATCAGTCTTATTGATTTGGGGCACCCCAAAAGGCTCCCTCGTGCCTCTCCCCTGTCAATACTACCTCTTTCCAACTACCCTCCTGATTCTTATCACCAGAGATTTATCTTGCTCATTCATGAACTTCGTTTAAATGGGCCTCTTACAGTACACATGCATCTGCATTTTTTTTTCTCTCAACAGCACCCCCAAGAGATTCAGCCAGGTTATTGCATGTGTGAGTAGTTTACTTTAAATTGTTCAGTAGAATTTCATTGTGTCATTGTAACATAATTAATTCATCCATTCTCCCATTGATGAACATTTGCATTGCTTTAAATTGGGGCTTTGTACACTCATGTGCCTGTTGTTTGATGGATGTATGCACCCATTTCTCTTGGGAATATACTGAGTGATGTGTTTGGTCATAAAGTACACACGTGTTCACTTTTAGTAGATACTACCCCAAAGTTTTCCAAAGTGGTTGTACAAAATTGTCCCTCCCAGCAGTGAAAATTAATGTCACTTGAATGAACATATTGTGAATTGCCACAACACTCCAGGGGGGCAGCTCTGATATCCCCACCCCCAATTCACAGAGGGGCACCCTGGGTCTCCACTAACTTCATGAAGGCCACCACTGAGTCAGTGATGGTGGGGCCTGAAGTAAGGACTCTGTTTCCAGAATGGCAGCAGGCCTTAGACTGCCACAATGCATGGTGGTTTCAGAGCAGCTGGCTCTGCTGTGGGGATGCTGGTGTCTGGGAGCAACCACATGATGGAGAGCAGTGTGGTACAGTGGTTACATGCACAGCCCAGGCAATGTCTGCAGGCATTGACTCCCAGCTCTGCTGCTTATGCCTTGTTGGAGCCTGGACAAGCAGCTGGACTGCTCTGTGCCACACTTTTCATATCTGTAAAGTGGAGTTAATAAATCTGGTTGTGGGAGGTTTAAATGAATTAATATAGGTAAAAGCTTAAGGGTGGGCACTGGGAAGTACAATCCTTCTCACTATTATTTCAGCTGGGCCCAGTCTGAGTGCTGGACTTTTCTCTGCTCTTAGGAATGGAGCTGCAATCTCAGCTCTGACCGTTGTCAGGCAGGCTGCATCATCCTCAGCCCTTTGCCTACCCTCTGAAGGTAGCTGACTTTCTTGATGAAATCTGGAATCTAATTTTGAGCACTGATCATTGGTTTCACAAAGCCTGCTGGGGTGCAGTCCAGCCCATCCCTTCCAAAATGAGTCTCTGCTCTTTAGTGCCCCTAATAAGAAATGCAGTCTATTTGCTCAGGGTTTTACCCTTTATAGAAATGGTCAGATTCCTTTCTCTCCCCCTCATCTCCATTCCACAAATCCATGCCAAATATTGATGTTTGATAACTACAAATATCACACATAGCTTTTAATCAAGAGAGATGGAGGGAAGATAGGGGAGTAAATACGTCTCTGTAAGGTAGTTCAATATTCTCAGTAATGATTTTGCTAAGAAATAAAATGACTGGAGGGGGAGAGAGCTCTGTGATGTGCATTGAAATGGGCTGGACCACCTGGAACATGCTGGACCATGCCTAGACCCTTGCTCCCAGCCTGAGGCTTGGATTTATGTTAGATGTTCATTACCTGGGCCAGGAGATATATCTCGTTTTACAGAGAGGGGAGATGTATTTTAAATGTGAATTTCCAATATGCCATTAATCTATACTATTACCAGCAAAACACACTGAGGCAACTTTTGTCCTCCATCACCTGTTTGAGACAGGAGGGGAGTGTGAATGCCTGCCACCCCTATGCCAGAATGAAGTCATCCAGGTGGAGGCCAAGCGGAGGTCATTCTCCAGGCTTCTGTCCACCAATGTTGTATTTTCCTCATGTGTGGACAAATGGGCAATATGAACCTAGAATATGGGCAGGTGTCAAACATTTAGAGATGTTTGGCCAAATGGACACAGGGCTACTCCAGGTCAGAGCTTAGCCAAACCAAGTGAGACCTCATGAGTTGAATCTAAACACTTGTCCTCAAGGCAGCCCCTGACAGCTCACTGCAACCCCAGCACCACCCCAGTTCCTGCACAGCACATTCTAATGGAGTGAGTGAGGGAATGAATGAATGGATGGGCCTGTCTCCCCATCAGCATCATTGCTGCTGTCTTTTTGGTACTAACTTTGACTTTTCTTAACCTTCAGTAGCCTTTTGCTTTGTATTTTGATGTCCTCAACTTCTAACTGATAAAAATAATCATTCTCAGAAACCAATATCAGCAAAAACCAGAGATTCACTCAGTCATTCATCCATCCATCTATCTACTCTCCCACCCACCTACCCATTCATTTACTCACCCTTCCATCCACCCAATACTGGGCACCCACCATAGACCAGGTATCACATGGCTACTAAGATTGTAGTGGTGAGCCAAGACTCACATAAGCCTACCTTCCTAGAGCCTACAGTGTAGCAGAAGAGACAGATTAAGCAGGTAATTGCAGTAAAGAATGTCTATAGAGATAAGTGCTCAATAATGAGAAACATGGCTCTGGGATGGCCTATTGCAATGAAACCTGCACCAGACTGTGGGTATGTCTGGGCTTCCCCCAGTAGGGAACTCATGAGTTGAGCTCTCAAGAAGAGGTTCAGGATCAGGGCAAAGGCAAGGAAGAGAGTATTTCAGACACAGAGGGCAATATGTGCAAAGGCCTTGAGGCCAGAGGGGTGTGGTTACTTCCAGGCACTGTCAGAGTTCAGCTAGAGTAACTGTATCCTAGATGAGGGCAAGGGAGTAATTGAAAGTACAGGGCCAGCCCACACAGGGATCCCAGGTCATAGGAGGACAAATAGTCTTTGTCCTAAAGCAATGGAAGATCTTGAAAGTTTTTGTAGGAAGTGATCCTGTTTGCATTTTTGTGAAGATCCCTCTGACTCCTCTGCGGGGCCTCAGTTGAACTGGGGGTAGGATCGGAGCCCACTGATGGAAAACAGCTGGTGGCATGGCAGTTGTTGGCCTCCTTCAGGCTTCAGCAGGACCTTTACTTGCTGTCCAGGAGGACTTCCCTCAAAAGTCTTAGAACACACGTATGCCCACAGTCTCTTTGCATTTGCACAAGTGAAGATGGATTTCCTAACTAATAAGCCTTCTGGTTCTTGGCAGAGGGAGTGTAAAAAGACATGTCTGTTTATGGGCTGCAGCTCTAGGCCACCCTACCCCATGCACACAGGAGTCTTCTGCTTGCCTTCATACCTGCCCAGCACACTGATGGAGCCAGGTGAGAGCCCAGAGTATGACTCCCAGAGGCTGAGGTTAAGTTGTCTAAAAATAGGGTAGGGAGATGAAGGAGGCATGATCCAAGGGGAATTTTCACTCCTGGATGTCTGCAAGCTCGTAGCAACACCAAAGTGTCAGGTCCAGCTCCGGGGACAGGGTCAGACTATTGTTGTAGGGGAGGGAGCCATCCAGTAGCAGGGCCATACTGGGGCCATGTTTGCGGGGCCAGTTCTATCACTGAGCTGAGTATTTGATACTCAGGTGCTTCTTTGTGCGTCTCCAGGTTTGAATTATTGCCTTATCCTTATTTTACTCCCCAAGCAAAGTGAATGGGGTCATTTCTGCAGCCAACATCAGATGGATGGATTCACAGATGGGCAGCAGAACACTCTCCCTGTTCTACACTGTCTCCCATTCTCCTTCTCCAGGGTCCTAGCTCCCCGCCACTTAACCTCTCAAAGGGGCTGCAGGAGGGGGTGACAGATCCTGTAGGAGCCCTGAGAAAGAAGTCTAGCCTTTTTCTTTCTAAGACTGACTACCTCTTTTGGAAGACTCTTGTGTGTCCTCACACTTACCAGGTCTGTTTTTGTCTAATTTAACATTACCTCTTGGTTGGGAAGTGGGGCTTGAATAGGGCACCCTGTTCTGTTACATGCAATCTGGGATGTGCATTTTTCTTTCAACAGCTGGGACTGCAGGTATTTTAAACCAGAAGAACAAAGCATATTTGGGCATAGGTGAAAAACAAACTTCATCTCCCTCCAGGTCCCCCCTACAAGGGACAGTGCAGGAGGGCTCTGGACAGATGGGGGGAATTTTCAATGTGACTTCCATCTTTCTGATTTTCCTCCCCGAGTCCATGGGGATTTCATAAACATTATGTTGCTCAATTTCAGTTCAATGGCATGGAGTTGTTCCAATGTGTTCTAATTACTCAGACATAAATGATTTCTGGTGCACTTTAAATGATTTCGGATGCACTTTTGTCTATCAGGCTGCTGATTTATAACTCCCTGGGACTTTGATGTTGTGCTTCATTGATTTCTTTAAAGGCTCTTCAGAGGTATATTTATTATAGACGATACATTTCCCTCTTCATTTGCTCCATAATTCTGAAACACTCATTTTCCAGTTGTCAACACCCGACCCCTATCCCCTGCACTTATGCTGTACCAATAACAAGAAGACACATTTATTGAGTGCTTACTGGATGCAAATCCAGGTATAGATACTATGGGTGAGTAATATCTACTCAAGAGATACACAGATTTCTTCTAATGGCATCCTAATCATTTAGGCAAAAGGGCAACACAGGTATATAGACTCGTGTTACACAACAAGGGAGAAAAAACAGAGAGGCCTTGGTGGGGGGTGGGTTTGGTCCCTTAGCTGCAAAGGATACTTGGAAAAGAAGAGGAAGAAGAGAGGGGTGGGGTCAGAACTTTGTGTCCAGATCTCTGCCATGTGGTTCATTTGACACAGCAGCTGACCGTGGTGCTGGTGTGCTGGGAATCACAGCTTTGTCCTGTTCTCATGGGTCTTGAGCTTGCTGCTTGATGTTCTTGAACCTTAGTATTTTTCATCTGTAAAACAGCATGCTCTGTCTTGTTGGTGAGCCACTGTGGACTGAGCACTTAGTATGGAGCACTTACTATGTGGTTCGTGCCAGACAAGGGCAGACCCATCTTGTGTGGGACCTGAAGTTTAGTCACTACTGAAGGTCGGGGGCCTTTAAGAAAAAAGAACCTCTCGTTATGAGTGTCTGGCTGGGATTCTGCTCCATGGTGGAGCCCACTAGGGTTAGTGAGGGGTCGTCTATGCTTTTAAGCACTGGCCTTGTTTTCCTTCCAAATTATTTATCCCATGGATGATGCCTGGTGTGTACAACAGATAAAAATGAAGCTTCTGTGATTGAGAATTCTTTCTTTTCCCCTGAAACTAGGCTCTGTGGTATCTTCAGGAAACATGTTCTGTGACTGCTCTTGGGGTGGAGTAGGGATCTGAACTCAGCCCTCCTCCTCACTCCCCACTCAGGAGGTTTCTTTGACAGCATCTCTAAGGAATGCCTGTCTGGAGAGGGACAGTGTGGACCCACTTGATGGGTAGACCAGGGTGACAGTTTTTGTCATGACAGGCTGCTCTGCAGTCTGCTGGGCTGACTTCAGGTGTCCATCAGTGACAGGGACCTTGGACTTTCCCCGGTCAGAGCTTTAGTTTCCCTGCCGCTGAGAACCTGGGAAAGGGATGACGAGGAGCACATGCCACCTAGTGACCGTTTCTAGTAGCTGCCACTCCTGGCACTACCTCTGGGAGGAATCTTATCTCTGAGCAAGGAAGAATCAGGGAGATGGATGCTGGTCAGCAAGGTCCTGAGGCTGCTCTTTGAGAGGACAGGACTCAGATTAGCATCTTGTTGCATTAGAGCAAGCGTGACTGGCGTCAGATTTCCCTTGGTTCCCCCATGGGGACTCTGCCACTGTGACTATGCCTCCCTCCCCCTGCCCTTCGTCACCACTGTCCTCCTCTTTCCTCTCTGTTTCCTTCCCTCCCTTTCTCCTCCTCACCTGTTCCTTCCCTTTCCCTTCTTCTGCGTCCTACCCAGTTCCCCCTGCCCCTTCTCCTGCCCACCTCCCTGATCCCTGTCCTCTTACTCCCAATCCTGCCCACCATGTCCAAACTTTCAGTGTTTTCAGTGTCCAAGATCTGCTATACATACATACTCAACAAATGGTTGGCAATTTTTAAAATTGAGGTATAAACTACATACCATAAAGTACAGCTTTGTGAATTTGTACATATGCATTGCTCTGGAATACCCCCACCTAGATCAAGAAATAAAACATTTTCTCACCAGGAAGGTTCCCTGTGCCCCTCCCCATAAGAACCACCTCCACCCTGAGACCGTACTACTCTATTCGCTCCCTCTTCAGATTAGTTTTGTCTGCTTTTGAGCTCCATATGAAGAGAACCCTGAATTACTTTACTCAACACTATGTCCATGGGCATCATCCACATTGCAAATGATTGACAAATCTGAACTTGCTTGTCGAATTACTTGTCCCCACTTTGGACTTACTAGGTTGAGTTGAAGCCAGCTCAGGAACCTGAGTGAATTGGGTTAGTTTCAGTTCTAGTGCTTTTGTTCCTCCTTACCTTTCATGTGGACCTTGCTGAGCCCCACCACCAGCATGCGTTGGGCCCATCGCTCATTGCTGCCAGGCAGGTTCCTGGGATCAGAAGAACCCTGTGTGTGGTGTGGGATGTTGGGTCACTGGTGGACACAGACTCCTCCCATGTATTTGCTCCTTGTGGTTTCAGGGAGTTCAGGCTATTTAGAAGGCACCTGGCTTTCACCGCTGGGAAGAACATGAAGTCTAATATACATAGTCACTGTAATTAATGCTTCATATGCAACGATGCTGGAGCCTCATGAGGAAATTGACAGGTTTATGAGCCATCCCAAGGGGGCCCCTGTGAGGCCATACTTCTGAGGCTGTGTTTGTTCTTGGAAACTGTGTTGGCTCCACTCTCTCCCCACTGAGGATTCTGGAGGGTGCCTAGTGACAGGCCTTCTGCAAACACTCCTGCTGCAAGCACTAGGGCGAGACTACCACCCTGAGACAGATGACCTAGATTCCTGGGCACAAGTGTCCATGGAGAGACATGTTCAACATGAGATTAACAGGCTCTGGAGGGAGGCTCAGGGATGTGGGGTTTGCACTAGATTGCTTTGCGAGGCGAGCTCTGGATTTCACGACCTCATCTCTCACCCTAACCCTGAGACTTCACTCACAATCCACGTTGTTAACATGGAGAGATCTTATCCTGTTAGCCTTTCACCCAAGAGAAATTGGATTGAAAATCTTGCCAGACTGTCTTTGGACAGAGCCTTCCATCGGCTGTGAATGACCCTCCAACAGGGAGAGTTGCTTTCCTTTACACGCCATTATCAGGGGGTGGAGGGGAGATGTCCCTCTCTGCCTGGCAGCTGTCAGAAACTCTTGGAGAGGAATCACTACTGGAAGCTTGCTGCCTGACCCATGGCAGGGTGTGAGACAGTTACTTCCCCTCTCTATACCTTTCTATACCTGGAATCACTTCTGTTACACGTGCTTATCTCTTAACACAGTCTCTCTGAAGAGCTGGGCAAGCCAGCTGGGGCCATGAGGTTTATACCCTTCTCCAGGTACCCAGGGGCCTTAGAGAAGGGCACACCTGCTCTGCTGCAGCTGTTATGTTTACTGCGCTCACTCTGCTTTTTATCAAATCTCTGTGCAGTGTGGTGAATTCCTGGGGCACAGGAATTCCTTAAACTTCACCAAAACCTGAACTTATGACAACCCCTGTGTTGGTGCCCACTCTCTCATTGGTCTGGTCTGCCCTCCTGGTCTAATAAAAAGTAGCAATGACTCAATCTGGAAAACGATGCTCAGGATCCACCTCTTTAGACCTCACAGAGTTGGGAAGATCAAGTCAGATTTTATCCCACCCGAAGGCCTGGCAGTCGTGTGGGTGGGCTGCACTTCTCCCTGCACTCTGTGGAGCACCTGCACATCCTGAGCAGTTGCTGCAGCCCAGGCCGGGTGCTGCATGCTTGGTGTTTGTTTCTGTGTGATCTCCCTTACTCTCGGACCACGAGGATCAGAATTATCACCATTTTGTGGGTGCAGAAAACAAACCCCAGAGAGATCTGGCATACCCCATCTGAATTCAGGTCTGTCTGATTTCTAAACATGTTGCCTTAACCACTTCACTGCATTGCCTCTCTGCAGGATGGTGATAGCTAACATCTACAGAGGACTTGGTCTTCCAAAAGCTGTATTAGTTTGCTAGGGATGCTGTAAAAAGTGCTACAGACTGGGTGGCTTAAACCACAAAAACTTATTTTCTCACAGTGCAGGAAGATAAGTCTGAGATCAAGGTGTCTGCAAGGCTGGTTTCTTCTGAGGCCTCTCTCCTCAGCTTGTACATGCTCCCTGTGGCATCAGTCATCTCTCCATGCCTATGTGTCCAATCCCCTCTGCCTACCAGAGTACCATTTGTATTGGATTAGGGCCAACCTAAAAACCTTGTTTTAACTTCATTACCTCTTTAGTGACACTGCCTACAAATGCAGTCACCTTCTAAGGGACTGAGAGTTAGGACTTCAACAGGTGAATTTTGAAAGGACACAAATTCAGCCCTTGACAAGTGCTTTGCATGTATTTAATTCATTTAATCTGGACAAAAACTTGTGGACTAGATATCATTGTCAACCACACTGAATTGATGAGGAAATAGGCGGAGAGCATTTACATAGAAGAGGGCATATAGGCTTCAGCTGGGCTCAGTGCTGATTTCCCCTGTCCCAGTGCTATATGTGAAGATTCTTACAACCCATAGCTATTCAGTGTGTCACAGGATGATTTAGGAAGAGAGGAATCTTACAAACACCAGACTAGAGAGGTTTCCCTCTAGGCTAAGGTCTTTCTCCAAACCCACTGAGGAAGATTTGGTCACTAACCTCAAAACTTCAGTGAGGCTATCATCTAGGTTACTATATTAGGATTTTATGCAAATGTGTATGTATATACCCAGGTACATAGTAATGCACCTGAAAGTTCTAGTTGTAGTGCTTTTAGGGATCAGGTAAAAAGTGTGCATACCTGACACTTGACACATCTGACAAGACTCAAAGCAGCTGCCAGGACCACTGGCCTGATGTTTCATGGGAGGGATGGGTTGCCTGTAACATCTAAGACCTCAGCCACCTGTTGAAGGTTAAGATGGCCTTAGGGAAACAGAGTTATCAGGTTATACCAAACTTTTCCAGAAGCATGTAGATCCCAATTTCTTACATTACTTTTTTATTCCTGAAAAGTGTGTTCCTAAAAAAAAAGCACTATGTGAAAAACAAGTCTTCCCCACCAAAGTTCAACTTTTCTAGTGCACTGATTTCTTTTGGCATCAGTGTTTCACAATGAAGGACTTCCAACTGAAGTTGTAGGGTGACAGTGCTCCTTCACAGTTTATAAAGGCTTTTAAAAAACAGCTTTAATGAAATATAATCCACATATTATACAATTTACCTATTTAGTGTGTACAATGCAGTCGTTTTTTAGTATATTTATAGAGTTGTGTAATCATCATCACAATTCACTCTCGAACATTTTTGTCACACCCAGAAGGAAATTACACACAAAGTCTTTTGCAGACTATTTTATTTTATATCTATAGAATCCCAGGAAGAGACTAGGGCAGACAGTTTCCACCCCATTTTATAGATGGACAAACAAAGGCTTAGAGTTTAGAGATTTGCAAAAGAAGCTTAGAGGATAATTTTAGGCCCTGTTAAACACCCGCAGGTGTCAGAGAGTTCCCCAAAACAAAGATTTGGAGTCTCTGAGTTCCCAGGGTTTCTTAAGCAAAGGCTTTTGTTCCTCAACTTCCACTTGGGAGGTATAAGGACAGTTCTGGAGATGGCCTGGGTAATGGACTCAGACTTCCAACCACTCTCTGGAGAGCTATCTCTGCCATCATGCATGTGGCACGCTGGCTTGTACAGGGCCTGGGGCTGGCCTTGGGGATCCTTCAGGGACCTCATACACTGAGTGCCAGGTGGCACTGCAGAGCGCTTATTGTGGGACCAAGAGACAGAGACAGAGGGAATCTCTAGCAGAGGAGATGGGCTTTCTGATGACTTGGAGACCAAATAATAGGTTTATCTGGAACCAAACAGCAAAATGCACAGGTGTCTACAGGGGCCCTGCCCTGACTTGGGGCAGTGTGACTGAGGGTGACTGTGCCAGAGAGCCTGGCAGGAGGAAATATGGGCAGCCAGCTGCCAGGGACTATTGTGGATTATATTTAAAAATGGGGTTCCAGGATACTACATAGACTGCACAGAAGTGGACCAAACATTAGAATTATGCATCTAAGCCATTCTTCCTTTCCTCACTAAAGGGCTCTTAATCATTATTAACTAACCTCTGCCAGAAGATAAACCCCATGGGGCAGGATGTTTTGTCAGTATCCCCATATCTAGAGCAGTTCCTGGATACCATGTGGGCTCAGGACATATTTGTGTACTGAATGAAGTGATGATGTTGCTGAGTAGTCCCCCTGTGTCAGGTGCCACTCTGCTTTGATCCTCACTGAAATTCTCAGATGAGGAAACTGGCACAGAGAGGTCTAGGAACTGGCCATAGGTCACACAGCTCACCAGTGGTCTGGCTGGAATTTAAACTGGAGCAGTTCCAAACCTAACCACTGTGCACTCCTTCCTAACCAGCCAAATTGTAAAGAATGGTTTGGATTTACTTTGTAATTTCTCATGTCCTCCAGTTTATCCTCTGGTGAAGAATGACTCAGTTAATAAATCTGCTTTATTCACCACTGGCACAGCAGGCTCTGCTTTCATGGAGTTACAGCGTAATAGGAAAAGACAGAATCTGTAGCTGAGCCCAGATATCTAAGACCTTGTGTTAGCTTGGCAGCCAGAACAATGAATCACAGGCTGGATGGATTATCAACAGAAATTCAGATTCTCACAATCCTGGAGGCTGGAAGTCTGAGATCGAGGTGTCAGCAGGGTTGATTCCTTCTGAGGCCTCTCTCCTTGGCTTGTAGATGGCCATCTTCTCACTGTGCCCTTACAGTGCCTTTCCTCTGAGCACGTCTGCTTCCTAATCTCCTCTTCTTATAAGGATACCAGTCATAACCAGTCATATTGTATTAGGGCCCAAATGAATAACCTCATTTTATCTTAATTACCTCTTCAAAGATATTATCTCCAAATCAATAACGTTACAAAGTACTGGAGGTTAGGCTTCAGCATATGAATTTTGGGGTGACAGAATTCAGCCCATAACAGACCATAACTACAAAGTATCCTACTTCTAGCTCCTCCACATTGTTTCTGCTCTTAGCCCCTTGCCCCTCCCATGGCAGGCAGATGTAAATGTTAACATGAACTCCCCCGATTCACCAGTTTAAAACAGCTGGTTATAGCAAATGCGTAGATGGAAATGAATTTTCTTATTTTTTTTGTGGTGGATCTTGTGAGTCGGATAGAGGTTTAAATCAGAGTTGTTGTTTTTTAAAGAACTCAGATATCCTGCTTTTTTCAGCTCCCTTCTGAGCACATTTGAGCAATTGTTTTATTTTCCATAAGAAAGAATTTTACTTAATTGGATCTCATTTCTCTTCTCCCCTTAACAACCAAGTGTCTACATTTCTGTTGGGATTGAAAGTCCCAATTAGTTCAGATAAATCAGCTTCCTTTAAAATTATGATCGTGGAGGAAATAATGATCTAACTTACTTTTTGTTAATTACTTTTAGGTGAATTAGACATCCCAGCTTTGCCGTACCTGATTTCCTCAGAAGTATTTAAGCCCTCAAATCTATTTAAACCTTTTCTTTTACTCAAATTAAGATGCTTAAAAATTCCGTTATTAGAAATAATTTAGTTTTTTAAAGTTCAGCTTCATGTCTCTGTAATTTTAAATAATTTGAGCTGAAAATGATTCTATCAAATCCCATGTAGTGGCACCAAATTGACATTTTCCCTTCAAAATTTTCTCATATTACTGGTGTGTCAGACTTAGTGAACAAGTAAATAGAGAGGCAATAAAAAAGATAACCGATCCGGTAGGATAGTAAAACAACAAAATTGGGTATCCCACAGAGGAGAATTATGCCTTTAACTATAGTGATCATAGTATGTATCTCTAACAAAAAAATCAATTGTAAGGGACAGAAAATGCTATAGCTTTGAGCACAAAGCAACAGAGATAATAATGAATAATTTTATTTGTTTATACAAAAGTTCAAAATCTTCAGGAGTGAAGTAGCAAGCTTATAAATAAGAATGTTATTGAGAAGGCAATTAATATTCTATAAGAGGTACACATAATTAAAATCTGTGAAAAGTAGCCAAAGCAGTACATAGAGGCATTCTCATAGCTTTAGGTCTTACTGTCTCTTCTTTCATCTGAGAGTGAAATTTCATACATTTTGAGTACTGAGTAAGAGTGATGGTCTCTTCACTCCTGCCATACTTATCCCAATTAGCCAGAACTTCATACAGTTAGTCTTTAAGTGCTTGTGACAGGTCAGTATCTGACTCTGCATAGCTGCCTTCATATCAGACAATCTATTGAGAAATATAGGTTTCTCAGTCTATTGAGAAATATTGAGAAATTCAGCCCAGTGTCTGAATTAATGATCTGGGATGGATGAAGGAACTCAACAATTGAAGTTTCCCTCTACCATGCAAATGGTGATCCTGTGATGCCATTTCTTGTAGACCAAATTTTCTTCTTTCTATTTTCTCCTTTACTTCTGCTCTTTATTGACCCTTTTGGATTGCAGGAACATTCTTCATTGGTAAAAAAACCAGAAGGAGCTCCTGAATTCTGGGGATAAAGGAACCATTGGAATAGTTCAGGTTCCTAGCATATGGGCTGGGGAAAGGACACTTTAGGTCAGCTAAGTAGTATTTAACTCTAGGAAAGATCCCAAGTCTGAGTTCTGAAGTCTCCTGGTGTTACTGCTCTGTCTTAATCCACAGTGAGAGTGGAGATACTCCAAGAATTTCAGCTTTGACAGCTGGGATAAATGATGGAGGAAACCTTGTTATTATGGTCCTAGATAGCCAGCCAAAGCCGGCAGATCAGTCTTTTGGTTTCTCACCTGCCAAGTTCCAACTAGGACATCCCATATCCCCAAGAAATGCCAAATGTGAGCAGTCTATTGCTAAAGTGAGGTCCCACAGGATCCATGTTCATACTTTGTCAAAATGCCTGTTCTCTGTGTGCTGTAATGAGTCCTGTGGCATCTGACCAGTTAGTGCTAAGCTAAGGCAGATCATGCACAAAGGAGTCTTGCAGCTTTGTATGGACAACAAGGTATGGCTGATGCCAAATATCATTAGAGTAAACTGTGTGATTGAATGTCTTTTTAATGATGCTATTTGGGCCCCAAGCACAGATGACAGAGTGAACAAATGCACTGGAGCAGCTATTAGCACTAAAGAAAAAAGACAAACTGATGCTCCAAAGGGAACACATTACTTTACTCTTCATTCTCCAATCATAACATATTGAGGGTGCAAGGCTAGAAGACTCAGACTGGGGATAAGGCTCCCCTCAGGACCTGAATTCAACCCAAAAGTGATACTGGAAGATCCTCGCTCTATCCCCAATTCTCAGATTTTAAGTATGTACCAAGGTGATAGTCAATATTTAATAATCCATAGGACTTAGATGCCAATTAATCTGAATTGATGCAGCAACTAAACAGAACAGATGTAGGTATAAAGCCTGTACAGCTGTGCCATGGTGAACCAGAGGATGAACAGTGGTACCATACCCTCCATTGTATCTTTAAGACTGTCTACAAATTTTCAGACAGCCCCCATAGACTCAAAGCCACTGCCCAAAGAGAGATGCTTGGGTGATATAAGCACCGGAAAGACTCAGTAGCAAGAGAAAATGGGGCCAATGTCAGAACAAAGACTGAGAAACTGATCCAGCTGAGGGCCAAGGCCGCAGCTGCTCTACTTGTTCATGCAAACTATCTTGCCCTTGGCACCTGCCTGGAGCCCTGGTATGGGAATGGTCCCCAGAGGCTTTATTTTTTTATGGTGATGTAGGGAGGATTCAGTGAGCTAATGCTTGTCTAGCACTTAACTCTTAGCAGCTCTCAGTGCTTGGAAACTCTTTCTACCTTGTTGGGGATAGGATCTCTCTCTGTTCTGGAGGCACTCCTTGGAGGTCAATGAAGATGCATCCCAGGACCCTCTGATTTCTTCTGTCCATCTCTGTCATCCCTCAGAGTTACTCGTGGCTCAGGGGCTCAGGGGTGTGTTGCCTTCTGAAGGAGAAGAAGGCGAGGAGGAGGCACAGGGACTTTAGACATTGCTTCCCACCTTCTGATTAATAATTTTCATATTCACAGAAGTTTTCCAGGCTCTGTTTAGAGATCGTAGGGGGACCTTCAGAGCATTGGTGGGAGACTTTCTTCATATTTTTCATGGAAAATACTTGGGTCTTCAATTGTCCCTCATCAGCCAGCATTTCCCAGTGACAAACCCACTTATTATTGCTGTTTCCATTGTGAGGAAGGGCATGGGCTTGTCATTCAAACCCAGACAGGATTTGGAGGACTGGCCCATACATCTCACCTGTGAGTTTAATTGCTGGAATAAAGACAACAAGGGAGACAGCATGTATGGATGAGGAGGTCATTTCAGAGAGGAACGACTTGAGCTTTAAGTTTGTTAGGTTGCTGATGTTTAACAACCAAATACCATTTTAAAATGGTTTCTGAAGTTTTCTCCATCTATTACAAAACAGCTACAAAATGGCAACAGTTGACATTTAACAGGGGGAAACTAGGGTGGTGAAGTTATTTCCCTTGGAAAGGTCACACTTGCATCTGGAGGTTGTCCATGACATATGGCCAAACCAGTTTCCAAAACTGTGACTGTAGACACTTGGAAGTGCTGACATCTGTGTTTGAAAAAAAAAAGTTAAAAAAAAAAAAGAAAAGAAAACCCAACTGGTCATTCACTGTGTGTTAGAATTTTCTCTGATGAAGGTGATGATGATGATGATTCATATTGCTGGTTAGACTCTGAAGCTCTTTCCAATTCCTCCATTTGCACTTAAAAGTCTGTCTTCTATGTACCATTTCAGGTTTTACTTTACTTCTGTTATATAAAACACACCATTGTGTGCATTGCTTTTATGTTTCCCACTCCCTAGGGTATGGCTACTTATGGCCTCCCTTCTTTTTTTTCCATTCTTTGTACCTAGTATGGGGCTTACTGAATATTTCTTGAATGAAATAAATGTTCAGCATTTATTTCAAGGAATAAATGGTATGAAAGAAAATTGATGGTTGTCTGGGTGAACTATTCTCCTGAGGAGCTAGAATTTTGCCAAAGACATCTCCAAGTGCAGGGTCATTTCCTGGGATGGA
Source organism: Phyllostomus discolor (assembly GCF_004126475.2). Classification (NCBI taxonomy): domain Eukaryota; kingdom Metazoa; phylum Chordata; class Mammalia; order Chiroptera; family Phyllostomidae; genus Phyllostomus; species Phyllostomus discolor. Next base: position 110,860,182 of record NC_040905.2, on the reverse strand, counting down.
CACTGGGGTGGCCCACCAGGACCTAGTCAAAGAGGAGATGGCACACAGGTGAAATGACATTGTCCTGCTGCAAAGAAGGGCTTAAGCCACCACATATTTGCCCTTTGCAAGCTTCTGTCCAGAGATCTCAAAGTGGAATTGAATGACTGAGATTTCTTTTCCAATATCACTTAAGTTAGGGAGTCGAGGGGGGGGTGTGTAGATGACAGAGGGAGGGCCATGTTGTGTGTACACAGCAGTCTCTTCATAAAGGACACAGAATGTAGATCAGCCACTTTGCATGGCATCTGTCACATGTACATAGTCAATACATTATTATCATCATTGCTATTACTGTTAATTTGTATTAGGGAAGACATTCCAAGACAACAAACTAGCCATGGTCTGGTGTATGAGAGCAGGGGTAGATCTGGGAATTAGACCTGCTGTGTTCATATTCCACATCCCTAACTGTGTCCCTGGGGCAAGTCATTTTACCCCTTTGAGCTGGTTCCTGGTCACTATTTCTTTACTCCCCTGTGAGATGGAGAGATTTATACCTCCCCTGTATTTTATGGTGAGGGTCAAATTAAACAGATGAAAAGTGACTTAGCAAGTAATGATTGGTAAATGAGAGCTATGGTTTTTGTTACTGTCGTTGTCATATTGCTGTTATTGTATTGTTCAGCAAGGCAAAGGCTTCAGTGCCTTTTAGAAAAAGTTGAATTTTGATGTTATACATAATATCAGTGGTGATTCATCCAGAAATAACTGTCACCTCCAGTCTCTTCCCACAAGCCACCTAATCCTGCCTGTGTTTACTTTGTCTTCTGCTTTCCGGACTTGTAAGGAGACAGTGGGAGGGGTGATGATAGTAAGCACCATAACGGTGGTTTAGTGAGCACTTGCTACAAGGCAGATGCTGTACTAACATGTGACAGGTGATCTTGAATTTGCCCTCACTTCATCACTGTGAGGTAGGTACTGCTATAAACCTTGAACAGGTGAAGAAATTGAAGTAACTTTCTCAAACATGCCTAGGAAAACACAGGGTTAGAAAACCAACCCAGTTCACCTGCTTCTAGGGCCTATGGTCTTAACAACAACTATACTGGTGTAAGTTAAAATGTCTGGAAACTACCACTCCTCTCTCTGAAGCCACACGGTTGTGGTTTCTTTTCTAATCCTAAAGCCTAGCTAGATGCACTCTCTCTTTTTTTTTTAAGTTTTGACTTTTCTTCTACTTTCAATTTTCATTTTAAAATATTTTGTTGTTTATTTTGTTGCTATTATAGTTGTCCCACTTTCCCCTTCTTCACCCCCTCCACCCATCCCACCCCTGACTTCCATAATCAATCCCCTCACCATTATCCATGTCCATGGGGCCTTCACGTATGTCCTTTGACTAATCTCTCCACCTTACTTCAATCAGTCCTCAGCTCCCCACTCCCCTCTTATAGCTGTCAATCTGTTCCCTGATTCTGTGCCTCTGGTTCTAAAGAAAGAAGGAATTCCTACCTTTTGCGACAGCATGGATGGAACTGGAGACTAATGTGCTAAGTGAGATAAGCCAGTCAGTGAAAGACAAATACCATATGATCTCACTTATGAGAGGAATCTAGATGAACTCTTGTTGGCAGATTTTTTACCGTTAGCAAACCCTCCATGAGTGTTCCCTTTACTGCCACCTAGAGGCTTGAACCTAAATAAGTGACTCAGTTTTCGTGCAATCTCTGAGGTACAATTTTCAAATGACCTTCCTTCTTTACTTTTCAGCCAATTAACATTCTGGGTTATTTTATCCTAGTGTTGCCTGCTAGCTACTGATTCAGGTTTAGCAAGGTCTTAAATTTTGTTTTTACAGCAATTTTTTGACTATTTTATTCCACTTCTGTCCTTAATATTTTATAAAGAGTAGAAAATGGGCAAATTAAAATGTTCATACGAGTGATAAAAATCAGGAATCTCAAATATAATTGAGACAAAAATAGAGACCATTTAGCTTTAATTGGCTGCTTTCTAGATTTAAACTAATTAATTATTTTAAACTGCAAAGGGAAAAACAAAACTGAAGAACTTGTACAAAGTAATAATATATTTTATCCCAAACCTAAGTGTGATTAAGATATATATCTATCTTTTCTGTTACTTAGTGCAAGTCAGGATGTTTCCAGTGACAGCAACTATTTCAAATTGTTTAAGCCAAGGGGAATTTATTGGCTTGCACAGTTGAGAGAGATCCTGGGTCATCCAGAGAGTTAAGGAAGAATTGTGGCCACCAGAGAGCTGGAGTGGAGAGCCAGGAGTCAGGGCCGCTGTGCTCTCTCCTTCTAGCTTTCATTTCTGATTGGCTTCATTTAGCAGACAAACTCTGTCCAGATGGCATAGGTGGTAGAGAAACTATTCACCAGCTCCTGGCTTTATAACCTCATATTTAGCAATGACTGAAGAAAGAGACTCTTCTACTCATTGCATTTATATGTCAATCCCAGGATGGATTCTGATTGGCTATCCTTGGCCAACCTCACCTCGCACGCCCATCAATCCTTGTGTCCAGGTGAAGAGAGTTAACATGATTGGTTAAGACTGGGTCACATGATTACTTATGTAATCAGGAAGGCCCAGTGTCTGCTACTGCAATAAGGGAAATGGAGGATATGTCAGGCAGCCCAAACAACAACCATCATAGTTCATCACCGAACCATACTCCCTCCCCATCTTTCTTTGCTATTTTACCTTTGACTTTGTATAGCTTCACCACATTTAAAAGAAAAGGGCTGATTGTACAGTGGTCAGCCATCTGATAGAATGTCAAGCTATTCAGCTGTATCAACCTCACCACATAATTGAATACAATTTACACTCTGTACAAGGATCATACAAATAATTTTGGCATGGTGGGAATTTGGATCCTTCCAGCCCATCCCTCTTTCTGAATATATTTCCCTAGGCAGCAAAGTAGCAGCATCTGTTTTGAACACCTGGTGGCCTCCATCCCTCAAGGAGTTAAGCTGAAAGCTAAGGAGAAAGAAAATAGGGCCAAGGGCTGGAGGGACTTTGTCGAGTAGAATTTTCTGGCTTTGAGTGACAAATGTGTTGAGATGGAAGGAGAGAAATAAGTATCCCATACAGATTTATTTTTCATGTAAATAAGTGTTTTAGCTTCAAATTTTCTGGCATCTTATTATACAGGTGATCTAGTCATTGACATGCATACAATTTGCATTTCCCCCATTCTTTGCCAAAAATGCAGAGACTGTAACTTGGCCAAATTTCACATCCTGGGTACACAAACAAACAGCCATCTTGGGTGCATTTGTAATCCTGAAGGCTACATCCAGCCTGAGAGGACATGGGCCCTGTTGATTTGTAGCATTAGGCTTTTCTAGAGGATTCTATCCTATTTGATTGCTAGCATGTAGCCCATTTCTCATGTCATAGATATGTCAACCAGGCATATCTGGGGCTGGTATAGAGGAGTAATATTAAAAATATTTAACAACCAATCAGGTATGGACACCAGAGATCAGAATGAATGTTGGCTAAAGTGCTAGAATAGGATCTGAGGACTTTCATGGTGCCAGATATTGCTGGGTCATAGAGAGGTTGGGAGGGTGATCCCAGAACCATTCAGCAAGGTCAAGGCAGTCATTGTTCACTAACCAGTATGGCAAGATGTCAGTGAGGTACCAAGTGGTCTCGTCACTGGGGTGCACAGGGCTGACAACCAATGCTTGCAGGCATGCAGGCATATGGAGCTAGTGGAGTTCTTGGTAGACTTGAGCTCATACCCTGGTAGAGCCCCTAAGGAGCCCTGGGCAGTGGACCAGGTGTGACATCAAGGCTGCCCTCCAGAGATACTCCTGCTTGTTTTATTTTCAAATGGGAATTTGATTCAGGACTGGACTTTGGTTTCTCTCAGACCTAGGAAGTAAACATTTCTCATTCTCAAAACCCACAAATTAATCATTTTTGCAAATCAGAGCTGAGCTGTGAGCCTCTGACCAGGAGGCCTGAGCCTGCTGGCCTCAGGAGCCTGGATTTGCCAGAGCGTGCTGCTAATGCATATGCATTTGCTCTTCTGGTGGGAGCTGGGGCCTGCAGGCTTTGAGGGGTGATGCTCTGCTCACTAATCATAATGCAATATCAGTGTTTTCTGCAAATCCCCTTATTATCTCTGCATCATTAGCAGTTTCTGAGCTTGTCTACAACTAATTTCACAGTGAATCTTATTTCTACCCAATATTTTAAATAAGTTATCATGCTGGGCAGCAGCTGACATGCACTGAGAAAGAAGCAAATCAACCTAAAACAAGCTTTCGAACAGCCTCTGACAATTAAGCTTTGTATCCTAATTCAGGGTGCGGTATGTGGCAAATTTCTAGAACAGCCCCTGCCTCCAACCCCAATTGATTTAGTCATACCTTCATAGTTAGGAAAGTGATCTCGAGTCAGATTTCTAGGGGTCTCATGGCTGCTCTGCTACTTCCTACAGGTGACCCTTATGAAATAATGTCTCTGAGCTTCAGATGATAAAATAAAATCTATTCATAGGGTTGTCTGGGCTTAATGAGCAAATGTTTAAAATGTGCTTAATGTAACGTACCTAGTATAATGAGCATCTAGTGTGTGCTCTACAAATAGTTTTTTTTAAAAGTTATTTTTCATTCATTTATAAACTATTTAAGGAGTGACCCCTGTGTACAAAGCACAATGCAAGGCACTGACATCGTTTGGCCACTTTCTATTTCTGGTTAACCCGTTAATTCACTAAGAAAGGTGATAGGGAAGAATCCTGAGGGCGGAGTGAGATTCACACATCTAGGCAGCAATAAGAGAACTCATGCACCCATGATGAAGACCTTCTGTCCCTGGCCGAGCAGTAAGGACTGAGAGAAGCTGGGTTTATAGTCACTCAGGACTCCAGAGATTTCTCCTACCCCTTCACAATGGCCTGCTGCTGTCCTCTGGAGGACATGCTGCCATTTCTTTGGCTGAACACCACACCTCTTTGGGAAATCACCTAGGAGCCCAGTTTTCTGAAATGTGTCCACTTGAAATCACTTGATAGAATGATAGAATTCCCGTGGCTAATATATCCTTTTGGTAGAGTGGACAATCCCCCCACTCCCACCCCACACCAGGCCCCCATATGGAAGCTCCTATTCTAAATAACTGAAGGCAACAAGGAGCTAATGACAGCAAATGTTACAGAGATTAATCATTTCTATATACAGTGCTAAGTGTGGTTCATTTGGTTATTTAATGCCCACTATAGCCCTATGGAGGGGTGCAATTTTTACTGCCATTTTATAGGTAAAGAGAGTGGGGTGTAGAGAGGTACTGCAACTTGTCCCCACTACCTAGGTAAGATGGAAGAGTCTAGAGCCTGATGCAGACATTCTGATTCTGTCATCACTGGCCTACCCCACCGCATGGCATGGTTATGACTAAGATGCTAAAGGCTATTTGACCAAGGTGGTTTGTGAGCAAACAACCCAGGCACAGGGATGGTTGCCTGGTGAATAGCCATCCTGACTTTGCAGGTTGGGGTTTGCAGGGGATTCCATTTCATCTTCCCTCACCTTTGCCTGCTGCTGCCTGGAATGATCTCCCTGCCTGCCACACTCCCTGGTCCTCTCAATAAACATACTGCTTCTCTGGAAGTGATCCAGAATGGTGTGTTTGGGATCTAAAAGAGATATGGGAATGTGGAATTATAGAAGTAGAATTATGCCTCCCCCTCCCATTAATATTTGATATTAATCATTTTATTTCCTATAGATTCTAGATGGGGAAGATTAGAATGGAAAAAAGAAAGGAATAGATTTTCCATTTACTGTCTGTTGCATGGATACTGGCTTTCTATGGCATAAAGTTTTCAGCAGAACACTGGGCTGGCTTCAGAGGCATCTGAGGAAGGTAAAAGCAGATTAGGTTCTGGGTTGAGTGGGCTCAGGCAAAGCAGGAAGGGAAGATGCTTTGGTACTTGTGGTTCTTCTATACCATATCCTTCCTCTGTGAAAAACTCCTACACATCCTGTAAAACCCAACCCAAATGGCTATCCTTGATTCCTACAGAAAATGTCATTCCCTTCTATAGTAGGTCATTGTAGGAGGAAGTACTAGCATACTTGCTTAGAAGAATTTGGCCTCCTAAGAGTGCTGAGCCAGTTCTTATCCTGTATTCCCATCTCCCTTCCCCTCCCTCCCATCTCTCTTTATCTCAATCTGTGAGATTCCTAGATATCTCTAGGCTAGGGGCTGAGTACTGTTTGTATGTAACTCTGAGGCAGCATGGGCTTTCTCTATGTACTTGGTCTTTTCCTTGGCTTCCTATCACAGAAGTATTCTAGAATTGTGCATGTGCATATTCGTGCATGTGTGTGCAGAAATGCTCTTATTAAGCGTACAATTGTGCTAACAAAAAAACTGCATGAAGGCCAGAACTTCAAATATCTAAGCTGTTATTCACACAAGTATGACTTCATGGATGTGTTTTACCCATTGATATATTTTATTTGCTTGCAAAGTTGGTAAAGTTATGGATTTACTTGTCATTGTTTCAAAACCAGGAAGTTTAATAAGAGTCTTAATTCATAGCTTCTGTTGGAAAATCAGAGGATCTGGTAACACTGAGTGTGTTATCCTAACATGACACTAATCAACTGGAATTAAGTAGCAGCTGCTCCCTTTAGAGAGAGCACAAACTGTTTGCTGCAGTCCCCACCACTCCACATTGCCTCCCTAACATCAAGCATCAGGGTCAGTTTTCATTTGTTATCACTCTTATGCCGTGGTCTTTCTCTAGCTGGCCTGATTCACTCATGCATGTGAGCTGTCAAGCTGTAGTTATTGAGGCAGGGGCCTGATTGGGACTTAAGTGGAAACAGATGACTGTATTTACTGGCGTGTTTGGCAGAGTGTAGGCATGGTCTTCAGACCCCTGGGCTGATGTCATTTTGTTCTCCTTGTTGTGATTCATCTTGGGCCTTTAAAGCCACACAGTATTTGATTAGAGGCTGTTTTCTGCTAAAGTAAGAAACATTTTGCTAACCAGACAAACTAAGCATCTCCTTTACTCCTTTCTGCAAAGAGCCTTGCTTCCCAATCACTAGTGTTTACTGGGAATTTGCCTAATATTTTCCATGATTCTAGGGTCACATCTCATGGCAATTATGTGGTTAATCTTTGCTGTGTGCACACCTCAGGGAAGTAGGAAGAACATAAATGGGGCTTCTGTAGCAGCCAGTGAGCAGAAGTGGCTACTTCCCAGGTATGGGGCCCATTCCTGGGCATTGAGCTGGACAGCATCACTCTCCAAAGAATCTGCAGAAATGGAAGGGGTTGCTTTCTATTAATCCCAAGCTACCATGAATCAGGAGTGAGCAACTATTTAATCTTATACACGCACAAATGCACATATAGATATGCACATACATGTGCATACACGTGCCACACACACATATGAAGCAAAAATTGTGTACCAGTTATGAGATGGGCGCTGTTCTAAGTGCTGAAAATATGGTGGGGGTGGGGAGAAAGACAGTCTCTGATTTTATGGAGAGTAAATTCTGGCAAGGAAAGACAAGTAGTAAGCTAAATAAACAAGCAGAGATATGGTGAGTGCTATGAAGAACAGTAAAGTGAGGTGTGGAGGAAGAGTCACAAGAGGCCTTTTTGGATAATGGTGAGGAAAGCAATGGTCAGAGATGGCAATTACGAAGGTCCTTTCTCTGGGCAGCTGTACTACATTTCAAACTGGAGTTGGGCCACAGGGGCACCCATGGAGGTAGCCCCTGCAATGGCTTGGGGAAGCAGACATGGGCAGAGAGCAGAGCCAGGGCAAGTGTCTCCAGACTGGGGCATACTTGCTGTTTTTGAGGAATAGCAAGGAGGCAGGTGACATAGACTGAGGGAGTGGACTTGTGACCCAGAGGTGGTCAAAAGTCAGTTAAAGATCAGCCCATCTCAAAAAATGAGCACACAAATCACATGGGGATTTGGCTAAGATGCACATTCTGATTCAGTAGGTACGAAGTGGGACTCCTGATTCTGCATTCCCAATGAGCTCCCACGTGATGCTCGGGCTACTGGTGCCTGGACCACACTTTGAAGATCAAGGCTGGGGGCCCTGATCCAGGCTTAGGAACAGCCACTGGAGGGTCACGAACTGGTAGTTTATTCTGCCTGGCTGAAGAATCATTCACTATGGAGTCCAAGTGCTCATCAAATCAGTCCATGAGGGAGCATTTTTGATCCCTTCACTGCCCAAGCAAGCAAAGGGAAGCTGCTAGGAGAGATAAGGAAAGCTTTATTTGTGTAGCTACTTGAACTTGGGGCTATTTATAGTCGATGAATATCTGTCTTTAAGCAGCTGTGTGAATTATCCGAAATACATGAAAGCAATACATTTGAGATCAAAATCCTAATTCCAGACCTTTCCAGGTTGATACATCTTAAAAGAGGGCGGTTTGGTGACATTGTTGAACATTAATTAGGTAACACTTGTGCAGGACTGGGAGGATGAAAAGCCTTCCGCGTGTAAGTGCTTGGGAGCGTGGCTGTGAAATGGTGCAATCTGAGGCTGGGATTGAAATGAAAATTTCACATAAGCAAGTGCTCATCCCCATCAGGTGCGGTGATTAGAGATTGTGCGAGTATGAATGTGCCCGGTGCCCCCCTTCCCCAGCAGCACAGCCTCAAGTTCTCCCTGAATAGAAACCGGCATGCAGATGAATGGGGAATTTACCAGAGGTAATTACAGAAGGAGGGAGGGAGGCCCCATGTGTTCCCTGCAGGGGAGGGGTCCTTCTTTGTCCTTGTCACCAACAAAGGACTGGTTCCCCTGATGGTGTTTTTGTAGCCTTTGTTCTTACCTAGGACTTGGTGAAGAGAATGCACAAGAGGGAAGGTGCTTCCTGGTGCCATGTGTGGCCCCTAGAAGGGGTCTTCATTCAAAAGCACAGGCTCCTGGCCCATCTCACCTGACCTCACCTCTTGGCCCTCCAGTTCTTCATTTTCATTTCCTGCCAGAGCTTCCAATCCCAAGAGCCATGCGAGTAGTAGTCTGGGGTGGGGGATGGGTTCCTGTACTGCCCTGTGGAGTTCCTCCCCTGTGAGACTCACTTCAATGGTGCTCCTGACTTGAAGCTCCCTAATGCCCCAGGCCCCAGTGTTGTCAAACACTGATGAATCATAGCAAGATTTTTGGGTACAGTGTCCCCCAGTAGCACTTAAATTATAAATCGACATCTCAGTGCCTGTCTTACCCACAGCCTCAGTCTACTCAGATGTAGGTGATGGAGCCCTCTATGTTTTATTGATTCTTTTACCGATTTGAGACTTCACAATCCACCAATGTTTGTGGCAGAACCTTCCCACAAGTGTCCCTGATTCACAAGCTAAACTGATAATGCGACAGGCATGAGAATGGATTCACCTGGAACTAAGCTCAGCTTGCACACACGTAAACAATATGAATAAAAATTAACTTAAAACTCTTTTCTCCCTCCTTCACAATGACATTATACCAATGGGCCCACTTAATTTCTTACATTTGTACCTTTTCAAAAGGGCCCGCTGTTTTACGATGTCAAATGTGACCTTTACAAGAAAACGTGCAAACTGCATTGTACACAGAGGACTCTTCGAAGCTAGTAATTTTCATGATGCAAATTTCAGAGCAGAATGAACCCATTAACCAAATTAGCAATTCATAAAAGCAAAAGTTCATGGTCAGGAAACAATAGTGTCTTTTCATAAGGTATAATTTTAGCCCATTGTAGAGTTAAAGTGTGTTTTTCCCCCTTTTAAAAAAAGTAAATTAGAGTGCTAATTAAATAGTTTAAAGCTATATATGAAAGAGAATGCAGTTTATGTGCAGAAAAGTGAATTAGTGATTCACAAGAAGCCGAAGATCCTTGAAAAGGGCACAATAATCTTATTCCATGTGAAAGAGTGATTTGGCCATTGTGGGAAGGAAATGCCCATGGTGGTGGTGGCAGCAGAGGAAGGGAGAATTTGGTAAGGCTCTTGGGCTGCAGGTTGAGGTTGGATTGCATAAAGTGCAGAAAAAGCTTAATCTTGCACCCCACTACTACACATGGGGCAGCTTTGAGGGATATGAGCCAGGGAGTCAGCCCAAGATACTCATATTTTCAGGGACACAGCCAATTTTTCAGCAGGAAGGGCTGGGAGATATGAGACTGGCGATGTTTCTTTCTATGTTGTGCCACTTATTTATGCATTCACTGGTTATTTCTTATATGTTCCCTGACCTGGGATCAAACCTGTAACCTTGGCATATTGGGGACAATGCTCTAACCAACTGAGCTACCCAGACAAGGTGAGACTGACAATGTTTCTGATCCTTCATCTTTTCACCTCAAAATTAGGGGGTATAAAATATTATGCGTTCTATATCCTCATTCTGATCATAAACTGAACTCAAGCATGTGGAAGTCTTCATTCTTAAGTACGTTTAAGGCCCCACTGTGTGTTTATACCACATTTTGTTTATCCACTCATCAGCTGATGGACAATTGGATTGTTTCTACCTTTTGGTTATTATGAATAATGCTGCTTTGAATATTCATGTGCACATCTTTGTGTGAATACCTGTTTTCAATGGTTTGGTGTACATACCTAGGAAGAATGAAGTACCAATATATGCCCCTACATGAATGAAGCTTAGAAACATTATGCTGAGTAAAAGAACCCAGACATAAAAGGTCACATATTGTATGATTCCATTTGTGTGAAATGTCCAGAATAGGCAAATCTATAGAGACAGAAAGTAGATTAGTGTTTACCAGGGGCTGGAGGGTTGGGAAGAGGGAGTGACTGTTTAGTGATATGAGGTGGTTTTCTTTTTCAGGATGATGAAAATGTTTTGGAATTAAATAGAGGTGATGCTTATGCAATACTTAAGACACTAAATGCCACCATCTTGTTCACTTTAAAATGGTTCATATTATGTTTAGGTAAAATTTCATGTTATGTGATTTTTTACCTCAATTGAAAAGGAGCCCCTGGTAAGTTGGAACAGGCTATACAAGTTGGCCTATTTATCTGTTGTGAACTTCCTTGGGACAAATTCCATATTTGCTTTATTTTGAAATCCCTGGTTTCCAGCAACGTGTAAGCTCTTGGTGAATAACACCAACCACAACAACAATGGTTAACTTGCATTAAGTACATGCGACATCCTGGACCCTGGACCAGTCCCTTTATAAAAGTGAGGAGATGCAATTTGTTCTAGTCCTGAGGGGCTTTGTTCAGTAAGAGAGGAGCATGAGGGGGTGGGGGTGGAGATGGGGGGACCTGCTATACTAGAGGGCCATAGGAGGTGGCATGGCATGGAAGAAGGGCTTGCCAGGGGCCAGGGTAATGGCGGAAAGACAGCACAGAGCAGAGAGCAGTGGTGTGGCACCCCTGAGAGGCTCTGAGGAGAGGACGCAGGTGTAGAAGTTATTCCTATGTAACACACTGTGTAAACCTGTGTCCCCTTCCAAGGAACACTTCATTGTTCTGAAATGCTTATGGGCTGTGTGTGTGTGTGTGTGTGTGTGTATGTTTAATGCAACAGTGGGCAGAATCAGGCCTCAAGGCAGTCCAATTATATTTGGGTTACACATACACCATTTCATTTAATATGATACCTAGGTTTATAAAAACAGTGGGGTATAGGACGGTTAGGTCATTCACCCAGGGTCATACAGCTTATAATGCATGTATAGGATATAATTATGCTATACTACCTCAGATGAAAGTGGATTTCAGAAATACCAGGAGGCCCCTTTTACTCTTAAATGTGCCTGCAGTTACCATAATTAAATATGATTTTTTGGTTCCATGTCTTTTCTTCATCTATGAAAAATGAGTACTATTGTCTACTGTGCGGGATTTATAGGAAGTTGACAGAGGTAGATTGTTGAAAGCTCATGGCACACAGTAGGCAGTCATCAAGTGTTGGTCCTTTTTCTCTGACACCTCCCCCTCTTCTCTCCCCATCCACCCCTGCTCCTCCTGTAGGGGGAAGAAGGATAGAAGAGTGAAAGAATAGATTCCAGAAAGAGCAGTTTCTCTGGTTATTAGGATGAGAAGGGCTACACCATGGCTCAGCAACAAAACCTAAACTACCAGGTTCAAGACCACATCCTGTCCCTACTCAGCTACAGGGCCTGGAACAAGTTGCCTGGCTTCTCTGAGCCTCAGTTTCCACACCTAGGCAATAAGTTCAGGTGCATTTGAGAACCAAAAAAGAAAATGAATGCAAATGCCTCAGAAAACACCAAAGTACTATGTATACGGGATACCCTATACTAGAAACAGAGGAAATAGTGTGAACTGTAGGGTTTTGTGTAGGCCAGTGGTCATCGATCATGACTTTTGCCCCCCAGAGGACACTTGGCAATGTCTGGAGGCATTTTGGTTGCTGCAACTGTGGGTGAGATGTCACTGACGTCTAGTGGGTGGAGACCAGGGTTGCTGCTAAACATCCTACAGTGCACAGGACAGCCTTCCACAGTAAAGAATTATTCTGCCCAAAATGTCAGCAGTGCTGAGGTTGAGAAACTCTGACCTAGAAGGAAGAAAATAATACATGGAGATTTGGGCAGCATGGGAAACAACTGAGGACATAGAGATAGCTTTTCTTTTGTCTACACCACCCACCTTTTTTGCACATAAAAATCAGATGTAGTTTAAAGGTACATAAAAGTATAGATGATGTTAAAAAAAAGGAGGGGGAATGATTATGTTCTCATTACCAAAAATTGGCAGATGTTGTCTGTCTTTCCTAATATTTTTAATAAAATACAAATAAATCACAAATAAATTATTCCATCATCTCCCTTTCTCATTTCCCTTTCATTTTTCAGAGGTGCAGCCTCTGTCATAAATTTTTCTCTCTTAGCATCCATTGTTTTACACTTTACAACTAATACCCACATGCAAAATGTTGTGTGGATTTACATATTTTATCTTAATTTTTTTTCAATTAAATGTATTGGGATGACATTGGTTAATAGAATTATATAGGTTTTGCCCTGGCTGGTGGCTAAGTTAGTTAGAGTGTTGTCCCATACACCAAAAGGTTGTGAGTTTGATCCCTGGTCAGAGCACATACTTGGGTTGCAGGTTCAGTCCCCAGTTGGGCTCCATTTGAGAGAGTTTCTCTCACATCAATGTTTCTCTCTCCTTTCCTTTCTGGCTAGAATCAATGAACATGTCCTTGGGTGAGGATTTCAAAAATTATATAGGTTTCAGGTGTATGATTATATAATACTTCATCTGTACATTGTGTTGTGTATTTATTACCCAAAGTCAAACCTTCCATCACCATATATTTGATCTCCTTTGCCCTTTACTACCTCCAGCCACCTCTTTCCCTCTGGTAGTCCCTATACTCTTGCCCGTGTCTATGAGTTTTTGTTTATTCATTTGTTGCTTTAAGTTTTATACCCTACATATGAGTAAAGTCATATGGTTCTTAACTTTTTCCATCTGATTTATTTCACTTAGCATGATATTCTCAAGATCTATCCATGTTGTCACAAATAGCAGTATTTTATCTTTTCTTATGGCTGAGGAGTGTTCCATTGTATATATGTACCACCTTTTTTTTATCCAATCATCTATTGAAAGACACTTCAGTTGTTCCCATGTCTTGGCCACCACGAATCATACATGTAACATAGGGGTACACATATCTTTATGAATAAATACAGGGAACACTAAAATATATAAAGCAACTACTAACAGAACTAATGGGAGAAACTGACAAAAACATTATTATGGTAGGGGAACCTAAATACCCCAGTGACTGCTATGGATAAATCATCCAAACAGAAAATTAATAAGGAAATATTGGCCTTAAATGACACATTAGACCAAATGGACATATTGACATTTACAGAGCTTTTCATCCCAGAACACTAGATTATATGTTCTTCTGTAGTTCACATGGAACCTTGTCAAGGATAAACAGTATGTTGGGACACAAGATTAACCTTAACAAATTTAAGAAGATTTAAATCAGCCCTGTCTGGGTAGCTCAGTTGGTTTGTTAGACCATTGTCCTGACATGCCAAAGTTGCAGTTTGGATCCCTGGTCAGGGCACATACAAAAGTCAACCTATGAATGCATAAATAAGTGGAACAACAAATTGGTGTTTGTCTCTCTCTCTCTCTCTCTAATGAATAAATAAAAGAAATTTAAAAAATACTGAAATCACACCAAGCACACATATTTTTTCAATGAATGTAAATGGAAGGATATCACATGCAACATGCTTTTCCAGAAAACAGCTACTCATGTTGACCACATGTAGGTGAGGTTGGATTTGATCTGGGTCTTTTCAGTCTGATTGATTGTCCATGTTGAACTTGTTCATCCTTCATGCTGTGCAGGTTGTTGAGGAAAGTGAATTGCTTCATCAGAGTCTGTGGCACTTGTATTCCTGGAATGGTCTCTAATTCAGTATCTCCCAGTGTGGGAGGCAAGCCCACCTATGAGAAGAAGTGAAAGTGGATGCTGTGCAAATATAATGTCTCTCCCCATGTTCAAAGTCAGCTGTCTGGGCTGCTTAAGCAAACATAGGCTTTGAAGACAAGTTGGGAGCCTTGTGGATGAACTGCCACATCATTTTCCCCTCGCCAACCCCTGTGGTTTAGACAGAACCTTGTCAGCCTTCAGCCCTGCACTCCTGGTGAAATGGTCTCGAGATGAGACTCTCAATCTCCCTGTGCAAACATTTCAATGCGTGAGCCAGAGAGGTTGATGTGGATGGCGCCATGAGACATGAAGTGCCTTTTCTGGACTTTCTGGCCACTCCTGTCACTCTCTTCACAGGCAGCCTTGGCTGTGGTGGGTTTGGGGAGAGGAAGGTGCTCTGCTGAGTGGCATCATCCTGCAGTCACTGGGGGAGAAGGGAGGTGAATGCCCAGTCTGCATTTTTTAGAGACAGAGATGGAAAATAAAGCAGTGGCTTCCTGCTATTAAACGGGAGTGTGATTAGTTATAGGAAAATCAATTCATTCTCTGGCTTTGGGGAAGGCTTTTAAGTGTGAAAGGGGATGCTAATCCCCTGGGAAATGATTTTTAAGCAAAACTGCCTAAGTTCTGCCAGCTGGTTAGATAAACACCAGAGGGGAGGGGACAGCTTTTTTCTACATGTAGCAGAGGTTCCAGAGGAGCCTTCTTTCCTCCTTCTCCCTCCCTCTTTACTTTACCCCCTTCTTTCCTTCTCTCCCTCCCTTTGCTCCCTCCCTCCCTCCCTCTCTCTCACATTCAGTGAGTTCACTCTGTGCCTTGAAAACAGATAGAAACAGTCTGTCCTCCTGGAAGGCAAGGCAGCAGGGTGGCATAGTGGTGAACACAGAAACTCAGTGAGTGTATGACATTTAAAGAATACCTTCAGACAGGTACTTTTTACCTCGCCCCTT
Source organism: Phyllostomus discolor (assembly GCF_004126475.2). Taxonomy (NCBI): domain Eukaryota; kingdom Metazoa; phylum Chordata; class Mammalia; order Chiroptera; family Phyllostomidae; genus Phyllostomus; species Phyllostomus discolor. Next base: position 110,844,753 of record NC_040905.2, on the reverse strand, counting down.
CCCTTTGCTTCATTTCTTTTTTCGAGCTCTGCTGCTTTCGTTTGTGATCACTTCTCCATCTCCCTTTACCCTTCCTTCTTTTCTCCCCACCTTCGCTTGGAGAATCCAAGCATCTTGAAAATCATCCCTGAAGCAACCTGCAAAGTGTTGGTTGGAGGACACAGGTGAGCCTCCCTGCGGTTCGCCCCATGTAGAGACACACAGAATCCTGCCCTCTGGTCACTCCCAGAGCTGTAGGACCCAAAGCAAAGTTTCTCTTCAAGACCTGTGTTTATTTCTGCCCTCCCAGGGCTCCTGGGAGTCAGCATTCCTTTGGGTGAAAGAGCAGCCTTTGTTCTGTCCTGTGTGTGACCTTGTTTACCATCACTCATGCTTGGGTCCTTCATCTACAGCACCATGCTCCCAGCATCCCCCCTTGAGCCATTTCCACCTGCCTGTGTCCATATAGGCTCCCATCTCTCCCTCCATCTTTTATGCTTCGCTCTCTGGATGGACATGGGAAAGTGCTTGTTACGTAATTTCTTCTAACCAATCTTCCAAAGTATAAGTGTGATTTTCATATCAGTGAAAAGGTATAATGATAACAACAAAATATTTTTAATGAGGATGATGATGATATTTATAGGGCTAACATAGCCAGAGAGATTACTAGTCATCAGACACTATGCAGCACTTCACATATTTGATCTTACTTAATTTTTGGAACAACCTTATAAAGTAGCTGCTATCATCAACTCTTGTTTTACAGATGGGGAAACTGAGGCTCAGTGAGATTAACTAACTCTCCCAGAGGACCAGAGCTGGGAGATGAGCGCAGATTTGTTTGACTCCAAAGCCTCACTGCTCAGTGATGGTTTACCTGCTCAGTGATGTCCTACCCTTCTGGCACAGTAGGAAGAAGGGAAAGAGCAATGTGTTACATAATAAGAAGTTATTATTTTTCAGCAGAGTCTTCATTCAACATGAATGATAACAAGATCATACTCATGTAAACTTTTTGTGCTTTTCCAAGACCATACCACCCTGACCTCCATTCCAGAAATCTTTGTATGTCCTGCTTCAGACCCCACCTAGCCACTCAGCATTTACAAGCTTAACCAAGGACTAGTGGGGATAGAAACATAGCTATGTGGAGGGCTACAGAGGCAAGAACATAGGATTTGGAATCACACAGATTGGAACCTGAATTCCTGACCTGTCACTTTCTAGCTATAGTACCTTGTGTAGATTGTAGATCTCCTTTTCTTGGCTCATCTACCTCATATGCAAAAGGTTTCCAAGTCACAGGCTGGCTGCACAGACTGGTGGGTTACTCTGTGCAATGTGCACAGCACGTAGGTGGCTAGCATCACTCCTATTCTTTCTCAAGTCAACAAACTCTCCTCCCAAGGTCTTCTGTGCCCCACTGTGTGCATGCACATGAGTTTACCTGTGTGACAAAATTGGGGGCACTGAGCTGTGTGTTGGGCCTGGGTGACTGCTTCCTGCCTGTCTTCTTTGAGTGTCCCTCCCCTAACAGAACAACTTTTTCTGCCCCATTAGGAGCTGCCCTTCTCTCTTTGGAATGCTTGACTTGAGGGCCAAGTGCTGACTCTGGGAGATATTACTCATTTTCCAAAGGTGCTTAGAGCTGCTCATTTCCAAAGGTCATGGCTGGGGTGGCACAAGGCCAGCTGGTTTATCTGAAGCCACTGAGTACAGGCCATATGTGCCCTCTTGGAAAGGATACAGAGTTCAGGGGGCTATTCAGAGCTCAGCCAAGGCCAGCACACAGGAGGGCTTCTATTAGCTCCTGAAGGATGAGGGGATAAATCCCTTGCCTGCTCTTCTATCTTCCTTCTTACTTTGTAGATGTTCTGAGATCCCATCTGGTTGGTCACTCACCCAGCAAGGTGGGCAAGTGGAGGCCCAGCTGGTGTGAACTTTTGGTTGATGAGGCTGATGTCAAGAGTTTGACACCTATAGTGAAAAGTACATACACTTTGCAATCAGACATGTGTGAGTCAAATCCTAGTTCTGCCATGCTCTTGCTGTATCAACCTGGACAAATCAATTTATTCTTCGGCCTTAGTCCTCTCATCTGTAAAACGGAATCATAATTACAACTTCCTAGGGTTGTGACTGTTCAATGAGATAATCCATGTAAAGTGCTTCAAGGTATTCTTTGGCCCATAATCAATGATAATACTAAAGCCTGACCATGTCAGCTTCTGAGAGCTAATTGCTAAATGTTTAGGGATCTTGCAAGCTTGAAATTGGTCATGCCCTAGTGGGACTGTTTAAACCATGGAAAGCAGCAAACACTAGAAATCAGGGCTCTCCTACTCTCCCTGGAGCCCAAGAGGCTGCACTTGTTTGTTTCTTTCCTTTTTTACTGTTGGCTATGTTCTCTTTTCCAGTTCAGAACCATCCCCCAAGACTCAAAGTACAGGCATTTCTGGGCCAGTCTAGCCTGTACTGGATGTGAAAACATTCTGTTCCTTTCCCACCCAGCCCCACTGAACCTCTGAGAGCCCCAGGTTCTTTCACATATCTCCTGAACTTGGTGTGACAGCCTGGGGCTCACACAATCTAGGCCCCCAAGGGTCCTACTGCCTGATGGGATGCCCCTACCTCCTACAGCCCCTGTAATTCTTGTATTCTTGTCCTCCTTTCTTTTTTCTCTTCCTCTCTTCTCCCCTTCTCCCTTCCATCCCTCCCCTTCTCTCTCTCTCTTCCTCCCTTTCTCTGACTTCCACTATATTCTACCTTTATAAACTTCCAGCAGGTCTCTTCCACATCTTGGCACCCTTTCAGCACCTAGGACAGCACCCCCAAGCTTGTAGAGGCTCTTCTGTGGTGGATTACATTTTGCATTGCATTTATGTTCTTGGATACAGACAACAGTTTGGTGATGCCCAGAGGGAGGTGGGCAGGGGCTGGGTGAAGGTGAGTGAAGGGGGAAGTGGGGGGCATCTGTAATAGTGTCAACAATAAGTAAATAAAAGAGACAAATGCTAACCAAATATTTTAAGCAGCACACACACACACAAAAGAAGAAAAACATATTGCATTGCATTGCACTCTGGGTCCAGTCTGTACCTCCCATCCCAGGCCAAACTTATCCAAGTGACAATGCACTCACCAAGTCTTATCCATTTCCACACCTAGGAGAACAATTTAAGGACAGAGCTGACAGGTGGTGCCATCTTTAAGTGTGACCTGTTTGATTAATATCTGGAATTTAGGTTCCATGAGATTCACATTTGCACACCATCTTAACTCCAGATCCAGCACAATGCCTAGAATAATGGCTAGAACAATGCTTGGCTCTCATAAATATTTGGATTAATGAATGATAATCTGTAACTCCTTTGCCATAATAACCTTTCTGATTAAAACAGAAAGATAAACTACTTGGAGTGGAGAAAACCAGTTGTGTGGCTAGAATGGGATAGACTACATTGTTATCTCTTCTACTATGATAGCCTCATGCTCTTATACAAAGATCCAGACACTCAGACTTTCATAGAATTTTTCAGAAAAAAATATAAGACCTCAACAATTCCTTTCCTAGCCACCACCCTTTTATACCTTGGGAAGTGAAGGTCCAAAGAAGAGTGAGCTGTTCAGGTCATTTAGTCAAGGAGAAACACAGTCCACACTTAATCTCATGCCAGAGCCTGGCTGTTTAACTTTTATGATAACTTGCTTTTTTATTTTCCCTTGGCACCTTGAAGATATCTTCAATTAACTATAGGCAGCCTGGTTAACCAGCACTTAACCACCTATAGGTTCTTGTTCAGTATCTCTAAGTGATTTACTTCTGTGTCTGGCGTTGGGAAGAATTAGATTAATTGGGCACCCACGATGTACAAGGCACCAAACTGGGCACTTTGACATTCTGTTGCCTCATTTAATTCTCCTTATAATATTAAATGTTAAGGACTACTTTGCTCATTACCAAAATATAAGCTCCTAGAGTTTAAGTATCTTATCCAAGATTATCTGGCTGGCAAGAGTCAGAGGGAGTGTATCAATGAGTTGATTGACTTTCAATACTTTTGTGCCTTTTCTTGTATAAATATTCTTAAACTGCTCTTGGGGAGGGATAAAATATGCAATAGTTTGAAAAGAAATAGCTGTATGGTAAATAATGTGTGAAATAGGTATTAAATCAGTGGAACTAGGTATAACAGATTGAATATGTATTTAATTGCTGCCACGTGCTAGGCATTAAAGTGAGTTAATAAACACTGACTGTGTGGATAGAAGGGCAGAGAATTTAATTTGCATGAACTCCAGAAAATAAACTCTGGGCTCCTGTTTATTAAAGGACTGCCAGGTTGAAAGAAATTTCAGAATTCCAAACCTTAGTCTCATGCAGAATGCCCTCTGCAATGTCCAAAGACTCTAGGTGGCTACCCTACATGATGGGGAATGCCAGGTTTGTTTCTTTTCTCAGATAGCTTTTTTGTTGTTGTTGTTAGAAAGGCCATCACTACAAAGTGTCTCACGGCCTCTCCTGTAACTCTGTCTGTTGATTCCCAGGCTGTGAGCTCCATGGTGGCCCATACAGTGTTTGTCTTGCTCTGCACTGTATCTTTAGCACCTGACACAGGGACTGACTCATATTAGGTGCTCAAAAAATATTTGTTGAGCAAATGAATGGGTGGATGATGAACAGTCCTAGGTCTACTCTGAAAACCCAGGATAAATCTGATCTCTCCTTTGCATGCCAGTCCTTTCAGTATTTTGAGCCAGAAATCACATTTTTCATGGGAGACCCTCATTAACTGTTATTTTGTGTTTGGGGGTAGGGGTAGTGCTTTCTACATGCCAGAAGTGTTAATCACTTTACATGTGCATATTACTCCATTTTGCTCTTCCAACACCTCAGGGAGATAGGTAGTATGATGACTCCTATTTCACAGGTAAAAAAATTGGTAAATTGAGAGTTTGTGTGTGACTCAAGGCTACACAATAGCTGAGTCAGGATATGAACTCGTGTATCTCATTAATCATTTGAATGCTTCTTCAGGTAATAGGGCATGAGTTTACTCAAAACTTGGGGATTTCTCAGAGTTTGATAAAAGTGGGGTAAATTCAGGTCTTGCATTTTTCCACTCACAGAATTGGGAAAGAAATCATGACTAAGAGGAGATCTGCATTTACTGAAATGGCATGGCTTCTATAATGATGAAAAGTACTGGTTGTGATACAAGTGAGCAGTTAAGGACAGTGGATGGGAAAATACATTTCATGAATCTTTTCAGTATAAATTCCATGATAGTTTTTACTTACTTCATGGGACAAGATTGGAGTGGAAAAGCTAGTTTGAATCCTATTACCTGAATGTGGAAAGACCTTGAAAGTTGCAAACTTTCTCCTGCCGCTTGGGATTGGAGGTTGATTGAGACTTTTTATGAACACATCTGGCAGGAAGTCACATCTGTAGCAACAGCTGGCTGGAAAACGATTGAGATTGGAATGGGTTAGGTTCAGTGATCAATGGTGCTTTAAATTCCTTCCCAGAGCTTTCCAAGTGAATCCTAGTACAACTATAGAGGGAACAATTGGGTGAGGTGCTGTCACATTTGTCTTTTGTGGGGAAGAATGTGTGTCTTTGTTCAAGCTTTGTAGGCAGAGGAAATGGGTGTGCATTTTTCTCTATCTCACAGGTACAGCACAATCCTTGAGAGGGCTGGGAATTAACATTTTCTAGCAACTTGAGAATACACCTAAGTCTCAGCCTTACAAGAAGAGTAAATTAGTAGGTGGTGCCATTGAAGCCCCCATATTATTCTTTATTTCTCCTTGGAACTACTTTGCACTCTGGGAATTATTTTAAAAAGTATGTGCAATTATTGACTAAGTATCTCTCTTACATATCTCTAGATAGTAAACTCTAGGAGGGAAGGATGGTGTCCCCTATGTCTGTCTGGTTCACTAATATGCCATCAGCAGTTTTTGGTGTTGAGCTTGTAGTAGGTGTTCAATAAATGTTCATTGAGTGGTTGTCTGAAAATTAGTGTTCTAAAATAATAAAATCAATTATAATAGCAAAAATATTAATAACATGACTGATCTTGGGCTCAGGAAAAAAAACACGTTCAAATCTTCGCTCCACTGTTTCTTAGATGTGTATTCTTAGGCAAAACATTTTGACTCTGAAGTCTTGTGTGTCTTATTTTATAAAATGAGAACAATAATAGCTGCCTTAAAGGATTGTTGTGAAAGCTGAAAGAAATAGTGCATCTCAAGCACTTAGCACAATGGCTAATGTACAATTAAAATTAGTGTTATTTGTTATTGTTAATAACAATATTGTATACAATATTGTATCAATTGTATCAATTGATACAATGTTATTATTGTTATTTGTTAATATAATTATCATTATTAGTGTGTCTTGAAACACTCTTACATTTATTTAGGAGTGATGGTTGGGAGAAAGTTGCATTTGTTATGTTGTAAACCACTTTATTGAGATACGATTGGCATACACAAAGCCATACCTAATTTATTGTGTACCACTTGGTGAGTTTGGAGATAAGCTCACACTTAGGAACTCATCTCCACAATCTACACCATAAACCTATCACCTCCAAAAGTTCCCTCTTGCCCTTACTTTTTGATATTAATGATGATAAGAAAAGCCAGCCAAAGATATAGAGCTCTTGTAGCTACACCCAAAGTTTCTTTTAAATAAACCTACTGTGAATATGTATGGTTGTATCTCTTAATTGAGGGTCTGTTTACTAATGTTCTTTGAGAATGACTTGGATGAGTTGTAGACCTTGGGTTTCACCAACTTCAGCGCAAGCTCTAATGGTCTTAGGACTATACTTTCCTGGCAACAACAGTAACTGCACTAATAACAGCTAACATATAAACTCTTACTGTACAACCAACCAATCACAGTCTTTCTCATACTTCACCCATGTAATAAAATAGTGAGGTGGCTGCTACTATCACCATTTTACAGAAGAGGAAATTGAGGCTGGGATGAATAAAATACATGCAATCACGGGGCCAGTAAGTGGCTGTGGAATAAGAATGTGAACCCAAACAGTCTGACTCCAGAGTCTGAAATATTGACCACTACACTAAAGTTCATCTCTCACATACAGATACTCAGTATTCACTTGTTGAATAAAGGGGGGATAGACTGAGACTTGCAGATCCTTGATCCTATTTCCCAACCTAGATTGCAGAACAAGGTTGGGAAGGGCACTTGTCATGGGGCTTCAAGTCAGTTGTGCATAGAAGCAAGGCCAGGATTAATCCAGCAAATGGGCTGGTGAGAAGAGTTGAAGAAATGCCAGCAGACCTGGGGTATTTATTCTCTTCAGCTGTTTGATAACTAGGGCAAACAACCTTCTAGGAAGCTTAAACTCCAAGACTAAGATGTCAGTTGAGGTTGGAAAGGTATCCTGGCATGAGCTTAGTAAAATTCTCATTGCCATTCAGATTTGGGGCTGAAACAAGCCCAAGAGAACCAGGCTATACTACCTGAACATGAACCTTGAATGACTATGTCCTAGAGTCATCATCTAACTTTGGTCACCAGATTGGAAGACTTGATTCACTTGATGAAACTTAAGAGTGGTGATTTTTCTCTTTGGACAAATTGTAGTAAATTTCCAATTCAATTGACTCAGATGATATATCAGTCATTCTCTTCCCTTCCTTTACCAGAGAAGAGTTTGACCATAATACAGGGACATTCAGGGTCCCAGTACCACACTAGGAAAGTCGACTGGCCATTTTAGCTGAAAGGGTAAATGTGCACCTGCAGTAATAAATATCAAAAAGATAAAGAATACCCTGCCCATCCATCCATCCATCCATCCATCCACCTACCTACTCATCATTCCATATGAATACCCATTTTTACAACAAGTATATAATCAGTGCTTATGTATAGTCTCCATGCTGAGCACTGTGGGTATAAAGTGAATATCGAAGACCTATTCCCCTGGCCTCAGAAAATCCATAGTCCTCGGAAAGGAGGATCTATTTGTATCTTGTAGTTGAAACCATCCCTGTTATATAAAGGACGCCCAAGCAATGTATGCTGGATAGATGAATGAATGAATAAATACACCACATAGACACTGTTAAAAGAAGTCAAGTTCAAGTGAAGAGGAAGCCCAGCCAAGTTAGGGAGGCAGGTATGAGGCTAGGAAGGGGGAAGTAGCAGTTTAGAACCAGAGGCTGGATGAGCCAGGAAGGCACAACAGGTTCAGAGGGTGAGCCCTGGGGCTAGAACTGCCTCTTCATCCAACTGATTTTAGCTTGAAGACTACCCACTGCCAAGATTCTTGAAGGTTCTGGACCAGGTATTTTTGACCTGAAGTCCATAGGTAGAATTCAGGGATTCTAAAAACTTGGATGTGAAAAAAATGACATCTTTATTTGCATTCATTCTAACTACAAAGTTAGAATTTCCTTCTATTATGAATGTAGGCAACAAACAGAATCTGTGACTGTCATCAGTCGAATTATAGATCTTTTCATATCACATTACAGTTGTTGCTGATATCCCAAAATATTATTTATGCCCATCACTCACTACTTTGAAATTATGATAGTCATTAAATCTGCTGCTAGATCTTGTTATTTAATGCGTTAATAAAGAAATTGATGTGTTGCCAAATCACAAGTTTGTTTTTAAAATATTTTGATAACTTTTTGGCAATATCACTGATGTCTCTATATTCTTTTTTTAAAAATGATTTTATTGTTGTTGAAGTACAGTTGTCTGCATTACTTCCCCCAACCCCAGCCATTCCCACTTCCCACCCTTAATCCTACCCTCTTTTTTTTTTAAGATTTTATTTATTTATTTTTAGAGAGGGAAGGGAGGGAGATAGAGAGAGAAACATCAATGTGTGGTTGCTGTGGGTTATGGCCTGCAACCCAGGCATGTACCCTGGCTGGGAATCGAACCTGCGACACTTTGGTTCGCAGCCCATGCTCAATCCACTGAGCTACGCCAGCCAGAGCTAATCCTACCCTCTTTTATACATATTCCTTGATGACTCTTCCCCCTTTATCCGTATTATCCCCTCCCCCTCTCCTTTGGTTACTGTTAGTTTGTTCTATATTTCAACATCTCTGCTTATATTTGCTTGCTTGCTTGTTTGTTTTGTTGACTAGGTTCTGCTTGTAGGTGAGATCATACAGTATTTGTCTTTCACCACCTGGCTTATTTTATTAGCATACTGCTCTCCAGTTCCATCCATGCTGCCGTGAAGGGTAGGAGTTCCTTTTTTCTTTCTGCTGTATAGTATTCCATTGTGTAAATGTACCATAGTTTTTTGATCCATTCATTTACTGATGGGCACTTAGGTTGCTTCCAGCACTTGGCTATTGTAAATTGTGCTGCTATGAACATTGGGGTGCGTAAGTTCTCATGGATTGGTGTTTCAGGGTTCTTAGGATATAATTCCAGCAGTGGAATTGCTAGGTCAAAAGGCAGTTCCATTTTAAGTTTTCTGAGGAAGTTCCAAACTGCTTTCCATAGTGGTTGTACCAGTCTGCAGTCCCACCAACAGTGCACTAGGGTTCCCTTTTCTCCACAACCTCTCCAATACTTGTTTGTTGCTTTGTTTATGATGACCATTGTCACTTTTATGAATTTAAAAACATTCTGAGAAGGGGTTTATAGCCTTCATTAGACCAAAGGGGTTCAAGGTGAACACAAAAAGCTTAGAATCTCTGGTTTAGAATCAAATGCCTTTTTGTTCAGAGAGAATGAGATGCATATTGGTTGTTGGTGTTAGAGAATTGGGGTCGGGGAAAGGATGTTTAGAGACAAGGTGTTTTGGCTGACTGGCTGGTGTTAAGTGGTATTCCCAAGTGCCCCATTGAGAGAAGGTAATTTAGTGAAAGCTCTTTGACTCCCCGTTGAGTCCTTATGACTAGGGTCTTTTATGAACAGGAACACCTCACCAGGTTTTGATGGGCTTCGCTGGTAAAGTCCACTGACTAGCAAGGAAGCTTCAGCTAATCACTTCAAAACTAGAACATGGAGGGGGGTATTACCCTCCAGATGCTTGTACCAGACTTTCAAATTTATTATCATTTCAATGTGAATAATGAATGCCATGTGTTGTGCGATGTATTCTTTTAGGTTTATTAAACCACCTGGATGCTATTCCAATTGAGTGTTTTCATCATCCCTCAAAGAGATATGAAACTTATGGTTGCAGTTTGCTCTGTTTAGATAATTTTGACATTCTACCCCGATACGGTTCATGATTGTTTTGTATTTTCCATCGAAGTAAAGTGCTTAAAAGTAACTAGTTCAGAGCTAAGCTGATAAAACTAACAGATCTGTAAATTGGGCTATGGATGGCTCTTTAGAATGTCTGCTGTGCCTGAGAGGTGAGCTGAAGCAGGCTGAGTGGTGGATGAGACAAGGGTAGATGGGGACAAGAGCCCCAGTGCAGAGCAGGGAGTTCCAGTTCACTTACTATTGCAGCTGCTGTGTGTGCAGATTGAAACTGAATTGTCAGTGTATCCAGGAGGAAGTGCTGGCCCTCCAAGAATGGCTAGAAATAGGGTTGAGGCAGTAAATGCCATGTTAAGCTGGCTGCAAGCTGTGTTCTGGCATGGCCAGAAGCCCTGGCTCAATGGCAAGTCCACCTGATTATGCATTCCTGTCATTTTCCTTGTGGGATTTAGAAGGGAAGAGAAACTCAAAGGTCTCTTGTTTTCCTTCACCATATCTCTTCATGACTTAAATGATTTATTTTTCCTACTAATTTATTAGTAAGTATAGATTAATAATAAATAATTTAAAAGTAATATAATGAACGAATCATACATGCTATATACCCACCCAGATCCAGTGACTGTGAATGTTTTTCCACCTTTGCATTGTCTGCATACATTGTGCATAAAAGTATGTGTGCCTGCATGTTTGTGTGTGTGGACCACAGCAAAGTTTCAGGTATCAACTCTAAAACCTTTAGCCTGCATCTTCTAAGAATAACAACATTATCTTTCCTAATCACAATTTTCAGATACCTGAGAAAAATTAACAATTATTCCCTAATGTTATCTAATATACAGTATATAGTCAGATTTCCCCAGTTGTTCCCTCAAATATTATTTTAAATCCCCTTTTAAAAGCCAGGTGGTGGACATTCAATTCAATATACATATCATATATCATAGACATGTACACTTGAAACGTATATGATTGTTGTGATCATATTAACCAATGTCACCCTAATACATCTAATAAAAGTACTATGAGTATAAAAATTATAATAAATCATTAAAAACCAGGATTCCATAAAGATTTATATGTTTCATTTGACTATTAACCTTTGAGTTTCTTTAAATCTGGAACAAACATTCTCAATATTTTTGGTTTCAAGATCTCTTTACACTCTTAAAAGTGTTAAAGAACTTTTGTTTATATGGATTATATCTGTTTATATTTACAGATAGAAATTGACACTGAGAACTTTTTAAAATGCCGGAATATATAATCACATACTCCTTTATCTACTATAACAATGATATCATCATATATTTGGACTATTACAACACAGTTTTGGATGCTGGAAGTCCAAGATCAAACTGCTGGCAGATTTGGTATCTGTTGAAGCCTGCTTCCTGATTCATAGACAGCTGTCTTCTCTCTGTGTGCTCACATGGTAGAAGGGGCAAGGGAGCTTTGTGGGGGTCCCTTTTATATGGGTGCTAATCCCATTGATGGAGGCTCCAACCTCATAAGCAAATCATCTCCCAAAGGTCCTACCTCTTAATACTATCACATTGGATGTTAGGTTTCAACATGTGAATTTGGGTGGGGGACACAAACATTCAGTCCATAATACCAGGGTTGCTGCTAAGTATCCTACAATGCACAGGATAGCCTCTCTACAACAGAAAATTATGCAGCCCTAAATGACAATAGTGCTGAGGTTGAGAAATCCCCATCTATATTCACTTATGAGTTTAATCATTAGTTGGGAGCTTAGGAGGTGCAATTAAAAAAAAAAGATTTTATTTATTTATTTTTAGAGAGAGAGGAAGAAAGAAGGAGAGAGAAACAGTGATGCAAGAAAGAAACACCAACCGGTTGCATTCTTGCTTTCATTTTCTCAGTGTGCCCCTTGCTGTGGCTGCCCTGTCTGTCTGCTTTGTCCATGCTTTGTCTCTTTGAGGGGCTGATTTTTAAGTGGTAACACCTTGAAGGAACTGTGTCTCTTGGCTCAGGGGTCCTCAAATCAAGCTGTACACCAGCATCAATGTGATCATGATAAAAATACAGATCCCAATTCCTCCTCCTAGACTTTCTGCTGCAGGACCTAGGAATCTTGTTGACAAACTCCCACAGGGCTGCTGCTTCTTCTTTTTCTTCTTCTTCAAAGATTTTGTTTATTTACTTTTAGAGAGGGGGAAGGGAAGGAGAAAGAGAGGGAGAGAAACATCAATGTGTGGTTGCCTCTCATGCATCCCCTGCTGGGGACCTAGCCTGCAACCCAGGCATGTGCCCTGACTGGGAATTGAACCAGAGACCCTTTGGTTCACAGGCCAGTACTTAGTCCACTGAGCTACACCAGCCAGGGCCCACAGGGATTCTTGCAGTTGAGGTGGAGAACCTATGGAAATGTGCTTTTCAGAAAATGATAATCCCTTTACTGGACAAGATGGCACTTGGTTTTCGTGGGCCAAGGTCCTTTTTCTTTTTTCCTAATTCTTGGACCCCATAGAAAAAAAATGATACTCCCAGTTTAAAATCCTGTTATGACTTCTCATTGTCTTCAGAATGTAATACCCACATTCCTTTCCTGATGTGCAGGTCCTGAATGCTTTGCTCCATGCCCACCTCTCTCATCATCCTGGGCTGCTCTCTCCTTTAATCACCTGCTCCAGCTGCATTGACCTTCTTTTAGCTCCCTAAACAAGTGTTCTCTATCTCAGAACCTTTGCACCTACATGCAAACCATTCCCTCTACTTTAAATTTACTGCCTCTTTCATTCTAGGCAGGTGGCTCCTTCTTCCCCTTCAGGGTCGGCTCCAAGGCTGCCCCTTTGGACAGGTCATCTCTGACCTCTTTATTCCTAAAGTAGTCCCCTCTTATTATCTCACATTCCACCATCTTCCTTCCATTTCCAGTAACACCCCCAATTGACAAAATATGTGGGGTTGTGTATTTGTTGTCTTGCAACCAGCTAGGATCATAGGGATGGAGTCTTGGGCCACTACTGTGGGCCCAGAACCTGGTTCAGTATTTGATATATCATGCCACTCAGTAAATATTTAGTGGATAAATGAATGAATGGGTATATGTCTAGACTTTCTCCATCTGTTTCCCTGTGTTTGCCAAGTGCCACTAATCTTAGAACGGATCCTAGAAAACTCAGTCTGGGAGGAAGGACACTTTTGCCCCCTTAGACTTACAGGTCCCCTTACAGGTGGGTGCTGGGCCTGACTGTGTTCAGAGGCCTCACGTACCTATGCCTGCCAAGGATGGGCAGGGCCATGCCATGCCCTCTGAGCCCACAGAAGTGTGGACCAGTGTCAGCAGGCCTCAGCCTCTCAGAGACCTCTGCTGAAAGCAGTTGTTGGCATGTGTGTTGGGAGAGAAGGAGAGCAAGGAAATGTCAGAGGGTGAATGGGATAATCAGGCCCCAGCCATCAAAACTGCCACCCACTCAAACCTGTCAGACTCTACAACAGAAATCTTCCAGGTGTGTCAGCTTCTTCATGTATCTAATGGCAGGGGGAAAAATGCACCAAGGGAGGCTTGTTGGGCTGGTGCCGATTGCCTGGAGCCTTCTCAAGCTCTGACTGAGAAAATCTAACATGGGTATGAGGCCCTTTATAGGAGGAAGCAGCTGGAGAGCAATGGACATTTTATCAGGGTATGCGTTGTCTGTTACATTCCCAGAGTGTGAAATAAATGCCCAAATAGAGCCTCATTATCCCCTTTTTGTTTCCCTTCTCATTTCATCCATGTGGGTGCTCATGAGACTAGGCAAAGGCCTTGCAACCCCTTGGTACAACCAAGAGAGCTAAGGAGAGTCTTCAGTGATATTGTATATTGCTCTCACAACAGGTGCATTGCTCCATTCATTTAATTCCTATTATTCCCTGGATCTCTCAGGTATTACACTAGAGGTTGGGGAGAGAGCAGCAAACAGAATGGACTGGATCCATCCCCTTGGATCCTGCATTCTATTAGAGATAGAAAGACAGGTGTTAATTGAAGACACAGGTAAACAAGATACTTATAGACTGTGATAAATTCTACAAAAGAAGGAAGCAGGTGATGTGACACAGAGTGGCCTGAGGGTGGGGTGAGGGGAGGTGTCTACTCAGATAGATGAGGAAATGATGTAGCCAGAAATCTGAAGGATGAATTTTAACCCACATCTCTACACACCTTATTTTTTTCTGAATAGAGAATAGATCTCTATTTTTTTTAAGGTCAAAGAGTCCAAAAGAAATTGTAATTAGAAAACATCAGGGTGGTATAGACTGATTAGTGATTTAGCCCAGGATTTTTCATGGAACCCCAGGAGGACCCATCTTGATTTCACCAGCATTCAGTTTGATGGACCAAACATCTCTTAGCTATGTGGACTGACCTAAGTGTGTGGCTCTTGGGGTTTGCTTTGTTCTTCAAAGGCCTGTTCAGAGTCTACCCTTAAGTTATACTGAGGTTGATAAAGATGCCTCTACCTCTATCTACTTTCAAGACAAATCAGTGCCTATTTTGCTGATATTTACAAAGTAAAAGCATTTGGCTTTATGCATATGCCCCACTATTTTTGTGGTGGTTGTTGCTTGTTTTTTTTTGGTGTCATTAACAGTTACTTTTAACTTTTGTAGTTGTCATATGATATCACCTTTAACTGGAACCTAATCAACAAAACAAACAAGCAAGCAAAATATAACCAAAGACATTGAAATTGGGAACAAGCTGACAGTAACCAGAGAGGAAAGGGGAGGGGATAATGGGGGAAAAGGGTGAAGGGTTTACAGGAATTTTGTAGTTTTTTAAAAAAATTTGGGTTTATTTACCCTCCTGCCTTGACTCTTGAGTTGAAAGCTTCATTTAGTTATTTACTCTTCCTTTTTTTCTAATACATACATTTAAGACTATTCGCTTTCCTCTAAGAACTACTTTGGCTGTATTCTGTCATTTTTGCCCTGAAAAACCTTGTCATTTTGTTTTTTATAATTATAATTTTCATTTCTATTTTCTCTTTAAAGTTGTAACTTTAAGTGATCAACTATACATATAGTTTGGGGAGCCAATTGTGGGTTTTTTTTTATTTTTAATTTTATAAGATAAAATGTGGTTCAGTAACTATCAACTCACACAGAATCTTGAGATTTACTGTGTAGTCTGGTACACAGTCAGTTAAAAAATTCAAAAAATATACACTTGAAGATTATTGGTTTGATTAAATGCCCTATAGCTTTTCTTATTTTTCTGCTTTACCTATGGCTTTATTTTAATTTATCCTCTTTAGCTGGTGTTTCTGTGAAGAAGCTTTTTAGATGGTTTTGTTTTGCATATCTCTAGCACCAAACCAGAAATTCCCAAGTAACAAGAATAAAAAGAAAAAGAAAAAAACAACCCTTCATCACCTCTCCAGGTTGGTCAAGGGAATAGGTCTGCTAATGAGACTTTACAGTGAAGTGGGGCTGAGCTTATTGATGTAGTTAAACTGTCTACAGCAAGAATGTCGGCAGAGAATGAGGTGTATGCCTCTGGACCACTTTTAGGGGATGGCAGTGGCTCCATTGGTTGGTTTCTTTAATGAGACATTTTAAAGAAATACAGCATTTTGTCCACCATGGGGGAAAACATTCTAGCAACCTTATCATCAACCAGCACACTTCAAAAAAGGACTCATAAAAATATAAAATTAAGGTCATCTCTGAGGTCTCTGGCTGAGCTGAATAAACCTTGAAGCAAAAATCATATCTTTTCCCAAAGCTTACTTACCACAGAGCTTTGGAGATCTGTGAGAAAGAATAGCACTCAAACATAAGGCTTGATTGGTATCATAAAGCACTAGAGGTGGTTCTAATAACTCTTGTGGCTGCCGGAAAGCACTTCTAGAGCAATCAGTGACACAATCATACACTTCAGGCATCTCCACAATCCCTTCTGGGAGCATAAACAGGCTGTATCTAGGCTGGATCATTTTCCTCTTCCAACTAAACTGTAGCCTTTGGGGAAGTGACAGGAAGGTAGGTATGCATAACAGCTCTTCATTTAACCAAACCAGCAGTTTCTCCCTTCCCTCTCCACTGTCATAAAGATGTCACTCTTCTTTCTCTGTGTGTGACAAAGCTTTTGATAGCAGGCTCCTCCTTGTTCCCCTTCCACTTCTGTTTAACATGCCTGTTTTAACACATGCTGTTGTTCACCATTATCTTAGAAATGTGTTTATTTAGTCTGAAGTCACTGGACTGGTAGCAGAGGGAGCACAGTTTTCAGTCCTCTGGTGCAGATTCTCCCTGACTTGTTTATTTAATTTAGTTTCTCTGGGGCTAGTTTCCTAGGCTTGGGTAGGGAAAGCATTACAGTAATTAGATGCTGTTATCAGGATTCTCCAGAGAAACAGAACAAGTCAGTTAGATATAGAAATAGGTATATAGCTATCTCTCTCTCTCTCTTTATACACACACATACATATTTATTATAATGAATTGGCTCATGCAATTATGGAGGCTGAGAACTCCCAAAATCTGCCATTGACAAGTGGGGGCCCAGGAGAGAGAATGGTCTAGTTTCAGTCCAATTCTGAAGGCTCAAGAACCAAGAGAGTTGATGGTACAAGTTCTAGTCTAAAAGCAGAAGAAGACCACTGTTCAAGCATGAAGACAGGTAAAGAGACAGTAAATTCTACCTTAGTTAGACTTTTTGTTTTATTAGGTCTTCAACTGATTGGATGAGGCCAGGCCACACTGGTCAGGGTCATCTTTACTCAGTCTACTGATTCAAGTGTTTATCTCATCCAGAAACACCCACTTAGGCACACCCAGAATGATGTTTAACCCCATGTCTGGGCACTCTGTGGCCCAGTCAAGTTAACACATAAAATTATCCATCAGAGCTGCATATGTAGTATTCATGGCATACAATTAAAACAGTCCTTGCCCACTCAATCCAGCAGGATTGTCTGAGCACCCACATACATAATTGGACAACAATAACAAAAGTCCTAACTCAAAACTAAGTTGTACAAAACAAGAAGGTAACCCTTACAAAACTGAAGATTCCAGAGGGTAGGTCTTTTCTATCAGGCATGATGGAGTCTGGAGCCTCCAGTGATGCTATGGGGAATCTGTCTCACCACCACTTTCCTCTGTTTTGGTTTTATTCTTAGGTAGGGTCTCTCCTCTCGGTGGAACAATGGTCTAGCAGTTCCAGACTTGAGTTTTACCACCTTTTCTCACCCAGCAGTAAGCATAGCCAAGTTTCTACAGAAATCCCAAGGCTTCTGTTCCTTGGGTAAACCTGGGTCAGGTACCCATCCCTAAACCAGTCCTGCGGAGGAAGGTGAGAATAAGATGACTGCCTTAGATCAAACCACAGGGAAAGAGCATGAGGAAGGGGTGACTTCTGAATAAAAACTTAGGGTTTCAAAACCAGAAGTTAAATGTGGAATTACCATGTGACCCAGCAGTTCCATTCCTAAGTTCATAGGTCCATACAAAGACTTGTATACAATTGTTATAGCAGCACTACTTGTAATATCCAAAAGATGTGAATAACCCAAATATCCATCAACTAATGAGTGAATGAACAAATGTGGTCCATACATACAATGGAATATTACTCAGCCATAAGAAGGAATGAGGTATTGATACATGCTATGAAATAGATGAACCCTGAAAATATTATATTTATGAAAGAAGCCAGCCCTAGCTGGTGTGGCTCAGTGGATTGGGCACCAACCTGTGAATTGAAAGGTCACTAGTTTGATTCCTGGTCAAGGCACATGCCTGGGTTGTGGAGCAGGTCCCTAACTGGTGGTGTGCAAGAGGCAACCGATCGATGTTTCTCTCGCACATAGATGTTTATTTCCCTCTTTTTCTCCCTCTCTCCCTATCTCTCTAAAAATAAATAAAAATAAAAAATCTTTAAAAAATATTAAAAAAGAAAGAAGCCAGACATAAAATGTCAAATAACGTGTGATTCCACATATATTAAATATTTAGAATAAGCAGATTCATAGGGACACAGAGCAGGTATGTGGTTGCTAGGGACTGAAGGAGGGCGGATTGGGAAGTGACTGCTTAATGGACATGGGGTTTCCATTTGGAGAAATGAAAATGTTCTGGAACTACATAGTTGTGATGGTTGCACAACATTATGAATGTACTGTCACTAATGGTAAATTTTATGTTATGTGTATTTACCACAATAAAATATAAATATGAATCCATTTTGAATTAAAAAAGAAAACTAGAGAAAGCAAGATAGGAATGCTGAGTGGACAAAATCATTCTATAGCCCGTGCTCATAGGGAAATCATCAAGATCAAAACCAACACCAATTACAGGGGAGAACAATGGGGGGGGGGGAGAATGGGGACAATTGTAGTTGAATAGCAATAAAAATTTAAAAAATAGAAATTTACATAAAAAACCCAACCCCAATTAAACTAGTAATTATGGGGTAAGATACAGAAGATGTAGAAACATACATGCATACACCTCTCTCAAGCCACAAGACCTAATCACCTTTTGTAAGTCGCTGCTCTTTGATACATTTGAGGTCCCAGGCATCTGTAGAAGAAGCAGCTCTCAGACTTTACAGAGTTCATCCTAGACTCAGATATTCCCTGTTCCCATTTTTTTTTTTTTGAAGAAACAATCTAAGGTCCTAGGTCCTTCACAGGGAAGCCTTTCTTATCAGTACAACTATATGAGTTTATTGAGTTCCTATTATGTATCTGGTACTTTTCTTAGATGCCATCCAAACTTGGGTGTGTATTAGTGGTAAATCTAACAACAGTTTAATTATTGTCTACTATGTGCTAGAGTCTCTGATAAAGACATTACTTCTTTTCTTTTTTAAGATTTTATTTATTTTTATTTTTAGAGAGGGAAGGGAGGGAAAAAGATAGAGAGAGAGAAACATCAATGTGCAGTTGCTGGAGGCTGTGGCCTGCAACCCAGGCATGTACCCTGACTAGGAATCGAATCTGCGACACTTTGGTTCGCAGCCCGAGCTCAATCCACTGAGCTACGCCACCTAGGAAGACATTAATTATTTTCTCATTGGATTCTCACAAAAGATTTTTGAAATAGGTACTGTTATAATCTCCACTTTACAGATGAGAAGACTGAGGCTCAGAGAGCTTAAGGAAGTGGTTCAGCTGCTAGGTGACAGAGACATGATTCAAAATAGAGCTCCCAAATGTCAAAACTCCTGCTATAAACCAACCAACATAGTAAATTAGGAAAATAGAAAATTCTGGGTGTTCTTTGCCCCATACAAACCAGAGAAACATCCATTAGGATACACAAATTAGACCATCTTGCTCCTGACTGTGGTGTCCCTATTTATAGAGTGCCCAGCTGATGCTATTTCTAGCTTAAGCTGGAAGGTTTTCTTTTTTAAGTTTTTTAAATCATTTTTTTATTGTTGTTCAAGTACAGTTGTCTCCATTTCCCCCCCACCACCCTCCTCCACCCCACCCACCCCCACCTCTCACCCTCAATCCTACCCAACTTTGGCTTTGTCCATAGGTCCTTTACACATGCAGGATAACAGGGAGAAAGAATAGGAATGGTTGCCAAGGAGCATGTATAAAGGACCCATGGAAGGTTTTCTTTGAAAGTTTCAGTCTGCAACTTGAAAGCAAAGATAGGCTAGAAAAGAGCTGGGAGTGCACATCATCAAAATGTGTTCTGAAATCCAAGAGTAAGGACACCGGTGCGGAGAGATTATCATCTTACTAGTGTAGGAGGATAAAGATGATCAGGCAGGGATGCTCCATTATTTATAGGAATCCAGCTCTTTTCTATACACTTCACTGAGGCATTTGATATATTTGTGCTGCGGATTAACACTGATGTTATTTTCTTTAATGTCTGTTTTTAGTGTATGCAGTGTATGCGATGCATGTTGGCATTCAGGAAATTCAGCCAGAGGAGAAAAACAATAGTATTAATTAGGAATGTCAGTCATGGGTGTTATGAAATTCAAAACTGCCAAGTTTCTGGAGCATTTAGTGGTAATTATAATAGACTGTGGAGACAAGCTGTTCTTCATTCCCTATAAAAAAATGCACAGTTTGATGGGCAAGTGATCAAAGTGCTAATGCAAACCCTTGTGAAAGGGGTGCCTCTTTCACTCTGTTATTTTTAGGACTCAACGCTTTTGCTAATTCAGGGCTGCCCAGAGAGAGGAGACCATCTAGTGAATATGAGGCCCCTTGTCTTTTTATAATTTAAAATTACTGCTTGATTTTTAAAATATCTCCACACAGTTTGGAATGTGTGTGGGGGGAGGGGTGGCAAATGATACCACCCACTGGCCTGGCAGGATATTCAGATTTAAATCCAAGCCATAGCCTTTTTCCAGGTGAAGTCACACCTATAATCAATTTCTCTCAAAGCGATGAATAATAAAACCTCATCCTATGTTCTTTGGATAACCCAGTTAAGTGGGTGGAGAAATTTGAATATCTGAGATTGAAATAAAAGGGGTGCTACTTACCTGATTTTTCTCAGGCTTCTGAAGTTTAAATTTCTTGATTTGTTTTTGGAGTATTCATATCAGCCTAGGGACAGGGAATGGACCAGATGCAACCAAAGGGATGTAAGGGCTCCATTTTCAGTACCCTAATTTCTTGTATTATTTTATGAGGCTTAGAATAGCCCTTTGAGGCTGTCTGGGCAGATCCCAGCCCCCACCTGATGAAGAAATTCAGTTGCAGAGATAAAAAATCTTGCCCAAGGTTATTCAGATGCTCAGTGTCAGGAGGGTTCCTGATTTCATGCCTGGTGCTGACTGCACTTCACTCTGCTTCTTCTTACCATTTCTGGAGATGCCCCAGGGCCTTTGCACATGCTGTGATATGTCTGTTGTGCTGAACCTCTTAAGTCTGGTTGTCAGCATACTTCTTTCTTAAAGGACATACACTCCTCTCCAGTCCCAAGAAAGGATCCAAATTGATGGAAAGGGTAAGTGTGACATGATCCCTAAAAGAATGATATTTTACCTGATTAAAAAAATAGTCAAACAGGGCTGAAAGAATAAATCAAAATTTCCAGGAAACAGCACTGCAGTGGGAGACTCAGAATCATCCATCTCTGATTTTTTTTTCATAGTCACCACCTCCATTAGCTGGAGATAATGATGTCAAGAGGAGAAAACTCTAGCTGTTTTTGGTTTGCCTGTAATTTGTATGACTTAAAGAAACCCAGATAAATTCAGTGGTATCTGATAGTCCTAGCTGGATGTGAGAAATAAAGGAGTGATGATGAGAGGTCCTTCGCAGTATGTTTGTGTCTGTGGGTTTTTGTTTTTAATAATTAATAGCAGGTCCTTTTTCATCCTGAAGTTTTTCAGAAATAATTGGGTAGCTTGGGGTTGGACCAGTAATTGCTAAGAGATATGCTGGCTGTGGTTAAGACTCCATTCCTGGGCTGGTTTGTCAGTGGAAACACCCCCTCCCCCTCCCAGTGGTTTGGAAGAATGTCTAGCAGCATATCTGCATCCTTTGGAAAAGCAGGGCACGTTTTCCTGCTGACACACACAAGCCTTATAATTTAGCATTAGAAAAGAAAAATGGTTTAGAACAAGAAAATATATTTAGAGCTCATTATTCAAGCAGGAGTCAGAGAGAAGGGGCAAGGACGTAGCCAGTCAACGAGAAACAGCTCACATTACAGGGTCAGAAGGAAGCATGTGCCTGGCACTCAGATGCTGGGCAGGAAGGGCGACAGGGTCAATATCAAAGTTGAGAATCAGTAAGAGAAGGTGCATGAGGTTGCTTTCTCCCTAAGTAAGCCCATCCTGAAGACTCTGTCCAGATGCTCCTTTCTTGCATGTCTTTTCTCTCCCTGGCTCCCAGAAAAGAGCAATTCGAAGTGAATTTCTGTGTTCCAGCTCCAGTGAGGCCTCTGCTTAGCGTTCAAATAAATGCTGGCATTGCTGTCACTGAGGCCAGAGCTACTTGTCCTGTCAAATGGAACGGGGTCTTAGAAGCAACTATCCCAACTTGATGAAGTTCATGCCTAGCTTTGGGTGGAAGGCCATACCTGCAATGCTTTCCCCATCTTTAACTCACATTTCTTTACTCTCTCCCTATCTACCTGCTGTGCCGACCTGCCAGCCATCTGTCCCCACTTGCTCACTCTTCTGCCATATATATGAATATAATGAAGTGAATCACAATGTTCTTGGCCACATTCCAGGGCTTGCAGCCTTTTTCAATGTTGCCTGAAACCTGTTAGCATTGCCTCAGTTAGTATTTTGCCTGTATTATCTACGTTAGCCTTTCTTTTAACCACCAATGCTGGTTACAAAAGGAAAGGGAGAATGAGAAAACCTCATGGGTGTCAATACATCCAAGGGAAGAGGAAGAGCGAATGCTTTTTGAAGGTCTGTGGTGTGCAAGGGATTATGCTAGCTGCTTTATAAACACTATCCATTGCAATTAAGTACTTATTGGGCTGGCCAAAGAGTTTGTTTAGTTTTTTTCCTTATGATGGCTCTAGTAGTGCTTAGCTGTCTTTAACTTCATTCAGACAATTTTGTTAGATTGTATTGTGACAGCTGTCATATCAGCATGCATTTAAAAAACCTATCAAAATTGGTGAATTTTTGTGAAGCCAGTTTAATATTGAAGATGGAAGAAAATATGCAACATTTTTGGTGTATTATGCTTTATTATTTCAAGAAAGGTAAAATGCAAATGAAACACACAAAAAAGAGATTTGTGCAGTATATAGAGAAGGTGCTGTGACTGAATGTGTCAAAAGTGGTTTGCAAAGTTTCTTGGTACTGTTGACATTTTGGCCAAATAATTCTTTGCTGTGAGGCTGTCTTATGCATTGGGAGATGTTGAGCAGCACCCCTCTCCTCCATCCCTAGGAGCCAATAGCAGGAGATAGCCAACATACTCAGAATAGTCAAATCAATAAAGTTATTGGTGAAAATGAAAAATGTATATTTTATTTTATGGAAAAAACTAAGTAGACTTTTTGGCCAACCTAATATTTCATGCTTTTCCATTGTGGGTCTAACACTGTTTTAGGTAAGGTGGTCATACAGTGCAAGTCGAGGCAGAGATATCCTGCTTTCATAGGTCTTGAGTCTAGAGAGGGGACATGTCATTAAGAAGGAATTATAAGTATATCAAGTGTTACATGAGGAGGAGTGTAGGGTATTGTGAAAATCTCTAAAAGCAATTGGGTGTTTAGGGGCCATCAAAGGTGTTTCAGAGTAACTGATATTTATGCTAATATTTGAATGTGATGTTTGTCTTATGTAATCTCCACTCACTTCTAAGATGGATATGATGCTCCTATCTATTTTGCAAGGGGGAGAACTGAAGTTTAGTGACATGTGGTACCATATCCAGATACGTGGTGAGAGTGATGGATCTAGGATTCAGTCTTAGATTTGTTTGACTGTAGAACCCATCTCTCTTCCACCAGAATCTGGTTCTTCGTGGGGCTTTTTAATCACATATCCAAAAGTCTTGATGAGAAGATTTAGAAAGCAAAGACATGAGGGGGCTTTCTGGCAGTTTTCAGGCTTAGACTTGGAAGCATCCCATAGTTTTCACAGAACATAATATAATGGCAAAAACAAACTTTGGAGAGAAGTTTGGATTCAGATCCTGTATAGCAACTTTTATAGATCTGTAACTTCAGGTAAGCCACTTCTCCATTTTTATGGTCAAAAGTTGTTGTGCAAAGATATAATGTGGCTGGGCCTGGGCACATGATAGGCATTTTAAAATAGCACATCTTTGGGTCTAGGGAAGGAGGAGAGGGTATGAACAGCTCAGGATATTCTCCTGTTTGTATGAGGCCATTTACTGCAGAATCATTTCTGGGCTTTGTGCTAAATGTGTTTGTGCTGGAAAAGAGAGAAGCTTCTCTTGGGTTTTCAGCCAGGCGGCCACAGATGTGAACAATAGAGAACTCAGCTCACGTGCCCATTGGGAAGAAGACAATCGCTCCCCAAACACAGCTGCTGCTCTTTCTCAACGGGACCCAACTTGGCCAGATAATGGAAACACAGAAAACAAGGCATGGAAAAACGAGCTGTTTATGATTAAACATGGCAATCGAACCTCAACACTGAGCCTTCTTGGATAGCACTCATATGCCACCTCACAGCCCAGGGGGCTGCTGGGCCCAGCCTATGGATTTCTAAGATGTGCTGTGGCCCACCTGTCAGGGAGAGGTGGATGATTAATGGCATCTGTTCCAGATGTCCTCTCTCCTAGGAGGTAACATGTGTGGAAACACTCTGCCCCCTCTTCACTGCTTTAGCAGCTCCTGGCAGTTGCTAACATTGCTAGGAAGTAAAGAGGGGAGGGTGAAGACCTCCTGTTGGGTGCAGTTTTAATAGAAAAACTCCTGTTTCTGTGAGCATCATCTTCTGTACATGAAGCCTCCATGGGCTAAGCCTTGTCTACAAAACAGGCCTTAAAGGGGATCATTTAAAAGGATAAAGGCATCATGCTTTTCTACCCACCCACCTATCTGCCCACCAATCTGTTCATCCATCCATCATCCATCCATCCATCCCTTATTGATTAAAATTACATTTATTAAACAAATATTATATATTACACATATAATTTGGGAGTTGTTAAGAGTGAAGGGGACTCTTGAAAGCAAGGCCAAATGGTTAGTAGGGAGATCAGTCAGATGTTGAACCCAGATCTCTTATTTTTCCCATGACAGTAGATTCTCTTGAATAAGTTAACAGCCAAGTATTTGGTGCTTCTCTAATTCAGAAAGGACAGAAGTGCCAATTTCCTCTAGGTTGTTGAATGGGCATCACCAAAGAGAAGACAGTTGCATACAGAATATTCTCACATAGAAAGCCAAGGTTCTGCTTTGAAATTCACCTGAACATTCAGGTTTCAGTAAAACTGAGTTTTGCTTTTGAGTTATAAGGGCTAGGAAGAGGCAGCCAGAGAAATACTAGGGAAAAATTGACTTTCCAAGGGTCTATGTTTATAGTGGATACTCCAGGTCACTGAGTCCAGTGAGAAGATGGCATAATTGAGCTTCATGGATAAATGGGCTAAGGCATGATGCTCAGACTTTACCTACTACTCATCTGCCTTCTCCATGTTATTTTTATTTGAAGTCATGGTTGAGAGAAATAAATTGTATTAAGCATCTACTATCAGCCAGCCATTATATTAGCTGCTCTTGATTCAGCAAAGAATAATGCAGGTGTATTCCCTGCATTCATGGAATGAACATGCAATGCAAACACATCTTATAACACAGGCTCTTAGTCTAATCTGGAGCAGGCATTTCTTGGAGTTCAGAGAGTGAGTAGCAGCTAATTAGGGAGAGTGTTCTAGACATAGGAAATCATGTGCCAAGACCTGGAGGTAAAGGAAACACTGTGTTCTGGAGGACTGTAGAAAGGACTTGTGAAGGTGCACTATAGATATGAGGGACATGAAGTGAGAAATGCAGTAAGGGAAGTAGGAGGTCTTTAAGACCAAGATCTTCAAGGAAGGAATCATAAGAACCATTTGCTGAAGTGAGTGATAGGAGGGGCATATGTGGTAGAAGTGTATATGTGTGTGTGTGTGCATTTTGGCTGCTTTGCATTGGAACTGCCTCCCATCATTTAGGGAATCATTGTTGGTGGGTGTTGGTGGGAGTCAGGAAAAACACCAGGTAATTCATTTCTTCCCTCTCCCGGCAGCTTAGTGTGTGCAAATCCAATGCTTCCTCCTGGGATGTTGGCTCTGGAGGGAGAGCTTAGAAACCATTCTTTTATTTTTAAAAAATTTTATTTAGTTATTTTTAGACAGTGGATAAGGGAGGGAGAAAGAGAGGGGAAGAAACATCAGTGTGTGGTTGCCTTTCACACATCGCCTACTGGGGACCTGGCCTGCAACCCATGCCTGTGCCCTGACTGGGAATCAAACTGGTGACCCTTTGGTTCACAGACTGGCTCTCAATCCACTGAGCCACACCAGCCAGGGCTAGAAACCATTCTTACGACCTCAGCAGCCAGTCAGTTTCATGTGAAGATGGCAGGACTATTCTATGATGTCATCCTGGCTATGGTGGCTGGTTTTACTCTTTAGCCTTTGTAGCAATTTGGTGAGCAATCCAACATCCTTACTAAGAATTCCTTTTCTGATTAAACCAATCCCTGACAGTTTCTTATTGTTTGTAACCAAGAGCCCTGATCAATACAGAAAGTAAATAGGTCTATGTGAGTGCTGGGGCCAGGACTGTGGTGATCATGAAGGCATCATGATTATCTTTTTGACATTTTAAGTCAGATGGGGCTGAATAACCAAATAAGCTCAAATAGGGAGTCTTATCTGTGGTTCTGGATGGTTTCCTGGTTAATCATTGTCTCCTTTGGATGCTTTAGTCCCTCCTCAGGAACCAATTAGCCATCATACACAGGTGAAAACCTCAGCTGAAGTCTCTGCTCTTCTTCCAGTACTTCCCATTGCCCATGTTCTCTGGACAAATACTACATGGAGTTTGTTTACTTTTGAGTCTCAGATGAAGGTGGTGGCAATATGTGTAGGGTGATGGTTATTAAAATCTACTTTTGGTCAACCCCCTGTTCCTACATGGGTACATATTCATCCCAAAACTCTTTCTTCCCATTTTTATTTGCCAACCCAGCTCACGAGTAAGGGTGGACAGATTCCTGGGGAAAAGCAATGGCTTAATTAACGATCATGTGAAGGACGTAGGTGCCTTGGTGATTGGGACTCTGTGAGTGCAGAATTGGATGGAGAGCTGAGATGCAAAATGGGATAATTGAACTGTTAGCTGAACTGGAATTTAGCAGTTAATCACTTTTATGAAACCTGCGTCTCAATTCATTACTCCATTTATGCCTTGTTGTAATACAGAACCGTTCAGCTAATTGGTAAACAGGAGCCAGATAGTGTACCCTGGAAAGGGCAAGGCTATTGAAGATACTGTGATATTTTTTATGAGTGCACATTTCCATTCAATCTAGCCAAGAGTTGCCTGTTAGCCTGCGCTTCATGTTCTTTCTTAGGTAGGCGCTAAAGAGCATGGTAAAGTTATGCTCATACATCCCAAATAGTACTTCTAACCACCAATTCTATTTCATGCAGTCCTCTGTCCAATTACTTCCTGTTAATGAACTTTTTAGAATGGTGATGAAGATAATGAGTTCTGTCAGCAGAGCATTCCAAATTGGAGACAGGGTTTCACCACAGACTCCCTGTGTGCATGGGTCAGGATAATCTCCCCTCTGAATTTCTGATTCAGTTGTACCTACCTTAAGGATGTTGTAAAGAGGATCACATTTCATAATGAGAGCACATTTCGTAATAGAGTACATTTTATAATGAGAACTAATTTTCTAGTAAAGTGCCCAGTATATGGTTGTATATTCAATCAATGCTAGATCTTACTATTATCTTTCACCTAGAAATCTTTTTTTATTGTTCTCTAAGAAAAGGAAGAATAAGGAGATATCTTTTTTATATGTTTATTGAGTGAGAGACAAGAACTGGAGGGGAAATTAGAGTAAGAAGATAATTGATTTAACAGAGAGAAGTGTATCCACAAAGACTTCAAATAGGAAAGGGACTTCCTGAACCTGGCTAGGAACAAAGGAAGGTGTAAGGGACATAAGCTCTGGATGGGAGGCATAAATGCAGGATATCATCAAGAAACCTTTTATTATTTGGGGAAGGGCTGCTTAATGAAAATAGGGCCTGAATTGGATGCAGATCTATTTGTTTTGCCTGATGAAGGAATAAAGAAGCTCCGTATGAAAAAAATCTTAATTTTGCAGGCAAGATTATATTTTAATATCCTAGTGAACCTTCTCTTATTTAGTTTTATAGCTTCCTTTTGTCCTCAGACCCAGACATTGAACCATGGTCGGGGGTGCTCAGGTAGGCATAAGCCTGAGCGAAGAACTCCACTGTATACTGGAATTGACCTTCCCCTTTAATGAGTAAACCTTTCTTATTGAGTCAAGCTATAGGTTTTTGGTTCCCTTGTAAATACACTTCTGTGACCTCTTAGTGGATTGGCCTGTTGGAAAGATGGACTGGCAATCACGAATAGAGGTTGTAGGAGTCATACGAGTGAATGAGGAAGTGCTGAGAAAGAAGAAAAAAACTCTGAGGACATAACCTTGAAAAACAACAATCTTCAGGGGCCATCCAAAGCATTAGGCTCTTTCCCTGGCTAGGTGGCTCAGTTGGTTGGAGCATCCTACCGTACACCAGGGGCTTGTGGGTTCAGTCCCTGGCCCCCTGATCAGGGCGCATATGGGAGGCAGCTGATTGATGTTTCTCTCTCCCTCTCTCTTTCCCCTCCCTCTCTCTAAATATCAATCAATACATTTAAAAAAATCACTGGGCTCTTGTGAAAAACAATTTTGGGCTGTAAGAGAAGATGCTATGTTAAGGTGGTTTACCACTCATTCTCACATTCAACAAACATTTACTGAGAACCTGTTATGCCACAGGCATAGTTCTAAATGCTAGAGAGAGAGAGTAATAAACAATACATACAAGGTTCTGCCACCTTGTGCTTGCATTTGTGGGGGACTTAGACTATAAAATTAATAGAAATAAACAAAACAAATTTGAAGTGTTATAAGTGCTGTGAAAGAAATAAATAGGGTAAAGTGATGCTGAGTTTCTACGGAGGGCCTCCTAGATAAAATTTGATATGAGACCTGTAGTATTAAGATGATCCAGCAATGCAAAAACCAGGGATGGGTGGGGGTAGAATGTACCAAGTAATGTTATCAGCATGCACAAAGGCCCTGAGGTGGCAATAAGCCTAAGTGTCTGAGGAATATACTATAGCAGGACTAATTTGGCTGCAGAAGGGTGAGTATCATATGAGTGGTCTGCGATGAGTTTGGAGGAGATAGGACCTTGAAGGCCATGGTAAGGAGTGTGAATATTTTCCTGTGTGATTGGGATTCATGAACACATCCTCCTCTTGTTGAAATACATGAGCACTGGGTCTAGAGGGCTGTAATACATTAACTCATGTAGGACACAGCCATAGTTTGGTTTCAGATTACTGTTCCGTGTCAGGCACTGGTACAGGTGATACTGAAAGCTATTAATGTAAATTAATAATTTTTCCTGCTGGCTTTGTTACTGTTTACTACAATGAGGGATTGATAAATGTATTGTGCCTTTCAAATTTGCATCCATTAAAAACCATTGTGGGGGCACCAGTAATCCCCTTTGGGGGTTTAAGAATGAGAAAATAACATCACATACCTGTTGTAACTAGTATTTGATATAACCTGGTTCAAATGAGATCATCAGGTGGTGCAGAGATAAGAATGATATGATTTGGCCATCACAGTCAAGGTAACTCTGACACACGTGGTAGAAGAGATTACCCTGGTTTGTGCCAGGAGTTGACATAAATGTAATTACTTTTAATCCTGATAACCCTGGGAAGTAGGTATTATCCCCACTTTACAGATCATGCAGCTAAGTTTCATAATAGATAAAAAATTGGCCCCAAGTATCTGGGAACAGGAGGAGCTCCATTTTTTATCCAAGGTTGTCTGACCCCTACAACACTACATGGAAAGAGAGGTGTCTAAATCTTTGGCAGTCACACATTGAGTTGAGAGGTGGTTGAGTTTTCCTTGCCAGGACTGACAACCACATATGTGAAATACATATCTTGCTGCTCTTTCTTCAAAAGAGAGAACTTCTCATTTCAAAAGCTGGTATAGTCTCTGTGTGAGTCAAACAACTGGTGAAATGAAGAGCCTTGCAACATACAGAGGTGGGTGTGAGTCCTAGCACTGCCTCAAGCTTAAATTGTGAATTATTTAACTTCTTTGGGACTCTGTTCATTCATTTAGAAAATGGGGATAATAAGAGTGTCTACCTCTTTGGGTTATTGTAGGGATTTACTGAGATTAAGTGTGGAGAATGCTTAGCACCATGCCTAGTGTATGATAGGCTCTTACTAGAAGTTTTCTATTACTTTTCTCTTCCCAGAGATATTTGGGGAAGGTGATATGGAGAAAGTAAAATTTATAGTTGTAAATGCAATGTGAACAGCCACCACTTTGTTGGAAGAAGAGATTGTTCCAATGATTGTTTTGATTTTGCTAAAGCCTAGGAAATATTACTGAAGTCTCAAATTCTTTGAAGCTAAGTTTCTCAACCTTGGATGTTGAGTCCCCTGGGGAGGTTTTGAAAAATTCCATGGTCCCTCCCTGGAGTTTCTGACTCAGTTGCACTGGGCTGGAGCCTGGGCACTGACATCTTTTACACATCCTGTGTAGTCCGAAGGTCATGGGATGTGTCCCTCTGCCTCACCAGACTTGGTCTTATTGGGACGGATGGTAGCACAGGGGTCTATACTTCTTACATGACTATTGCCACTGACTGTTGCATGTGTGTATGTGTGCGTGTGCTCGCTCTAGGACTAGCCGCATGTAAATTTCTCTTGGTTCTCTGAAGCCTTCCAAGGACCATATTGCTTAGTGAAGTGGCTTCTAAATGTGTTTTATATGAGACACAAAGTTGGGAGTGATTCAGTCTTTTCAATCAGCTTTTTCCTCAGCAGGGAGCCATTGAAGCTATCAAATTATATTTCAGATATGTCACCCTACACTATAATGAAGTACATCGAAATGAATGCTTGGCTGGTGTATCTGGGTCCTGTCCTGAGTTGTTTATATTTATTTATATTTTAAGGTTGCTCAGGAGTATTTGGTTCCCTGGATTGTGATTCAAATGAGTCTTTAAGATATTTTATGTAATGCTGCACTTGTATTCCAGGCATCAGGGAGCTCCAGAGCACAGGGCAGTGACAATTTATGTGATTTTCTACATATGGATAGACCAAGTCATTAAAGAATGGGGGTGGGCAGCTGGGCTATGCTTGGTTTCATTAGGATCCAGTGTGAAGTGTGTGTGATAGAAGCAGTCATGATTTTTCTGCCCAGCTGAGATGAATTGGTCTCATAAGCAGACATGGAGAGAGCAGAAAAGAAGTATGTGTGGGGGGTGGTATGGCTCCAGCAAACTCAGCAACTGGAACCATGCAAGTTGGATAACTATATATTGCAGCTCCAAGAGGCAGATATTGCCAGCCTATTAAGGACATCATTGGCTTTTTGATTGGACACCGAGAAATTGATGCACTGCCTTTGGTTCTATTATGTTTTCAAACTTTAATTAAGTTTATACCTCTCCCACCTGGACCTCATAAATAGTTAGCCTCCAAGTAAGTCATTTGTCATGGAGGGGCTCTTATGAGTAGATTCATCTTCTAAACAACATTACTATTGCCTAAAGTCTTGCCTTAGATCCATCAACTCAATACAAGCCTGAGTGTGTTACTCAATTTTGACATATTATCCCAAGGGGTAATATGGGCAAGTGGCTAATTCATTAAGTTATCACAAGGTGGGAGAATGCAGATAAATTATTAGCTTTTAAAATGATGCAACTGGTGATTCAAGAGAATTAAATTAAACTTCAGGGTTTTTTTATGTGTGAATTAATCCATTCTCTTTTGTGGAAGGTGGAGCTCTTGGCCCAAGCTGAGGCCATCTCAGTCGAAATCTACAGATATCACTGGTGAGGATGGGGAGATGGTGTCTTCCTTAAGGGCTGATGGGACTGCGGATTGGCATGGCCTCTTTGTGGAATAAACTGGCAGAATCTACCAATTTGAAAATACACATTCCTAGGACCTAAGAATTCCACCAGTAATCGTGTGCATTGGACAAGCTGTTTTACAATTGTGCAAAGAGATATGTACAAGGGTGTTACTGCAGCAGTGTTTGTAATGGCAGACATTAGTAAATAACCTAAATGCCCATCTATGGAGGCAAAGATGAGGAGCATGCAATGCTTTTATGTGGTAGACTAAATGCATTAGCTAGGAATATAGACAGTTCTTTTATTAATGTGATGCTGCACTTTGATACTTTGTATCAGTGTGGACCTGCTCAAACACAGCATTGAATGAAGAAAGCAAGAGGAAGGAGCTACTTGTGTGAGTTTTGGGCTCTACATACAAAACAATACTGGATATTAGAGCATATTGGCAGAAGGGTGAACATTAGGCTCTTGTCAGTGGCTGCCAGGGAAGGGAGTGATGGGTGGGAGAGATGGGTCTGGGCACATTTCTTACATACCTGTAAAATTCTGTTTGTTTGAAAGACCAGAAATAATTTTGACAAAATATAAATACTTGTATTTTGGGGTGGCACTAATATGAGTGTTTACTCCATTATACTTTATGCTTTTTATTACTTTTTAAAGTTTGCAAAGGAGGATAGAAGGTGGGCTCTCTGGGGGTGGAAGGGGCCATGCAGTCAGAGCCAAACCTGGAGTCTACCTTTACTTTATGGCTGTGTCTCCATAGCTGCACCTCCAGGGAAGAGTCCAGCTGTGTCTATTCAGGGAGCTGTGGGGGGTTTCTCCTCAACAGTGGGTCTCCTTTCTTGACTTCTGATTATTCACTAAGGAATTTGGTCTTAATATGTGATCTATTGCCTTTCCTAGTGGCCATATAAGTTGACTTTTCTCCATACATGGATTTGCCAAAAGCACCCCATTCCAACTACTTGGCACATCAACATGAGAAGATTCATTGATTGTAATGAAAACAATACCTGTGACAATAAGGAAAAAGAGTGCATGTCAATCAAAGGTCCCAGTTACTGTTTGATGAATTCCCTGGACTTTTCTGCAAGTTTCCTCTTCTGCCACTGACTCACAGTCATCTAGGATGGATGTCTTGGTTCCCCAAATTGGGCCAAGAAAAGGAAAGCAGAGGCTGTTCCTTCTGGTGACATGACCTGAAGATTTGAGTCTTCAGTGTCAGAAATTCCAACTAGTATTTATTTTTTGGTACCTGGATATTTTCACAGCATTTGTTCTAGGCATGATGTGATTGTGACTTCAGTCACAAGCATGAAAAGGAGGGGGAGGTGTTGAAGCCAGTATTGGTAGTCAGACTGCAGGGCAGGGTGGGGCTGGCTGCTGTTTTTGATATTTTTTTCCAGTGTCGTGGATTAAGAATGCAGGAGGCTTCCCAGAGAACAGTCTATGATCCCAATCCTTTTCTTTTCTCTCTTTGCCTGGAACCAGTGGCTTCCCTATCTTATCTGACACTTGGAGCAGTATTTCTCTGCAAAGGTCCAAGTTTTAGCAGAAAACATACTTTGAGAAATCAATACAAGATTTGATCCAACCAGGTCAAGCTCTCTTGCTGACCTAATCTTAATGCATTGTGTAAAGTATTCCTATTTATCAAACTCTTGTAAGTCTAAGCAAAAGCTTCAAGAAATAGTGTTTAAGTATAAAAGAAAGGGAGCTCAGAGGGCTAAATTTAGGTAACACCAAGTCACTTTGCTGCTAAGTAGAATTTAATGGAGGTGCATCCCTGCAATCTTTATATGTGTTTGGCATGACAATTTGTTTTATTTGTCAGAAATGAATACTTAAGGGGAAAAAAGCTTTATGAATTGAAGCAAGAACTTCATATCAGCAAGGGCCATTTTGATTTAAAGGCTGCTCATTTTCCATAGCAAGGGATAATTTATATTTGGTGGAAAAGTGGTTGCCCTTGCTTTTCCAGGCAGAATTCTTGAACATATTTTGGCCTCTTGAAACATGTATTCCTCACGTGTGAAAATACAGAGAGGTGGTTACTGCTTAACCAAATGCCCAAGGACACCCTTCCTTCCCCTACTTGGAGATATTGTGGTTGGACTGGCCTGAACATGAACAGGGTGGTTAGTAGCCTGAACTGGTCTTCGTGGGTTACACTGAAGAGAAATGTAGGACCTACCCCAATGCCTCACATGCAATCAACTAGACATGTTGGGCTACAAAATGACAAAGACTAAATGAAAGATTACACAGGCAAAATTTAAAATTTAATGGAGAAACATTAGGGCATTCAAAGTAACCTAAGGAAGTGGAGTGGAGCAACTGGGTTTCAAAGAAAACTAAAACTAGAGATTAAACAATTGCCAGGGTCCTCTTTGTTTTCTTTCTCTCATGAGTTTCAGTATTTCTTCCCAGAGACCAGCTACAGAATGTGGCCTCTGACCCTAGAGACTCAGACCTCATGGTTCTACCTACCAAAGGAGACCCCATCTCTTCCTTGGATCACCACTCAAAACACTCAAAGGCAGGATTTCGGGGGGCCATCTTGGGTCAAGAACCCAACTTCGTATCACTTTAAGGTCTGGAAGGCTTGCTTATATAACACAAACCTGGAGATCTCACTCTGGGTACCGGGTCATGCCCAGAGAACTAGAATTGTGGGGAGGGTAGCCGTTCCAGCTGGTGGTAACAACGGTGCTCCCAGAGTCCCAGCACAAGTGTGAGGCTTTGAGGAAGTCACTTACCAGTTACCTACTTGTGATGTGGGTATCAGAACACTTACCTTACAGGGTTGTTACACACAGTTAAATAATATATAGGGTGCAGCACAAATATGCCCCTTGTTATTACAAAATCATAAGCATGTAATTCTGTAACATAACAATATCACACTCAAGCACACCATACGACATTTTAAGTGAAATGTTCACATTAAAACTATAAATTATTACACCCATATTATTACCCTACCAGCCACACTCAAGCAGGCATTACTTCTGCTGGGCCTTGTATATTCAGGGGGGCATAGTATAGTGCCTGGTATACAGGAGGCAGCTGGTAAGTGGCAACTGTGATTGTAATAGTGGTGAATTTGGTGATAGGGATCAGGAAATTCAGGAAAGTGGGAGATAGCGTTAGCTGCCTGCTCAAATTTCTGTGAAACCTGAAAGACTGTCTGGCCTATAGTAACTGTTGCACTGAGCTGAATAGGAGATCTTATTTGGCACATCAAAAAAGTCTCCTTTGGGTCTTAGAACATTTCTCTTTGTCCTCTGCAAAGACCAGAAGAAGGCTTCTTGTGGAATTTCTGTGTTATGTCCTGGGAAATTTTTCACCGCAGGAGATACAATGAAGAACAACAATGCAGATAAGGTCTGTTTCATTTTGCAGCAATGACTGTGGATAGTGGTTACAGACAAAAAACTGAAGGAAGAAATCAATCCATCAACTGTATATTATTATAACCACAAGGAAGAAATAAGCTGGATGATGTGGGAACAATGGGCCAAGGGAGGTCTCTCTGAAGAACTGACAGTGTCACTCAGAGCATGAGAAGCAGCAGCCCTGCAGAGAGCCAGCAGGAGACTGTTCCTGCCTGGGACAGTGATAGCTTTGCAGAGGAAAAGACCTCAGTGTGCTTGAAGAGGCTGATGGAGAGACAGGTGGTAGTGAGGAAGGAGGAGCATCGCCTGAGTGGAGAGTGAGGTCAGCTCAATTAGGACTCCTTGGCTGGATTGTTTCTGAAAACAGTCTTAGTTTTCAGGCCTTGGCCTCCCCTATTTAACCAGTGAGAAGACATCTGTTGAACACAGTCATGCATTATCTCCACCTAAATGCATTTTTTTTTTGCCATCACAGCATCATCAACAAATTCTTCTGTATTAAAGAGGGAATACTTTCCCAGGAGGAACAGCCAGTGGTGTCCTTAAGAAGGGTTGGCAGCATTGTCTGCCCGTCTCTTGGGGCTCAAGCAAATCTTGTACAGCTCTATTGACCACTGTACACACTGGTCAGTAGGTCAGGAGTTTACAAAATGCTGTGGGAATTGGATAACACAATAAATATAATCCCCTTGGCACAGTGCCTGATATGAAGAATGCACATAGTAAATATGACTATCACCACTATTACCATTACCAAATTGCTTTTTTTCCTTTTTCTGTTTTTTTAATTGAATTTATTCAGGTGACAGTGGTTAATACAATTGTATAGGTTTCAGGTGTACTATTATATAACACATCTGTGTATTGTATTGTGTGTTTACCACCCCAGGTAAAATCTCCTTCTATCATCATTTATTTCCCCTTTACCCACTTCTACCTCCCCTCACCCCCCTTTCCCTCTAGTAATCAGCATACTGTTATCTGTGTCTATGAGTTGGGTTTTTTTTTTTTCTTAATCCCTTCACCTTTTTCACCCATCCCCCCAGACTCCCTCCCCTCTGACAGTTTTCAGTCTGTTCTTGTTTTTTTTTTTTTAACCTCTCCCATTAGACTTTGAAGAACTTGAGGATAATTACTTGATTTAACTTCTCTTTTCTTCCTGAAGCTTAGAAGGAAGAAAATGATTGGCATTAAATAAATGTGTTTTTGAATGAATAAATGGATATAGAAAACTGGCTTTTAGGAAATCATCTCTTTCTCCAAGGAGTCATGTTCCCTTGAATTGACAACAGACCTTGGTGATGTTTAGGCTGAGGTTTCCTAGTAGAGTACATTGTATGCTTCTGTTGCCTTTGGATGGCTAGGATTCATTTCCCCTTGTGGCAATTAAATCCTGATTTTGCTTTTGGGCACCACTTAGCCCCATACTTCCAAGTAAGAAAACAAATGACCCAATAGAGGTCCATCATGTGCTTTCTCCCAGAGTCAAATCTTGAGTGGAAGATTGTATGAGCTTATTTACCCCGGCTGTGGCTCTCAGCAGAAGACATCTGACAGCACTAACTACCTGGATTTCCCGGTACTGAGCTGGCTCTGAAGCTTGTCCTTCAATTCTCTGAGCTTCTCAACATTCCTCTAATAAGTTAACTGTTTTGTATGATCTCCATAGTTAGTTTCTGCTGCCTACAACTAAAGAACTTGGAGCAATGAGAGTAGATTGGATGTAGATCATGAAGCAGAAACCCCTCCTGTGGCACATAGGCTCTGGGCCATGAGGTTGGTAGGCCAATTCTTGCTTATGGGACATGACAATTGGAATCATTCTGCCGAAGTCAGAGGCTAGCCAAGCAGACTGTGATCATGGGAACATGAATTACGATAGTTATGTTCTATACAGTTTCAATACTTTAGAGATACTGTCTTTTTCCATGTATAATGTGCACTTTTTGCCTAAATTTTTGAGGGAAAAATATGGATGTGCATTTTATGTGGGTGAAATGATCATATATCATAGGCATAAAATTCCATGTTTAATGCTCACAAAAATGTGGGTATACATTATACATGGAAAATATGGTGTATATTTACATACATACATATGTGCACACACACAGTATATACCTATATATGCATATGTACACATGTACACATGTCCCCTAGGAACAATGAAACAATCAGTATTCACTAATTCTGTGCTTCCAGTGAAAAAATATATATGTATGAAACATATTTGTCTCACATAGATTATAATCTTTAAACCTAAAAACAACTCATCATGGTAGATTTTGTTTCCCTATTTTACAGAACAGTGACTGAGGCTCAGAGGTGTTCAGTGACTTGCCTGAGGCTGCCCCACTAACAGGTGCCTGAGTTGGGATTTAAGTCTCATCCAATTGGCATCAGAGCCAGAGCTTTTTGAACTGCCCCCTACTGTCTCCTGCCTCTGGGCACCTCTGGTCACCTCTGTAGGACAGCTGAAACAAGAAGGAAGAGCATCACCTTGTTCCACCTCAGCTGGCAACTTACATTTTTCCTGCTATGTGCATTTTTACACAAATGTCACCAAAAGTACTTCAGGTATTGATTTGGGGGTTACAAATACATTTTAACAAGTAGTCGAGTTCACAAATATAGAACCCACAAATAATGATGATTGACTCAGTGTGTGTGTGTGTGTGTGTGTGTGTGTGTGTGTGTGTGTTACTACTAGTAGATGCATAGAGAAACTCTCCTTCCTAGTTTTGAAGAAGAAAGCTGTGTTTGCAAAGGGCCACTTGGCAAGGAACTGCAGGTTGCCTCTAGGAGCTGAGAGAAGTTTCTGACCAAAAGTCAAGAAGGAAAGGGAGCCCAGTCCTACAGGTGCAAGGAGGTGAATTCTACTAATGACCTGAGAGAGTGTGGAATGGATTTTTCCACACTGGAGCCTCAAATGAGTCACAGCCCCAACCAATACCTGGATTGCCACCTGGTGAAGACCCTGAGCCTAGAATCCAGCCAGGTTATGTCTGGACTCCTGATCCAGAGACACTATGAAATAATCAGTGGGTGTTGTTTTAAGGTTCTAAGTTTGTGACAGTTTGTAGAAAAGTAATGCAGGAAATGAGTGCTTACATATTCCTAAATGGAGGCCAGGGAATCCCTGTTTGGGGAGCTTAGCTCTGTTTCTAATGATTCTGGTAGGATAGCTGGTTGTTGAGGATCCAAACCAAGCAGGGATGATAGGGTCAACAGGACATGCCCATCAAATGCAAGAGAGTACCAAAGCCAGGCCAGAGAGATGTGGCCACCTGGCAGCTGAGAAACAAAGAAGTGAGACCATACCTGGAAGACCAGGTAAACAGTAGAGATTAAAGCTAAAGACAGCATAACCAATCTATCAGCTGAGAGGACAGAAATAGGGAGGTTGTAAGATTAAAGCATTTATTCAGTTTTGCAAATGTCTACATTCACTAGATAATTCACTCTTTTCCCAGCCACTCCAACCCTGGGATGTCATGTTAGGGTGTTTTAAGTGTCGGCAAGTTTTTAGATCCCTGCGAAGGCAGTATTCTGGTTGCCATGGAAGAGAGCTGAGTGGACAGACGTGGGTGTAATGCATCCTGGTGTGAATTGTTAAGCACATCAACCTTCTCTCGCCAGCAGTCCCCTTAGATGATAAATCTTATCCTTCCTGTTAATGGACACGTTAACTCTTTCCTGACACTAATTTCATAAGAAGGAGATGACAGCTGCTGGTAATGAGGCTTGGAAACCAGCTAAACTGTAGAGTTTTGCATTAAGAGAAAATGATTTTCAGTTCAAAATTAGTGTGATTCTAATTCATTTTAAAGCTATACCTATATTATACACACAGAGCAAAAACAAAACCTGAAGCTGCATTAAAACATGATAGTAGATATGCTTCTGTGGAGGATATTGGGATGAATTTTGTTTACTCTTTTCTTTTTTCCTTATTCCTTTTTGTCCTGCACACACTACTTCTGGAACAACAAAAGGTTAAAAAACTCATTATATGTTGGGGAAAAGAGAAATTTCTTTCTGAGAGGTCAGGCCTGTCTTTCAATCATGCTGCCATGGACAGTGAGTGGATTTAAGTGTGGGTGTTTACAAAAGGTGCAGTGTGCATTCTGGTTTCAGAACTTTTGGTGCCAGTGAAATGGAATAATCTTTTTTAAATTGAATTTATTGGGGTGACAGTGGTTGATCAAACCATGCTGGTTTCAAGTGTATAACTCTATTAACCCATCATCTGTACACTGCTTCATGGAGTCACCACCCAAAGTCAAGTCTCTTTCCTCCACCATTTATCCCCCTTTCCCCTCTTCTACCTCCTCCACCCCCTTTCCCTCTGGCTATCACCATACTCTTGTCCATGTTTTTGTTTTGTTTTGTTTTGTTTTGATTAAATCTTTCACCTTTTTTTACCCAGCCCTCCAAACCCCTCCCCTCTGATAGCTGTCAGTCTGTTTGGTGTATCTATGAGCCTGTTCTTATTTTGTACATTAGTTTGTTTTGTTCATAGATTCCATATATAAGTGAAATAATATTGCATTTGTCTTTCTCTGACTGGCTTATTTCACTTAGCATAATACTCTCCAGGTCCATCCACCCTGTTACAAAAGGTAATAAATACCTTTTGGGAAATTAAGTATTCTTAAATGACACCTTAAGGAACTCCCTCTTGCCTGGTCTATTTACACTGAAGCTCAAGGATTTGATTCCCTTTGTCTAGAATGCCCTCTTTTTCCTTCATATGAATAGGAACTTCTTACTCCTCAAACTCAGCTCAAGTGTCACTTATTTTTCTAAATCATATTTTATTGATTGTGCTATTACAGTTGTCCTGATTTTGCCCCCATTGCTTCCCCTCTGCCCAGCACCTCCACTCCCTCAGGCAATCCTCCACCATCATTCATGTCCATGGGTCAGGTGTATAAGTTCTTTGGCTACTCCATTTCCTATACTGTATGTTACATCCCCATGGCTATTCTTTAACCACCTATTTACACTTCTTAAGCCCCTCACTTCACTCATTTCCCTACATCCTTTCCCATCTGGCAACCATCAAAATGCTCTCTGTATTTGTGATTCTGTTCTTCTTGTTTGCTTAGTTTGTTTTTTTAGATTCAATTGTTGATAGATTTGTATCTTTTACCACTTTATTGTGCATAGTTTTGATCTTCTTTTTCTTAAATAAGTCCCTTTAACATTTCATATAAAAATAGTTTCATGATTTTGAACTCCTTTAGTTTTTTCTTGTCTGGGAAAATCTTTATCTGCCTTTTGATTCTAAATGATAGTTTTGCTGGGTAGAGCAATCTTGGCTGTAGGTCACTGCTTTTCATGATTTTGAATATTTTTTGCCAATCCCTTTTAGCCTGCAAATTTTCTTTTGAGAAATCAGGTCAGCTGAAAGTATTATGGGAACTCCCCTATAGGTAACTAACTTCTCTTCTCTTGTTGCTTTTAAGATCCTCCTTATATTTAACCTTTGGCATTTTAATTATGATGTGTTTTGGAGTGGGCCTTTTTGCATCCATCTTGTTTGGGACTCTCTGTGCTTCCTGGAATTGCAGGTCTATTTCCTTCACAAAGTTAGGGATGTTTTCTTTTATTATTTTTTCAAATAGATTTCCAATTTCTTACTCTCTCTGTTCTCCTTCTGGCACCCCTATGATGTGAATGTTGGACCTCTTAAAGTTGTCCCAGTGGTTGTTTAACTATACTCATTTTTTGGATTCTTTATACTTCTTGTTCTAATTGGTTGTTTTTGGTTCCTTATGTTCCAAATCATTGATTTGATTCTCTGTTTCATCTATTCTACTGTTGTTTCCCTGTAAATTGTTCTTTATTTCAGTTAGTGTAGCCTTCATTTCTGACTGGATCTTATTTATACTGCTGAAGTCCTCATTAAGTTCCTTGAGCATCCTTATAACCAGTGTTTTGAACTCTGCACCTGATAGATTGCTTATCTCCATTTTGTTTAGCTCTTTTTCTGGAATTTTGTTCTGTTCATTTGAACTATGTTTGTCTCCTTGTTTTGGCAGCATTCCTGTGTTTGTTTCTATGTATTAGGTACAGCTGCTTTGACTCCATATCTTAGTAGTGTGGCTTAATGTAACAAGTGTCCTTAGGGTCCAGTGGCACAGCCTCCCCATCACACAAGCTGGGTGATTGAGATGTGTCCTTCATGTGGGCTGAATACACCCTCCTCTTGTAGTTGAGCTTTTGTGCTGTTGGCAGATCAATGGGAGGGATTTATCCAGGCCAATCAGCTGCAAGGATTGACTGTGACCACTTACCACTAATCTCCACCCTCTGTGGAGGATCAGCTGTGCAGGGTCAGTGTGGTGGTGCTCCAGTGTGATCTGTAGCTGTCCACTGCATGCACTGGCCCTGTGGTTTCCAGGTTAGTGCAGGCCAATGTCAGCCCCCACCTGTGTTTTGTTTTTGTTTTTTTCCTGGGGCCACCCTGCCTGAGCTATGAAGCAATCTTAGATAGTTGCTACTTGTGCTGGGTATGGAGACTCCCAGGAGAAGTCAAGCTGTGAATCTAGGCTGGTTGCTGTTAGTGCAAGGCCTGAGCCTCACTGAGGCCAGCTATTGCTTGTTTGATAGGATTTAGAAAACTGTGAAGCATGAGCAAGGACTGGCCATTCATATGGAAAAGCAGTTTGGGTGGGTCCACAAGTTGGGTGGGGTGGAGTCTCTGGGGATCTCCAAGACAGGTCAAACAGTGTTAGCCAGGTTGATGGAGTCTCAGATATGGTACCAGCTTGCTGGCTCTGTGGGGGAGAGGGTTTAGAAGGACCATGGCCTTGGCTCACCTTGATGTCAGATGCTTTGCTGTCTTCCTGTATACTACTAGTTCCTTTTAAGTTGCTACCCCAATACTGGAGCTCAGAGGGAGTAAGTCTTAGTAGGTGAGTCCATGTGTGGGTCCTTTAAGAGGAACTGCTTGGGGATCCAGATGTTTCTTCCACTGACTCAATCTCTACTGATTTTTGCAGCCAGCAGTTGTGGGGACTTAACCTTCCTGGCACTGGAACCCTGGGCACTGGAACCCTGGGAGTGGGGCTGGGACTCTTTTCTCCTGAGACATCCCTCCTGAATTTTTATCCACCACATGTGGATATGGGAACAGCGTGTTCCATGTCTGTGCTCCTCCTACTAGTCTGGATGGATGTGGTTTCTTTAATTCCGTAGTTGTCAGACTTCCATTCAACTTGTTTTCTGATGGTTCTGAGTGATGGTTGTTCTACATTTTAGTTGTAATTTTGATGTGGTTGTGTAAAGAGGTGAGCCATTTCTGCCTATGCTGCCATCTGGACCAGAAATCCAAGTGTCACTTCTTTGTGAAAAATCTCATCCAGAGGAGGCTAGGGGTTCTGGTTAGAGGACCCTCCCCAGTACTGCCTCAACTCCTCACCCCATTAGATGTTGTAATGGCCCCAGGATTGCCTGTTTTCTGCAGTTAGCATAGATATCTTTGGTATCTATTGCCAGCATCTAGCATGGAGCTTTGGGGGCACAGAGTAAAGTGCTCAGTAAGTGAGATAAATTTGAGCTTAGCTCTCATTTTGCCTCAGAGTTGAAAATGGAGCCCAGCTGTGCTTGGCTCAGAAGTAACCCTAAAAGGGTGGGAGTGAACACTGCGCTGAACTAAATGTGTGGCCAGGGATTTTTGCATTCTGCATTTTTCACTCCCTAACTGGAGTGTGCATGCCAGTCCAATGGGTAATGATTTACCAACCTCATTTTCCAAGACCATTATCCTTCATCTTGACACACTATTAAAATCATTTAATT
Organism: Phyllostomus discolor; assembly: GCF_004126475.2. Classification (NCBI taxonomy): domain Eukaryota; kingdom Metazoa; phylum Chordata; class Mammalia; order Chiroptera; family Phyllostomidae; genus Phyllostomus; species Phyllostomus discolor. The sequence goes on along the minus strand of NC_040905.2, from coordinate 110,801,719 downwards.
ATCACTATTTTGCCTTGTCATTATGGAGCCACTGTGATCCATTATTTAGGGTTTTCAGGTTTTCTGCCTTTTACCTACTCAGTGGGGGCAGAAGCGGAGATTTCCTTCAAGATTTGGGTTCTATAACTTCACAAACTCAGACTTCTGTGTGAAATCAGCAGGCATTTTGGGGGTGATTTGGAACATCAGCTGGGCTCCATTTTTACTGAGAGCTTAATGATACTCATCCATTGCCTCACTACACTCTTGCTTTTCCTGGTCTGCAAATACTCTAGTATCATCACTGACCTGGGATTTGGGTTTGTCTGCATGATGCACTCTTTCCCAAGAGCTTTGCCAAACCAATTATTTCAAATGATAGCTGTTAGAGATGCTGTCTCTGGCTCCTGATTTAAATTAGACCACTCATCTCCCCTGCTGACCCCTACCATTATTATCACGCCACTCTGCTCTTCCATTTGATTTTCTAATTATGAATGTAATACATGCTTTATTAATAAATTTGGAAATACAGTAATTTATAAAAGTTACCTGTAATAATCCTACTACCTTGGTATTAATGAAGGTAAGATATTTGGGGTGTTCTCCTTTCAGAGTTTTTCCTATGCAATTAAATTTTTAATTTTTTATCTGGCTTTTATTTTATTTTGAATTTTTTGATATAAATTTTCAAACACTGAAAAGTACAGAGGAAAGTATAAAGAGTTCTCATACACCCATAACCCATCCAATCATTAAGTTTCCATATATCAGTGCAAATAGTGAATAAGAAAGAAAAGCCACAGCAATAAGAGGGAGCAGGGTGGTAAATCACCTAGAAATCCCTAGCAATCAGTAGAAAATCACCATTTTGCAGCTCCTAATGAAATAATAAAGGTAGGCAATAATGATCAATAACTGCTAAAACCATTACCTGACAGGATAATGAGGAATTTGATGATGGATGGATCAGGATGACAGCACTTGAAACCAATGTTCAATCTTAGAATTTTCCTAAAGTGGGAATATCAGATGTTATGTACCTTCTTATGTGGTGCAATAGGAAATGCCCAGCACCACCAATGATATGAGCTTGCTAAAAAGAAAATAAATCACACCTGAATCCAATGAAGCATTTAGATCTAATTAAGTTACAGGAAATAATGAGGGTTAGAGGAAATTGTTAAATATGATTTTAGCTTTGGATAAAAAAGCAAAATCCAGAAAGTAAAATATCCTAGCAGAAAATTAGAGAATAATATAATGGATCTTCTTTATCTGCTTTCTAGCTTTCTCACATCTTAACATTATTCTGTATTTGGTTCAGAATTTGTAAAGATTTTTAAAAAGTGTGATAGAACTGTCACCCCGATCTGTCCTCATTCCCGTTGTCTTCCTTTCATGTCTGACTTTTTATTCCTATAGATACTTTCTAAATAAGTTTTTTAGTCCACAGACAAAATCTGGTATTCCATGCATCTTTTTTCCTCATTTTAGTGTTCTTTTAAAAATTTATCTACATTTTCACATGTAAGTCTAGTTTATTCAATTTGTCTTCTGTGTAATGTTTTCCTGCATGACTATACCACAATTTTTTATCCATTTTCATACTGATGAACATTCAAGTTATTTTGTACTTTGTAAACAATGGTCCAATGATGATTTGGGAATGTATGTCCTTGTGCTTAGATTAATTATGTAGATGTGAAATTGCATGGTCACAGGCTATGTACATCCTCAGGTTTACCATATATTTTTAAAACCATCTCCAAATGCTCCAAAATCTTCAGTATGTTTAGTTTTTCCCACCTCCATGTGAATTTAAAGGACAGTGTATTAAAGTCTGATGAAAATTATTATAGTTTTGATATGAATTACACTAAATCTAAAGATTTATCAGAGAAGAGTTTACATATATTATCATATTTTTGCCATGTATAATACATACGTATGTTTTTGGCCCAAATTTTCAGGAAAAATATTTTTGTTTTAATTTTTTAATGCTATTTATTTATTTATTTATTTCTATTTCATTACGTGTTTTTTTGTATTATAAAGGAATTTCAGCATTTATCTTTGAGATTATCATGGTACAAGAAATTTTATGTAACACATAATTACAAAACACAAAAACAGATACAAGCTACAAGAAGTTTTAATTAGTACTACCCACGTATAATGTGCATCCTTATTTTTCCGTAAAAAATGTGGGCAAAAGAGTGTGCATTATATATGGCAAATTATGGTGTATTTTTTAGTCTATAAATGTTATATGTCTCACTGTTTTTGAGGACTTCCTTTGTCATTTATATATATTACATACATGATTTATACAATTTACTTGTACATTTAAATAATGTATATATAAGTAATCTTTCTCTGCATATGTTTAAAATATATCATTAGATTTAATTTATTAAGGTTCATTTGTCAGTACCTTATAGATTTCTGTACTATGTGAAGGGAATTTTTCTCATGTAATTTTGAATTGTTTATCTCTGAATATAATAATGCTATTGAGTTTTGTATGTAGATTTTTATTTAGTAATTGCTAAATTCATGATAATGCTAATAACTTGGTTGTAGTTCTATCCATATCACTTGTCAAGACTGTTTTGTCTCTACCTTTCCAGTCTCAGTAAATAAATAAAACATGTATGTCTCTGAAGGAATATGATATAACACAATCATACAGCATATCTTAATTATATTTATTAATACATAATAAATTAATTGCATATTATATAAATTAATTGTGTATTATATAAAAAAGAAATAATTTTTCTTTTTCATCAATTATATGTTATATTATTGTTTATGTGTACTCACTGATATTACATTTATTGTCTATTGCATTAGCTAGAAAACTGAGGAGGCAATGGTGAATAAAAGCTGTGTGTGGTGGGTTTCTTTTCCCATTCCTGACATTAGTAGGAATCCAATTATAGTTTCTCCTTCAAACACAATCTTTGAAGTATATTTTGATAAATAACCTTATTGGGTTAGAAAAGTTCCCTACTATACTTTGATTCTAAGAGTTTTTATTAAATATTATAAAATGCCTGTTTTGCATGAATTGTTATGATTATATGCTTTCTCTTTAATCTTTAAATGTAGTGCATTATCTTAATAGGAGTTCTTATTTTGAACTGTTACTGCATTCTTGGAATAAACCCTATTTGATCATGATGTATTATTATTTATAGACCTTGATGAATCCAATTTTATAGTGCTGGATTTGATATTTTTACATTTATGTTGATAAGTGACAATGGTTTATAATTTTCTCATACTGTCCTTGTTTGATGTTGTTACTAAGGTAATACTACCCTCATTAAGTGAGTCATGACATTCTTTTTATATTTTCTGAAAAAATTATATAAGGCAGAAAATTATCTGTTTCTTGATAATTGGATAAGTTTTGCCTGTATTTTTTCCCTTTATTTTTGCCTTTAGAGTGAGTATATTGGACAGGACAAGCAACTTTGATCACCAATTCTGTTTCTCTTTTTGTTGTTGTTGTTATTGGTTTACTGTGGTTTCTCTATTTTTTCTTGAGTTAATGGGATAATTTATGTTTTTATAGAAAGCTATACATGTAATGTACTTTTTTGGTTTTTATTTTGTAGCTGCTTATAGTTTACTCTTATGATTTTAAACCTGTATCTAAAACAAATATCATATAATCTAGAAATTTTTGAAAACTTCTGTTCAAATAGAAACTTGTATGCAAAAAAATATTCAATGAAGCTCTGTTCACAATAGCTAAATGGTGGAAACAATCCAAATATTCATGAACTGATAAATGGATAGACAAAAGTGTGGCATTTTCACACAATAGAAAATTATTTCTTTTTTTTTTAAAGATTTTCTTTCTCTTTTTTTTTAAGATTTTATTTATTTATTTTTAGAGAGAGAAGGGAGGGGGAGAGAGACAGAGAGAGAGAGAGAGAGAGGGAGAGAAACATCAATGTGTGGTTGCTGGGGGTTATGGCCTGCAACCCAGGAATGTACCCTGGCTGGGAATCGAACCTGTGACACTTTGGTTCGCAGCCCGCGCTCAATCCACTGAGCTATGCCAGCCAGGGCTGAAAATTATTTCTTCATAAAAAGGAATGAAGTACTGCTATAGGCTACAACATGGATGAAGCTAAGTGAAAGAAACTAGACATAAAATGTCAGATACTGTATGATTCCATTTATATAAAATGTCCAAAACAGGCACATCTATAGAGACAGGAAGCAAGAAGCAAGAAATTGTTAGGATTTTGATAAGGATTGCATTGAATCTGTAGATCACTTGGGTGCTAGGGACATTTTAACAAGTTTAAGTCTTCCAATCCAGAAACACACTGCTTTCCTTTAAAAGGTGGATTGATCTTTTACATAGAGGGTCCAGCACAAATAATGCCCTTTTTATTACAAAATCTATTATTACAAAATCATAAGAATGCAATTCTGTAACATAACAATATCACACTCAAGCACACCATATGACATTTTAGATGAAATGTTCAAATTAAAACTAAATTATTACACCCATATTATTAACTCTACCAACCACGCTTATGCAGGCCTTACTTCCGTCAGACCTTATATATTGTGATACAGATACTTTCAGAATTTTATAACCCACCTCATTTTATTATTTTCTCACCATGCTTTCCCTTTACTTCCCACTTTTGTTTTTTTCTCTTACTTCTTCCCCTTGGATCAATCAAGTTTACTTTATTTCCTCTACATTGGTTTAGAAACAATAGGTTGTATCACTTCTTAGTGCAGTGGTTCTCAACTGGTGGCAAGTTTGCCTCCAAGGAGACATTTGGGAATATCTGGAGACATTTTGGTTGTCAGCTAAGGAGTGTTCTACTGGTGTGTTCTACTGGTCTCCAGTGGGTAGAGGCCAAGGATGCTGCTAAATATCCTGCAGTGGACAGGACAGTCATCCACCAACAGAATTATGCAATCCAAATATCAGTAGTGCCAAAGTGGAGAAACCCTTAGTGGTACCATGGAATGGATGCTACCAGGCATTACCTCTTCATTCTGTTTTTATTAATTATAATTTTAGTTAAATCTTTTTATTTTTATTTTTTTATTTTTATTGTTGTTCAACCACAGCTGTTCCAATTTTCCCCTGTGGCTTTCCCCTGCCCACCCCCCATCCCTCAGTCAATCCCCTCCCTGTTGTCCATTACCATGCATCCCCTATACATGTTCCTTGAATCAACTCTTCCCCTTTGTTTCCCTGGGTTATCCCTTTTCCCCTTCCTCTCTGGTCACTGTCAGTCTGTTCCTTATTTCTACGCCTCTGGTTCTATTTTTGCTTGTTTGTTTTGCTCATTAGGTTCCACTTATAGATGAACTCATGGTATTTGCTTTTCTACCACCTAGCTTATTTCACTTAGTATAATACTCTCCTGTTCCATCTATGATCTTGTGAAAGGTAGGAGTTCCTTCTTTCTTTCTGCAGTAGTATTTCATTGTGTGCATGTACCATGGTTTTTTGATCCACTCATTTACTGATGGACACTTAGGCTGTTTCCAGCACTTGGCTATTGTAAATTGTGCTGCTGTGCACCAGAGGGGTGTGTAAGTTCTTTTGAATTGGTGTTTCAGGATTCTCAGGGTATAATTCCAGCAGAATCACTGGGATCACTGTATCAAAAGGTAGTTCCATTTTCAGTTTTTTGAGGAAGTTTCATACTGTTTTCCACAGTGGCTGCACCAGTCTGCATTCCTACCAACAGTGTGCCAGGGTTCTCTTTTCCCCAAAACCTCACCAGCACTTGTTGTTTGTTGATTTATTAATGATGGCCATTCTGACTGGTGTGAAGTGATATCCTATGTGGTTTTAATTTACATCTCTCTGATGGGTAGCAATGCTGAGCAAGTTTTCATATGTCTATGGACCCTCTGTATGTCCTCCTTGGAGAAGTGTCTGTTCAGCTCCTTTGCCCATTTTTTAATTGGATTGTTTGTCTTCCTGTTTTTTTCTTTTTCTTTTTTTCTTTTCTTTTTTTTTATTTTTTATTTTTATTTCAATCATTGTTCAAGTACAGTTTTCTCCCCCCTACTCCCATTCCAGCCCCTCCACCCAACCCTCCCCCCTTCCCCCCATTACCCCCCACCCCTAGTTTTTGTCCATGTGTCCTCCAAATTTGTTCCTGTAATCCCTACCCATTCCCCCCTGAAATTCCCTCTTCTCTCCCCTCTGGCCACTGTCAGACTATCCCCTATTTCAGTGTCTTTGGTTATATTTTGCTAGTTTTTTGTTTTGTTTTGTTTTGTTGTTTAGATTCCTGTTAAAGGTGATATCATGTGGTATTTGTCTTTCACTGCCTGGCTTGTTTCACTTAGCATAATGCTTTCCAGCTCCATCCATGCTGTTGCAAAGGGTAGGAGCTCCTTCTTTCTTTCTGCTGCATAGAATTCCATTGTGTAAATGTACCATAGTTTTTTGATCCATTCATTTACTGATGGGCATCTAGGTTGCTTCCAGCACCTAGCTATTGTAAATTGTGCTGCTATGAACATCGGGGTGCAAAGGTTCTTTTGTATTGGTGTTTTAGTGTTCTTAGGATAGAGTCCCAGCAATGGAATTGCTGGGTCAAAAGGCAGGTCCATTTTTAGTTTTCTGAGGAAGTTCCAAACTGCTTTCCATAATGGTTGTACCAGTCTGCAGTCCCACCAACAGTGCACTAGGGACCCCGTTTCTCCACATCCTCTCCAACACTTGTTGTTTGTTGCTTTGTTTATGATGGCCATTCTGACTGGTGTGAAGTGGTATCTCATTGTGGTTTTAATCTGCATCTCTCTGATGGCTAGCGATATTGAACATCGCTTCATGTGTCTTTGGATTTTCTGTATGTCCTCCTTGGAGAATTGTCTGTTCAAGTCCTTTGCCCATTTTTTAATTGGGTTACTTGTCTTCTTAGAGTGGAGTCGCATAAGTTCTTTATATATTTTGGAGATTAAACCCTTGTCTGAGGTATCATTAGCAAATATGTTTTCCCATACAGTTGGTTCTCTTTTTATTTTGATACTGTTTTCCTCAGCTGTGCAAAAGCTTTTAATTTTGATGAGGTCCCATTTGTTTATTCTTTCCTTTATGTCCCTTGCTCTAGGAGACAAGTCAGTAAAAAAGTTTCCGCATGAAATATCTGAGATTTTCCTACCTACGTTCTCTTCTAGGACTTTAATGGTGTCACGCTTTATATTTAAGTCTTTTATCCACCTTGAATCTATTTTTGTATAAGGTGTAAGTTGGTGCTCGAGTTTCATTTTTTTTCACGTAGCTGTCCAGTTCTCCCAACACCATTTGTTGAAGAGGCTATTTTTATTCCATTTTATGTTGCTGCTTCCTTTGTCAAATATTAATTGACCGTAGAGGCTTGGGTTTATTTCTGGGCTCTCTGTTCTGTTCCATTGGTCCATGTGCCTGTTTTTATGCCAGTACCAGGCTGTTTTGATTATAGTGGCCTTGTAGTATAGTTTAGTGTCAGGTATTGTGATTCCTCCTACTTTACTCTTCTTTCTCAAAATTGCAGCAGCTATTCGGGGTCGTTTATGGTTCCATATAAATTGTTGAAGTGTTTGTTCTATGTCTGTGAAATATGCCATTGGTACTTTAATAGGTATTGCATTGAATGTGTAGATTGCTTTTGGTAGTATGGACATTTTAATGATATTAATTCTTCCAATCCATGAACACGGTATATGTTTCCATTTGTTTGTGTCTTCCTTGATTTCTCTCCTCAGTGTTATGTAGTTTTCTGAATACAGGTCTTTTACCTCCTTGGTTAGGTTTATTCCTAGGTATTTTATTTTCCTTTTTGCTATTTCAAATGGGATTTTTTTCTTGATTTCTGCTTCTGCTGTTTCATTGTTGGTGTACAGAATGCCTTTGATTTCTGGATATTGACTTTGTATCCCGCTGTTTTACCAAATTCATTTATTAGGTCAAGCAGTTTTTTGGTGGAGTCTATAGGATTTTCTATGTACACTATCATGTCATCTGCAAACAGTGATAGTTTTGTTTCCTCCTTTCCGATTTGGATTCCTTTTATTTCTTTTTCTTGTCTGATTGCTGTGGCTAGAACCTCCAGTACTATATTGAATAGAAGTGGTGAAAGTGGACATCCTTGTCTTGTTCCTGTTCTTAGTGGAAAAGATTTTAATTTTTGCCCATTGAGTATAATGTTGGCTGTAGGTTTCTCATATATGGCCTTTATTATGTTGAGGAATGCTCCCTCTATTCCCACTTTACTGAGTGTTTTTATCATAAATGGGTGCTGTACTTTATCAAATGCTTTTTCTGCATCTATCGATATGATCATGTGGTTTTTGTCTTTGCTTTTGTTTATGTGATGTATTACATTTACTGATTTGTGTATATTGTACCATCCTTGCATACCTGGAATGAATCCAACTTGGTCATGGTGTATGATCTTCTTAATGTACTGTTGGATGCGGTTTGCCAGTATCTTGTTGAGGATTTTAGCGTCAATGTTCATCAGCGATATTGGCCTGTAGTTTTCTTTCTTTGTTGTGTCTTTATCTGGTTTTGGGATTAAGATGATGTTGGCCTCATAAAAAGAGTTTGGTAGTCTTCCATCTTTTTGGATTTTTTGAAATAGTCTGTGAAGGATAGGTGTTAGTTCTTCCTTAAATGCTTTGTAGAATTCTCCTGTGAAACCATCTGGTCCAGGGCTTTTGTGTGTTGGGAGTTTTTGGATTACTGCTTCGATTTCTTTTGCTGTTATTGGTTTGTTGAGGCTTTCTGCTTCCATTTTATTGAGATTTGGAAGGTTATATTTTTCTAGAAATTTGTCCATTTCATCTAGGTTTTCAAATTTCTTGGCATACAGCTCTCTGTAGTAATTTGTTACAATCCTTTGTATTTCTGTGGTATCTGTTGTAATCTTTCCTCTTTCATTTCTGATTGTGTTTATTTGGGTTTTCTCTCTTTTTTTCTTGATGAGTCTGCTTAAAGGCTTGTCGATTTTGTTTATCTTTTCAAAGAACCAACTCTTGGATTCATTGATCTTTAGAATTGTGCTTTTAGTCTCTATGTCATTTAATCCTGCTCTGATCTTGGTTATTTCCTTCCTTCTGCTTGCTCTGGGCTGTCTTTGTTGTTGTTCCTCGAGTTCTTGTAGACGTAGGGTCAGGTTGTTTGTTTGAAATGTTTCTAACTTTTTTAGGTGGGCCTGTATCGCTATGATCTTCCCTCTCAGGACTGCCTTGGCTGTGTCCCATAAGTTTTGGGTTGTTGTGAGTTCGTTTTCATTTGTTTCCAAAAACCGTTTGATTTCTTCCCTAATATCATTCTTGACCCATTCATTGTTTAATAGCATGCTGTTTAATCTCCATGAATTTGAGTGTTTTGGGTTTTTTTCCTTGTGGTTGGTTTCTAGTTTCAGTCCCTTGTGATCCGAGAAATTGCTTGGTATGATTTCAATTTTTTTGAAATTGTTGAGGCTTGTTTTGTGTCCTATCATGTGGTCAATCTTTGAAAATGTTCCATGTACATTTGAAAAAAAATGTGTATTTAGCTTCTTTGGGATGGAGGGTTCTGTAAATATCAGTAAAGCCCAGTTCGTCTAGGGTATTGTTCAATGCCACAATATCTTTGTTGATGTTTTGTTTGGAAGATCTGTCCATTTTTGATAGAGGGGTGTTAAAATCCCCCACAATAATTGTGTTGCTGTCCATATCTTTCTTGAAGTCCTCTAAGATTTTCTTTATGTATTTAAGTGCTCCTATGTTGGGTGCCTATATATTTACTATGTTTATGTCTTCTTGGTGAATTCTTCCCTTGAGTATTATGAAATGACCTTCTGGGTCTCTCTTTATGGATCTTCTTTGGAAGTCTATTTTGTCAGATATGAGTATTGCTACCCCGGCTTTTTTCTCCTGTCCATTTGCTTGGAAAATTTGTTTCCAGCCCTTCACTTTCAACCTGTGCAGATCTTTTATCCTGAGGTGGGTCTCTTGTAGACAGCATATGTGTGGGTCATGTTTTCTTATCCAATCAGCTATTCTATGTCTTTTGATTGGAGCGTTTAGTCCATTTACGTTTAAGGTTATTATTGATAGGTACTTATTCATTGCCTTTTATGTACGTGTGATCCTCTCTCACTCTCTCTTTTCCTTTCTTTCCTTAAAGCAGTCCCCTTAGCATCTCTTGCAGAGCTGGTTTAGTGGAGGTGTATTCTTTTAGACTTCTTTTGTCTGAGAAGCTTCTTATTTGGCCTTCTATCTTAATTGAGAGCCTTGCTGGGTAAAGTAGTCGTGGTTGCAGGCCTCTGGTTCTCATTACTTGGATTATTTCTTGCCATTCTCTTCTGGCTTGGAGTGTTTCCATTGAGAAGTCAGCTGTTAGCCTTATTGGGGCCCCCTTGTATGTTACTTCCTTCTTCTCCCTTGCTGCCTTTAAGATTCTCTCTTTGTCTTGAAATTTTGCCATTTTAATTATGATGTGTCTTGAGGTGGGCCTCCTTGGGTTCCTCTTGATTGGGACTCTCTGTGTTTCCTGTATTTGTGTGACTTTTTGTCTCATCAAATTAGGGAAGTTTTCCATCATCACTTGTTCAACTAGGTTTTCTATCCCTTGTTCTTCTTCTTCTCCTTCTGGTATCCCTATTATACGGATATTATTACGTTTCATATTGTCTTGCATTTCTCTTAATCCCTCTTCATTCTTTCTGAGCCTCTTTTCCCTTTCTTGCTCTTTCTGGGTGTTTTCTTCTATTTTGTCCTCTAGCTCGCTGATCCGATCTTCTGCTTCATCGATCCTGCTTTTCATTCCTTCTACTGTGTTCTTCATTTCAGAGATTGTATTCTTCATTTCCTCTTGGCCCTTGTTGAGAGTTTCTAGTTCCTTTTTTATGCTGATGTAGTTTTCATTGAATTCATTGTAGCTTCCCTGTAGTTTCTCGTAGCTCATTGTGAGCTCATTGAGCTTCCTGACAATCACTGCTTTGAATTCAATATCTGATAGTTGAATTGCCTCTGTTTCATTTAGCATTCTTTTTGAGGCTTCCTCCTTTCCTTTCATTTGGGGAGTATTTCTTTGTCTTCCCATTGTTTGTGAGACTCTTCTTGTTCACCTCAGCTTCTTATATTGATCTGTTCTGGCTCCCTCGGTTTATGATGTGAACTTCTTTAGTAGAGTAGCAGTGAGTTTCAGTGGTACTGTTTCCTTGACCCCCCAAGCTCGCTGGTCTTGGGCTGTTGTTTAAGTTGGCTTTGTGTTTGCCTTTGGGTTCTGATTGTTGTTGAGTCTTTCTTTGGTGGTTCCTTCCCGCCAGCTGGTTAAATGTGGGTCACTCTGTCCACCACCTTCTATATTTTGTTGTGCTGGTGAGGGCAGGTTGTGTTGAGGCTGGTTCTTCTGTGTGTACAAGGTTTAAAGAAATCTTGTTCAGTTGTTTGTATTGGGTACTGTCTCTACTGTTTAGTTGTATTTCCAGATAAGCCCTGGATTGAGGTTTGTGTAGTTACTACTCCCTCCTTCACCTTCTTCTGCTGTTATCTGTTAGTGGTTCCTTAGTTGTTGGGTTTCCTCTTCCAGTGGGTATCCTGGTGTTCACCTCCTCCACCTATTCTTTTTGTCATCAGATGGAGGGGAGGGCAAAATGGTTTAAGACAGCAACCGAGAATTCTATGCTATTTACAGTAGTAGCAAGTAGGGAAGATATAGGAGATCCTTTCACTATGTATAGTGTTAACCGTGGTCTTCCACCCAGCTAGCTGATTTTTAGAAAGGATGGAAAGAAGATAAGACTCTTGTTGGGGGAGGAAGGATTGTGAGTTGGATCTATAAAGCAGAGAGGTTGTGGGCGGTCAGATTCTGGGGTAAGGTGAGAGTAAAGGATAGTAAATAGGTGTAGTGTGTGAGAGAATAGAGTTAACCACTACAGTAATAGAGTTCAGGAAACTTTGAAATGGGCTACGATCTGGGGGGGGGGTGTTGTGAAGTAATTACAATTGCATGGAACAGCAGTTATTTACAATAATATTATGGCAACATTCATATGGCAGAGTCTATGAAATCTAGGTAATAAGGATATGGAGTACAGAACATTGAGTAGTATGCTGATAGGACACAGGTGAGTTAATGGACAGTAGATTAGTAATACAGTATAGAAAGAGATATCAGGGGAAAGCTGTCAGGTCATACAATAAAACCAGCCTAGCAAAGCAGGCTATACAAAAATAAGAGGGATATAAAAATATTGTTAAAAAAAAAAGATGTAGGAACACTGGAAAAATAATAATAATACAAATATGCAATAACTTGCAGGTTCTCTGTAATAGCAGAGTGACATTTATCTCACTGTCCCAGCTGTTGTGATGCCCCTTCTTTGGGTTCATCTTTGGTCTTTTCACCGATCCAGGATTTTGTCTCACTTGTAGGTATTTAGGAAAAAATTTAAAAAAGAAAAAAAATAGAAAAGGCAGACGAAGGCAGGAAGAAGAGATAAAATTGGAGGACAGGAAGGAGGAAGGAATAAAACAAGAAATCAGGTAAGAGAGGAAAAAGAAATCAAAAGAGAATAAAAACAATAAAACTTAAAAAATTAAAAATTGTTAAAAAAATAGAATCAAATTAAAAAGTCTCTTGATTTCAAAGTGGCCAAACCGGTTTTTCTGCTCTTGCTGGCTGAGGCAGTCTGAAGGATGACTTGTTTGGCTTTTCTTCCTAGGCCCGTGGGGCAACTGGCGCGACCCGCGCTCCCCGCGCTCCCCGAGCTCCGGTGAGCGGGCGCGGCCCGTCTGCTGCCTGCACGGCCGTCTGCCGCACGCCGGTGCTCCCGAGGGTGGGCGGACGCGGCGCCCGCCCGCAGCCTGCGCGCTCACAGCTGGGGAGCAAACAGGCCTGAGCCACTGATCACTTCAGGAGAATTCCCCAAACAGTGTCTGTGTCCATTCACTCCTTCCTCTTGGGAAATTCCTCCCGATCGAGCCCACAGCTCTCCAGTGGCCCGGTTTCTCTCACCGCCAAAGCTCCAGCCAGAACGGTGACCCTGGGAGTCCGGGTCCGCAGCGTGACTCGGCTCTGGCGTTCACTGCCTCCAAAGCTGCTCGCCACCCGGTGTGCCCACCAGCACCTGGACTCCTCCCAGAGCCGCCCAGACCTTGCTCGGCTGGGGAGGGAGCAGCCGACCTGGCTCTCTCCCACTAACCCTATGGCAAACCCAGCCGCGGCCCCCGGGCCTGGGGCTGCAGCCCCGGGACCACACGCCTGTCCCGGGAGCCTACCTTGATGCAGCGATCTGTTCTTTGTTCTTTCGGTTCTGCCACAATCCTTGGTCCTCCGTTCTCAAAAATGCTGAAATATGTTGGTTGCTTGCCTTTCCACTCCAAAGATTGGTCAGGACTCTCTCCCCTGAGCAGAGGAAAGCCAAATCTGCTCCTTCCTACTCCGATGCCATCTTAGATCCGTCTTCCTGGTTTTGAGTCATATGAGTTCTTTATGTATTTTGGAGATCAAATCGTTGTCCAAGGTATCATTGGCAAAAATGTTTTCCCATACAGTTTGTTCCCTTTTCATTTTTAATGATGTTTTCTTTAGCTGTGCAGAAGATTTGTAGTTTGATGTAGTCTAATTTGTTTATTCTTTCTTTCCTTTATATCCTTTGTGCTAAGAGATATATATTAGTGAAGATATTGCTACATGAGATATCTGACATTTTACTGCTTATGTTTTTCTTTAGGACTTTTATGGTGTCATGACTTATATTTGAGTCCTTTATCTATCTTGAGTTTATTTTGGTGTTTGGTGTAAGTTGATGGTCTAGTTTCTTTTCTTTTCTTTTTCTGTTTTTTACATGTAGCTGTCCAGATCTCCCAGCATCATTTATTGAAGAGGCTATTTTTACTCCATTTTATGCTCCTGCCTACTTTGTATATTAATTGACCATAGAGACATGGGTTTATTTCTGGGCTCTCTGTTCTGTTCCAGTTATACATGCATCTGTTCTTACGCTAGTACCAGACTATTTTGATTACAGTGGTCTTGTAACATAATTTGTTATCAGGTATTGTGATCCCTCCTACTTTGTTCCTCTTTCTCAAAATTGCTGAGGCTTTTCAGGGTCATTTATGGTTCCATAAGATTTTTGAAATATTTTTTCTATATCTGTGAAATATGTTGTTGGTATTTTGATAGAGATTGCATTGAATCTATAGATTGCTTTGGGTAGTAGGGACATTTTAATGATATTAATTCTTCCTGTAATATTTAACATTTAAAATAAAATAGTAGTTAACATTTAAAATAAATTGCCAACATATTTTATCCATTTCTGAGCTCAACTTTGTTTAATCTGTTCCTCTGTATTTATCTATTCTGAAGCCCACTTTGACAGTTCTTTTGGCAAGGGTTGGTATATGGTAAGCTCTCTCATCCTATTTATATCTGAAAATGCATTGCCTTCACTTCTGAATCATAATCAGGTGGATATAATATATTATATTCAGAGTAATTTCTCCTGTTTTTCCCATTGACTTGTGTTCCTCATGAAAGTCTTTTGTCAATTCCAAGTGTCATTTCTTTGTAGGCAATAATTTTTTTCTGTCATATTTTCAGATTTTTCTTTATTCCTGATGTTATGCAGTGTCTGTATGATGTATCTAAGTGTATGTTTTATTTATTCTAATTAGAATTATCAGAGGATCCATGTTGCTTCAACTTTGGAGAATTCTGCATGATGATTTCTTCAATGGCTACTTCTCTACTATTGTCTTCATTCACTTCTGGGACTCCTTTTCAATGCATGTTGGAGCTTTTCAACCAATCATTCCTATCTCTTGCTTACTTTCCTTGTTATTTCTATGTCCCTTTTTAGTGCATCCTGGATGAATTCTTCAGAGTTACCCTTCCTATGATCCCAGTTTGGCTCCCATTCCCATGCACAAACCAATCATGGGCTGGCCAGATGTAGATCACATGTCCACTCCAACACATAGAGGCTGAGAGAGGGCAAGGGAAGCATAGTTTTTCAAAGAAGAATAAAATAATGCTACTAACTCTAAAGGGAAGAATGACACTGGGCAGGAAAAACAGGAGATGTTCACTGGAAATGGGTGTCTCATCCCTATTTCTCCTATTGAGCCCAGCAAACTCTATTTATTGTAGAAGGTCCTAATGAATCAATCTTGGCTTCGTGTGATCTGTCTCTTGCACTCCATTATTGGTTAATTGCCCATCTCCTCTGCCGGACCACATACTGTTAGCATCAGATACTAGGTCTTCTCCACACTTAAATCTGAAATAAGACTTAGAAAGAACTTGGGCTCCCAAGCAATTCATACCAATGCAAAAGGAAATCATGTGAAAATGTATTATGTTTGTAAAGTAAAGGACTTTGTGGGGGAAACATCAGGATGCTCAAGCCTGCCACAAAACACTACTCTGTAGCCAGATTTGTAGAGAGCACAGAATCTACCTTCCTACATATACAGTGGGTGGATAATCCTTTGATGACCATCCTTCCAGAGGCACCTGTTATCTGAGACATCCTTGAAAATAGGTTATCTGGAGGTTTCTCAAGCCATTTCAGCCTTCCTGGAGCTTGGGATTGAATGTCAATTTTGAATAGTCTCAACTTTCTAGTTTTTTTTTGTATCAGAGAGGTCTGTAAGTTCCTTCAAACAACATAAACTAAAGGAAAGCAAAAACCTGTCTTGTTTGATGCTGTTCTTTCAGTGTGTAGAACAATGCCTGGCAAAGAGCAACACCCTAATAGCTATGTATGACTCAGTAAATAGAAATCCACGTTCCTGGCAAGGTCATTGGTAGCTATTGTAAGAAGGATGTGGGGAATTATCTGAAAAGTTCTAAGCACTTGACTAGTGATGAAATAAAAGGATAATTGGTGTGTAGGTATGTGAGCATTCAAACCATTTTGCCCTAATATTGCTGGAAGGGAACAGTGGTCAGGAGAGGGTTTTAAACATCCTTGTTAGCTGTTTTACTTTATTAAGGTCTGTTTTAGCAATAAGCATCTATAACCTCAGTAAGTGTTAGCAGTGAGACTATGAGTATCAGTCAACCCATCTCTAAAATGAGGATCATAATGATGACCATGTAAGGACTTGGGAGATAGGAAGAGATGACGCATGAAAGTGCTGCACAAGGCCTAGCATGTAGTGAATTTTATACTTGCATTGTGAACCTAGCTAAGCTAGTAAATGCTCTCATTTTAGGATACTGTTCCCTGAGTCCAAATCAATGGTCTTGGTGGTTGCAAAGATGGGGAGAGAGAGAGGATATTTTCATTCTCTTGTGTCTATTATAGTTTGACAGAGTTTAGAGTACTTCAGCATGCATCATGATATATCTTAAAGTTGGCCTCCTATTAGATCATTCAGTAAATAGCTATTCTATGTTTCCTATGTGGCAGGGCCAATGCTAGGTATTAGGGAGACAGTGATGAAAAAGATAAATCCAGTCCTTGCCTTCATGGCATTTATAGTCTAGGATGTGAAAGAGATAGGGAATAAATAATCAGACCTATAATTTAATTACTTAATTACAACTGTGCTGCATGTTATGAAATCAGAGTACAGGATACTATGAGGACAGATGGAGAACCTAGCTGAGAAAGGGACAGGGGGACTTTGGGAAAAGGCTTTCTGGAAGATGTGACATTAAACCAAATCTTTCTGAAAGATGTGTAGGAGTTGGCCAAGCAAAGAGAACAGTGAAAAACTGCCAAGGGAGAGGATCACAGCCCCTGACCAGGACAGGATTTGTTTTATTGGAGAATTAGTAGCAGGACAAGACAGGTGGAGCCCAGAGAGTAAGGAGGGGAATGCATGAGGTGAAACCAGGGGCCAGATCCCTCAGGCCACCCTTGTATATCCTTGTGAAGATTTTGGTCTTTACCCTGTGGGTCCTGGGAAAGCTATCAGAATGTTTTAAGTGAAATAACAATACAGACATTTGAGTCCTGTTCTTAAGAACATGGACTCTAAAACCAGAATGCTTGAATTTGAATTTCATCTTAGCTATTGGGTTATTTAACTCTCTGAGCCCCAATATTCTCATCCATATAACCAGAAAATAGAAGTCCTTATATCATAAGGTTGTTTCAAATAAGTGTATACCTGTGTGTACAACATGTACAATACTATTGCCATATATGTATTATACACACACGCACACACACACGTGTATATGTATGTGGTCAATTCTTGAACAATGGAGGTTTAGGGGCACTAACCTGAGCACTCCCCTTACCCTTCAGTAAAAAAAGAAATGCATATAACTTTTGATTATACTGTTGGCTCTTTGCACCAGCAGATTAAGCCAACTGTGGATCCAAAACAGTGTTTTCTATATGAAGTTGGGAAACACATTGGGGAAATCACTATTGAGAATGTGAAAATACCTTTTGATCTGTGGTTGGTTAAACCTGCTGATGTGAAACCTACAGATATGAAGGGCCAACTCTATTTATTGAAAAAGATCTGCGTGGCTGGAGTAGCTCAGTGGATTGAGCACGCGCTGCGAACCAAAGTGTCGCAGGTTCGATTCCCAGTCAGGGCACATGCCTGGGTTGCATTGCAGGCCATGGCCCCCAGCAACTGCACATTGATGTTTCTCTCTCTCTCTCTCTCTCTCTCTCTCTCTCTCTCTCCCTCCCTTCCCTCTCTAAAAATAAAGAAATAAAAATCTTAAAAAAAAAAAAAGAAAAAATCTGCATGTCACTGGACCCACACAGTTCAAACCCATGTTGAAGAGTCAAGTGTTCCCTGGCTGGTATGCTCACTAGATTGAGAGCCAGCCTGAGAAGCAAAGGGTCACCAGTTCGATTCCCAGTCAGAGCACATGCCTAGGTTGTGGGCCAGGTCCCCAGTTGGGGGCACATGAGAGGCAACCACACACTGATGTTTCTCTCCCTCTCTTTCTCGCTCCCTTATCCACTCTCTAAAAATAAATAAATATTTTTTTTAAAAAAAGAGTCAACTACATATTAAATATATGTATCATTTAATATAATACCATTATGATAAAAGGACAATAATTATTTGTATTTTTGTGCGTGGTGAGTATGTGTGTGTGTATGGCTTATGTACCTGGCATAGCTGAAATTCTACAGAATTTTAAACAATCACTATTTGAGCTCTTACTATTATTATTATTGTTTTGCCCAGGTTAAACCCTCTGAAATCCTTATGTAGGAGCTCATATCTATTCCAACTTTGGAGATTCTAAAAGCTGCCAACTTGTGCTCTTGGGTTTGCTAGGACAGATTTTTCAGGAGGGGGAAGGCTAGCCTTGCAGGTTCTTTCTCATGAGCCAGTGGTGAGCAGCTATTGAGGCCCTTAGAGAAGAGCTGGTTCCATCTCCTAACGTCATCTGATGGAACTCACTTTGAGAGGTGGCTAAGTCTGGACTCTGGAAAAGATGTTTAGTTCTCTAGCCAGAGGAGGGTAGAAACCAGTTAGTTGCAGACACTACTGGACAGAACAATAACAACCTGGATCAAACTTGTGCAAAAAGAAGTCCAAGTCATTTCCTCACTGCTCTGGATGAGCTTTAGAGGCTAATCCATCCCTAAAAGGTAGAAATGAAACACTCGCTGCTGCTTATCTCTCTGAGGAGAGTCGCCCACTGAGCAGCCCCTGGGGCCTGGAGGTCACCACAACACACAGGGAGGGGTGGGGTGTGATTTATTAGCATGTGCATAGCTCTCTTGGCTTTTTGTCCTCTGAGCAGAGCTGGGAACCAACCAAGCCCAGCTACTTTGCATACTAATAAAGATTGGTGCATGTAATTATTCAGCAGTCACACTGTTATTCCTTGGAGATAAATCATCCCTGGTTTATTTACCCTTCATCCCTCAAGTTATTTTAAGTTGCCTTTAATGCATCACATCTCAAGTTGAGTGGAAGTAACGACTACTTTAGTTTTTAAGACATTCATAGGTGGAGAGGCTTCCCTTTGGTTCCAT
Organism: Phyllostomus discolor; assembly: GCF_004126475.2. NCBI lineage: Eukaryota > Metazoa > Chordata > Mammalia > Chiroptera > Phyllostomidae > Phyllostomus > Phyllostomus discolor. The sequence continues at coordinate 110,782,769 of NC_040905.2, read as the reverse complement.
CTATATTTCTGAGGGTCTCTGCCAGAACCAGCACCCTCCCCTCCTTCATCTTCTTGGCTTGATTTTTCATGTGTGATTGTGGAAGCACATTCAACAGCAGGGTGAACTGAGTCAGTGCCATGATCACTTAAACAACTAAAAGTTGATGGGAACTTTTGACACCCTGGGTTAATTTGAATTAGGACTGAGACTGACTTAGCTTCTTACTCCTCAATGAATCGTATTATCCTCCGTCCACCAAAAAATCATGGGAATGAGGCAGTGGGACACTTGCTTTTGTCTCAAAGGGAACATACATAGACCACCTTTTTCTCTCCAGGAACCTCTTCCCAGCCTATTTTTTTCGCTTATATCCACCTTGCAAACCCAAAGATCTCACCTCCCACATTGTACATGATTGAAGAGTTGGTAAAATTTCATCAGCAGAGATAGGACAGAATAAATAACTTGCTCCTGCAACCATAGAACTTTGTCCTGGAAGCCCATCTTCCATACTGCCTTGTATTCTTTCCATAATCACCCAAACCAGTAAATCCATGTTTTAGTGGATATCTCAGTTCTGGAGTACCTTGGTAATTAACAAACACTTGACATTAGTGCATACACTTTCTTTTTTACTAGAGAACTAAACAAAAAACATGCAGAGACAAATGGAGAGGAACTGATCATCAGTGTGGGATCATTAAGTGACTGAGCAATGAGAAGAGAAGGTGATGAGCCTTGGCTTGTATGGTCTCTGGCCATCTCAACAAGAGGATGGAGAAACCCAACCAGGTGGGGGCCTTTAGGGATAGACAGAATCACTTTAGCATTTGCCTGGGACACAATTAGTGGCACCCCTTTGCTTTACTAACCAACACATTGAAAGTGCCTGAAACAGTTTACTGAGAACTTAGTAGACACCCAGCAAATGTTCATTGAATGAAGAACTAATTATCTTGCCTCTTCTCTTTATGCTCGTATCCCTTTTGGAATTTTCCACAAAAGAAGAAAGTGCATTCAGGTGAGAAATGTAGTCAGTTTAAATACATTTATGTTAATTATGCAGACATACTAGATGTCTACAAAAATGAGGATAGACCTACACCCCAAACCAAGGTGATTTCAAGGTGCCCATTTTCCCACATCTCTGTGTCTCCTGTAGGAGAAAACCTGCCCTCTGATTCCCGTGGTGTTCTTCCTTCATTTGTACTGGGTGAGTCATGATGGGGAGATGATTTAAAATATAGCCTGAGTGGGAGGGAGTTAGTCATTAAAAATGTATTTTCTTTGGGAGTTTGCTTTTAAAAATTTGGGCCAAGAAATATGTACAGGAATGTTTGGCTTTTAATAATTAAATCTTGCATTGTTTTAATTTTCTTCAGAGTGTCTCTCTGGAGGAAAATAAAGTTGCAAAGCCAATATTTATGTCTTTCCTAAAGCACTGGTTGCCAGATGAAATGAGTTTCGCTATTCTTTTTTCCTCGATGGCTGATTTGTCTCCAGAGGGCTCCCTTTTGAATTTGCAGGAAAAGTTTAATGTTCCATGAGAGTGGGGAGGAATCACTGCAGCAGGGGCAAAGGATGTGAGTGTTCTCGGTTTAGGAGGTTCTGGATTTAGAGTGTGGTCCCACACCTCCAACCCAATCCCACCCTGCAGGCTGCCAGCATCTTTCTTCATCTCACTCCACTTCACACCCAGGCCATTCCAGGAGGGAGCAGAGGCCCAGCATCCTGTGAAAAGTCATTTTTTGCCTGAATGCTTTAGGCAACCTTTCCTTTCCACCTCCACCAGCCTGCCTGCCCATAAGGGGGTGTCCAGACACATGCAATGTGAAAAATATTCAGCATACTGAGTCAGGATTTGGATTGTTAAGATTCTTCCCTTCCCAGGTGACACAAACCTCATCTTTGCATATTTTCCTTCAAGCCCCCACTGGTGGGATCCACACCTGTAACTATCTCAGTCAGCTGGTCCCCTTTTAAGCCAAGAGAGGGAGATGGGGACCCGGGGCTCTGCTGTGTGCATTTGGAACGTCTTGGCTCTGCTGAAGCTGTTACAGGGGAAGAATAGCTTCTGTAATTGCTGCTTTGGATGTGTTTGGCTTTATAAATCAGGTGTTCTTTACTGGCCTTGAGGCAGGGAGCACATTGTCACAAGACTGAGGCATCTGATACCTCTAATGGGGAGCATGAGTGTCCTTCTAGTAAAGACATTGAAACTGGATGTTAGGAACCGTGGAAAATGCCTGGTCCTATCTGGATAACTAACACCACTGACTGCTGTCTACAAGGACCCAAGACAGTAATTGAGAAGGGCAAATATCATACCTTTCCTCAACATCCTGGCAACAAATGTAGTGTTTCACAGCACCGTGTTTAAACACTCCAGGGAAGATACAACTGGCACTTGGTGCAGCTCTGTGGAAACCTTGAGTGGAAACCTTAACTTCAGTGAGCATCAATAGCCTCATCTGATCCCTGGCTGGTATAGCTCAGTGGATTGAGCATGGTCTGTGAACCAAAGCATCGCAGGTTCAATTCCCAGTCAGGGCACATGCCTGGGTTGCAGGCCACGGCCCCCAGCAACTGCACATTGATGTTTCTCTCTCTGTCTCTCTTTCTCCCTCCCTTCCCTCTCTAAAAATAAATAAATAAATTTTTTTTAAAAAAGAAAAGAAAGTGAAAGAAAACAAAGTGAACATTAATGAAAAAACCTTTAAAAATACAATGCAATTTTCTCTGTATTGATCATGTATATTCAGTAAGTACCAAATAAATGTCTGCTGCATAAAAAAAATACTCATCTGTTAAGTAGGAATAAAACTAGTGGTTATTGGATTCCTGTGAGGATTGAGAAAACCAAAAAAGGACATGGCACAATACTTGATAGTAAGAAGAGACTCATTGAAGATTCCCTAGAAAAGACATATGGTAGCATTTAATGCTATTGGAACCAGACAGACTTGGGTTCAAACTCCAACTTGGCTACTTAATATTGTTTGTGACCTTAAGAATGATATTTGTAAGCCTTAGTTTCACAGTCTTGTGGCGGAGACACTAATACCCACCTCAGAGGAATTTTTAAGGATTAAATTTGGCTACATATCCAAAGTACCACATGACAAATTATTATTGGTTTTTGTTGATCAAAGAAGGAATGGATAAAGGAGGTTGATTGTGGCCATGTTTACCAAACCGTTTCCTGTGTGCTGGGCTTCTCCTGGAATCCTTTCTTTTCTAAATATCTATAAAAGTCAGGTTGGAACTGGATGTGTGGAAAGCTAAACACATTCTCTCCTGAACTTGAACTTGTCTGACTTCATTTATTCAACCAATTTTACTCATATTCATTATAGTTTCATTCATTCAGAAATATGAATTGAGCCCTGGCTGGTATAGCTCAGTGGATTGAGAGCTGGCCTGTGAACCAAAGGGTTGCTGATCTGATTCCCAGTCAGGGCACATGCTTGGGTTGCAAGCCAGGTCCACAGTGGGGCCGTGTGACAGGCTACCACACACTGATGTTTCTCTTCTTCTCTTTCTCCTTCCATTCCCCTCTCTCTAAAAGTAAATAAATAAAATCTTTAACATAAAAATTATACATATATTGAGCAGATGGAGTGTCAGGCATTGTCCCAGATATTGGAGGTAAAAGAAAGATACAGTTCCTCCTCTTAAGTCCAGGACAAAGTCTTAAGCTTATATATATATATATATATATATATATATAGAAATTCTTTTGAGAGTCTAATAAAAGACAGGGATTTCCTCTCAAGTAGCTGAGCAGTAGAGAAGAATCTTCACAGACATATAGTTTATAATCTTAAGCCATTAATAGACCCACCTGCATCCAGCTTGACCTGCACCTTGCATCTTATTTGATTTCCTTATGTTTGACATTCTTAGGGAAACAGCATTCCATTTATATAAGAAGCTGACCCTATCTCACCCTACTGCAACTATATGTTTTCCAGCCAGGGATTGGAACACCCCACCAAGAGACCACCCAGCACACAGACTCATATTCACCACCCCACAAACAGACCCCACGATTGCTTGGCCCATTGATGTATATGATACAGGCTTGAACATTAAGAATATATTTTGAGTATGTTTAAACTGAGCCCAAGAAAGAATCAGCCTCTTTGAAAGAAGAAAAATATGTGAGATGAGAGGTTTGAGTGATTCCAACATTTGCAAGAAACAAGTATGTCATTGTTGAGAGTGAACCCAACTTTTCCAGAAAAGGTGATGGAGAGAGGGAGAGAGAGAGTGGGAGAAAGAGAGAGGCAGAAAGAGAGAGGCAGAGGGAGAGGGAGAGGGAGAGGCAGAGGGAGAGGGAGAGAGAGAGACAGAGGGAGAGGGAGAGAGAGAGGCAGAGGGAGAGGGAGAGGGAGAGAATGAGAATGAAGGGGAGAGTATATGCATATATACTCTACGGTAGTCTTCCAGCCTCTTGTTTAATTCATTCCTGTGACCAAGCTGAATTCTGCCCCTATCCAGAATTTGGGTATTCAACCCTATAGTGGATTCCATGATTCATCACATGCTACTTTTGCATAGCCTTGCTTTAGTTGAGTTTCTGTTACTTGCAAGCCATGCAAACTTGATGAATATAGCATCTGTGGACCAGTCTCTGGGCTCCAGGGAGAGAGAGATTAGAAAATGTGATTTTTATGGCTTAGTGGAAACAGAGTTATGATAGAAGAATGCACGGGATGCTATGGCAGCATAAAGAATGGGCGCTTAACTCAGGAATCCCATGAAGAGTGGCTCTGCTGTGTTCTTACGGGAAGATTCAGGATTGGTTCTATTGTTCTTTGATAAGTGAGAGTGTACATGTGTATGATCTAATGGAGACAAACTAACCTGGCTTAGTCAACTGGCACAATAATGAGAATTTTAAGCAGATTCTCATAGTGGGAGGTTTTATGATTCACCTCCTTTCACCTCCCAAGGTATCCTAGGGTGTGTCTTCAGTAAGACAAATGGCAGCTCCTGGCTTGTGTATGTTGATCACAGCATTAATCCATCTCCCATCCTGCAGGCTTCCTCCTGACACTTCCTGTTGAACAGCAGGCCTCATTAGCTAGTTGTGTCAGGCACCTTTCCTGCTGCCTTCTCCCAAAGGAAAATGTTGTCTCTTTCATTCAGGAGTTGAAATCCATCTGACACCTGATATCCCACTGCATATATATAATTCTACATAATGAGACCCTTAAACAAATAGCTCCCAGTTACCAAGCCCCTACAATGTATTAGGTTCTATTTCAGTTTCCTTATATAATATACATCATCTTCTTTATTTTTTACAATGGCCCTGCGAAGTAGGTATTACTGTCTTTGGTTGTGGATGAACACCTAAGACTTGGTTGAGGCACTTGTCCAAAAAGCTTTAAGTCTCTGATTCAGGACTGTGTGAACCCACAGCCCATGTGCTGGAAGGCAGTGTGTTGGCTGGCCAACAATGAATTTTCAGTACTTGGGGCAGTTTCTAGCACATTGTTGACTTTTGACAGCTATATTCTAGAATTTGGGGGTGTCAAACTCCTTTTCACTGGGGGCCAAATCAGTCTCATGGTTGCCTTCAAAGGGCCAAATGTAATTTTAGGACTGTAAAGGGGAAGGGTTTGCAGGAACAAGTAATAAGAACACATGGACAAAAACAAGGGGGGTGGTGCGGAAACGGGAGGGAGGTGGGGAGGGCTGGGAGGGTGTAGGCTGGGATGGGAGTACAAGGCAGAAAATTGTACTTGAACAACAGTTAAAATAAAAAATAATGTAACTACTCCTTAACTAGGGACAAGGAGCTTGGCACTGCTGCCAGGTAGAAACAAGGTGCTGGGCCAGATAAAACAAGGTGGAGGGCCAGATTTGGCCCATGGACCTTGTGTTTGCCACCTGTGTCCGAGATGGATGGAACATCCAGGTGTCTGAAAATACATATGAAAGATTATAAACTCCCAGAAAATGTCTATTTGAGACACATGAGTTTAGAGTTAAGGGTTATGTCATAGCTGATATAGTCCTACTCTGCCACTTTATGGATGGGGAAACTGAGATACCAAATTGTGGATCAGGTAGCTTAATATCACACATTGTGTAAGAGTTGGAGCAAGGCTTGGCATCACACTTTTTGCTGTTGGATCTGGGAATGGCTACCTTTTGCTAGTGTCCTTGCTGGGTCCCTTTCATCTGTGTGCTATCTCTTTCTAAGGGTGCAGGAAATAAAGATGGGGAGACGAGACTGTTGGGGCTGCTACTATGATAACACAAGTCACAATACTACCCTAATTGCCTGTATTACAAGCATGGCAGGGCTGGCACATGGGGGCTCTCAATGCAGCTCTCCAATTAATCTCTTCTTCTCTGATTAAGGCTCACATCCTGCATTTGTTGTGGTTAAAAGATTGGTGCACAGGATGTTTCAAAGAGTTCTGTGCGATAAAATGAGTGCAGGAATTTGGGGTTAACCATGCTGACATTATCTCAGACATGATCACTTTGTGGTCTGGAACACCTGAAACAATATGGAGCCCCTTACCAGCTCTGTGTCCCTCGGGAGCCCTGGTGTTTTCTTGGCTGTTGGCAATGATTGCTTGTAATGCTGCTGCTTATAAGGCCTAGCAGGGTCAGAGGGGGTTGGAGAGGCCTCTCTGTCTTGGCAGAACTGGGGAAAATATTGACTCATGCTATGTGTTAAGTATTCCTTTGTTAATCAAATGCACATTTATTGCAAACCCATGCTGTACCAGGTCTTGTGCCTGGAACTGGGCTACAGTGAGGAGCATGCTCCTGGACTCCTGGGGCATTTGATCTGGAAGGGGAAATGGTGAGTAATCAAATTATCATGGTAATAAGTGAATTATTGTAGACTTAGAGAGATCCTGTGGAGGCATGGGACAGTATTAATTTGATGTAGTAAACACATAGCATTTTCTCTGTGCCTAACATTATTTAAAATACTTTAGTAATAATATTTAATATTAATAATAACCCTATGAGGTAGACATAATTATTATTGTTATCATTTTGTATGCATGAGGAAGCTAAGGTGCAGAGAGATTAAGTTGCCCAAGGTCATACAACTGCTAAGTGGTGAAGTTGAAGTATGTACCCATGCAGTCTTCATTCAGAGTTCATGCACTAACCATTCAGGATACCACCTCTCTTCTAAGAATATATTCCAAAGGTATCAGTCTCTGTCTGAGGTTCCTTGCAAAGTGACATTTGGGATGAGATTTGAAGGAGAAAGAGGACATGTTAACTAAAAAATGGGGAAATAACATTTCAAGTGGAAGAAGCCACTTGGGCAAAGTCCCTGTGGATGGATGAAGAATGGCAGGTTAGGCTGGGAGATGCCCAGTGAGCTTGCTGTGAGATGAGGCCAGGATTTAAGTTGGAGCTACATGTCACAGGACACTGAAGGCCCTGCTCAGGATATTTTTGATCTTCACCCTCGAGAAAATGGGAATGCTTCAGAAGGTGGTAAGCAATCATACTTGCTTCTTGCAAAATGTTGCTGTGAATCTAGGAGTCCTAGTACCTGGAAGGTTGGAGACAATGATGACAATGACTATAACAATAATGATGACAACAGTAGTATTAGTAACAACTATTATATCTATTGAATGCTTATCCAAAATTAGGCACCTGCTATATCCTTTATTAGCAATATATCATTCAGTTCTCATAGTCACCTTCTAAGAGATTAGGAATAGGATTATACCCATTTTATAGATGGATACTCTGAAGCTTAGAGGAATTCAGCAGTTGGTTGGCATTATGTGGCTGATACCTGGCAGGACCAGGTATTGGAACCAGACCTGTCTGATTCCAGATGTTGGCTTCTATCTATGGTGGTGACTTGTCCTGAGAGAAGAGAAGAGGAGGGGTACATGGGCCATCTCAGCTAATGATCATTAGTTAGATGTCAGTGTCCTATGGGCTTTTCATCATGTACTATCTAATTTAATTATCATAACAATCAGTGAGCTAGACATTATTGGTTCCATTTCATAGATTAAGAAATACAAGCTCAGATAAATTGCCCAAGGTCACACAGTTTAGATTCTGGATTTTAGCCTAGGTCACCTGGCTTCAGGAAAACCAGTATTTAGTTATCTAAGGAAATTGCCCTGACTCCCTCTGGTCTGAATTCCCAAACTTTAATGCTACTCTCTTTGGAAGATGCATTTTGCTGTCTAACCAAAAGTTATCCCCTTCCCCACATTGTCCATTGGGCTGCAGAATTCTAGTTGTTTGAAAGTGTTGAGTGGTCACATTCTTTAGTGGAGGCAGGACTTTGCCCCACCCCACAGGTTGGATCTTGATTTATACTGATTCATACCTAGGGTAATCCTTGTAATACATGCAGATATTAATTATCAATGATAGTGGGTGTGACTTCATTCTGGCCAAAGAGAGGTTAGGAAAAGTCTGCTGGATAGAGGGTGTGGGGAAAGTTTTTCCAGTTTTAGGGAAGAACTAAAAGCTTCTCTCTAGTTGAATTAACCAACCCTGAACCAACTTGCCTCTGGATATCTTGTTACATATTTTAATAGGTTTTTTATATGCTTAAGCTATTTGGAGTTAATTCTATTGTTACTGGAGGCCAAAAGTATCCTAAATGATATATTTCCTTTTGGATTAATCCTCAGTAACCTTTGAGAGAGGAAGGAGAGAGAAGGAGCAAGATGAGGAAGGGAGGAAGTGAGCCAGGGACTTAAGAACAGGTGAGATGAAGGGGATTTAAGCATTCTCCTTGCCCTTTATGCTGTAGGAATTGGTGGAAATGCCCTTGTTTCACTCCTGCTATTTTTGAAGCATAATGGTGCTCTCTCTGCCTGAGATAATCTGAGCTTTGGTCCCCTAAATTCCCCAGCTTACACCCTCTGTGTTCCTAGGAAGGATGCCTGTCTCTCCAAAGGATGCTTCTTTTAAGGTTCTAAGCATTGACACTAGATCTGGAAATTTTAGATCTTTGATTCTTTTTAAAAAGCACATTCTTATAAGGAGCTGTACAGAATGCTGTCAGCAGTGTAAGACATACTCCACAGTGTAAGAACTTGTAGATTAACTCTCATTGTGTTTCCTTGTGGTCACTGAAGACACAAGGTACACACAGCATCACAGAGAGACTCACTGTACATTCTGATCCTGCCAGTCAGAAAAATGGCTCAGTTTTGCCCAACTTATCAAGGGCTGGAACTCTGAGGGCTCAACCTTTTGGACAGTGATTTAAGATGATTTGTATCTGTTTTAGATGAGGTATCAAAGGCTTGATCTGTGCTGACCTCCTTGTTGGAAGTCAGGAGGAAGCCCAAAGTGTCCAATGGTGATGGATTAGCTGTGTCTTTCAGGGACCTTTTTCTGGTGCATATAGGATATATTCTTACTGAGCTCAGATCTACTGACATCTTCAAACCTTCAGGAAGCTTTGTCTTTGAGCTCTTTAACAATATAGGAGGTAAAGAAAGACAACAAAATACCTGTTTATGGGCCCCCCAATTTAATGGAGGTGGCCTGGGGAACTCTTTTGCTTTGAGACTCAGCCATGAGCTTTCCTTGAGCCCTTTCTGTACACCAGCACTAGGGACTGTTTTTAACATTCACAGCACCTCTGTAGAGCCATATGTGGGATATATTGCACTGATAAACACAGTTAATCACCCTTCTTGGTATCCATGACTTCTGCCATGTTAACTTGACTTGCTTTGGGCAACTGCACAAGGCAGGAACAATGATTCTGAACCTAGACTTCAAGAGGTCCTACAAGTTTTACTTGCTCTCTATGAAGTGCTGCCATTACCATAAAAAATGCCTGGGCCAGTGACTGGTTATAGGAAGTAGATACAAAATATATGGAAAAAGGACACACCCAGCTGGGGCCAGCACAGACCAACCAAAAATTGACAAACCTCAGACATGTGAATCAACCCAGGGGAGAAGGCAAAGCCATCTGGTCAACCCCTAGGGGCCTTCAGATGTGTCGGCAATAAACCCTTATCATTGAATATTGCTGAGGTTTTGGTGTTTATTGAATAACATTACTGTGGTAATAAAGAACAAATACCAGATATGCCAGCATTTACACATTGTTTGGAAACAGTTTTAGTTTGTTACCTCTGAAAAACTATAACTCTTTGTAAGCATGGAGATAACAAAATTGATGATGATGATAATGTTGATGATGTTAATAAATAATGATGAATTTGATTTTGATTATGGTGATCATGATGCTTATGATGATGATGATGGTGATGATATATTATACACAATAATCACAGCAACCCCATGAGAGGGAAACTGTTATTGTCTCCATTTTACAGGCATGGGAACTGAGGCTTAGATTGATGAGCAGTTAGCCCAAGGTCACATAACTAGTACACATCTCAGTGCCTTGAGCACCAAACACAGCAATAAGCATAGAGTCAGTCCTCAAATGTTGGTTTGCTGAACGAGTAACTATACTTCAAATTGTGTTTAGTTGAATAAGCCTAAAGCAGGTTAAAGTAAAATAGTACATCTGCCTTAAATGAACATAAATGAGAAGGATAACTTTTCCTGTTTCTTCGGTCTTTAGCTTATGTAGCCTCTTTGTGCAGTGAAACCTAAATACCTCACATTTATCCATTTGGCTTCATTCCTTGGTAATACATTAATACTAACCATTGGATTATTGCTACAAACAGGAAAACATACCCTGTTGTATGTGTGTTTTTTTAACAACACTACAACTCAGGTTTGCCTTATTTTGAAATCTAATTCAATTACAGAGAAGATATAGCTTGTGGGTGATTAAACTGTAAATTGTGGGTGTTTTCTGGGTGATTAGATTACTAAACATGTTTCCTGCCATAAGTCACCTCTATCCCTATTGTATATTGTCTATGCCTACTCAAGGATGGGAGCATTCCAGCTGACATGCACCACATTGAAGGATATTTATGGTTCATCTCAGACTCGGAATATCTTCTTCAAGGGGATACCAATGCTTCATGTAAACTCCTAAGACTTATTATGCTTCTCTAAGTGGAAAAGCCCACTTGACAGATCTCTCTTTTTTCTCTTGCCAGTATTCAGGTATTGAAACACCAAATTATGAAATGTGACCTTTCTTGTTTTCCATAAAAATAATTTCCGTACTGTCTCTTCTAGGTCAGGGCATGAAGGCTAAAGGCCTTGCCTTCTCCATGATGAGTTTCTCAGGAAAGCAGGCAATGTGCTGAGGTTGAGAGTCTTTGATATGCCTGTGCCTGCATTAGAAATTTCAGCTGTGAGTAGAAAAGCTGGTTAGAAGGGCTTCTTTTCACTGGCCCAAGGCGAACAGCAAAGGAAGGGGGTTTTATTTCAACACTGACTCATTGTTTCTTTAAGAAATATTTATTGAGTGGTGCAATGTGCCTAGACCACTTAAGAAATGTAACAACATAGCTGTATTTGTCTAGTTCTTCATGGCTTATAAAGCACCTTTTGAATAATTTTCTCATTTGCTCCTCACAAAAATCTTATGAAGTAGGCAGGGCAAGAATAATTGTGGTATTTTTGAATTGCCAGTGATCATGTTGGGCATGAATTTAGCAATTATTATATACCAGGGATTACATTTACATTATGTACTTCACAAATGAACCCTTTGATGTGGGTGCTGATGTGGGTGCACCACACACACACACACGCACACACACTCAAGGAAGCTTGAGTGACTTGTCCAAGATTACATTACTATTAAGTGTCAGATCTTGGATTCAAATCCGGAGCTCTCTTCCCCCTAGAACTCCATGCCCTTAATCACTAAGCCACTTGCCTCTCAGCACTGTAGTCTGGATTTGCTGTCTTTGATATGGCTCTTCTCTTGACATTAGAATTCTCTCAGAGATTCATCCTGGTATAAAGAGCTGAATTAGCAGCAGAAAACTCTTAACTTTTTAGATTTCACCTCTAGTTTCTTTTTGGCCAATAAAAATTAGAAATTCATGGAGGTACTATTCTCTCAGAGAAGGTCAGAGAGTCCAGTACAAGAACCCAATTTGCTGGGACTTTTGTTAGTGTAGCAAAAAAGCAGAGATTTTTTTTAAAAATCAGTAAATTAGCGGATAAGAAAACTATGGTACATTTACACAATAGAATATTACATAGGAGAAAGAAAGAAGGAGCTTCTACCCTTCTCGATAACATGGATGAAACTGGAGAGCATTGTGCTACGTGAAAAAAAACAGGTGGTGGAAGACAAATACCATATAATTTCACCTATAAGTTAAACCTAATGAACAAAACAAACAAACAAGCAAAATATAACCAGAGACGTTGATATAAAGAACAAACCGACAGTAACTGGAGGGGAAGGGAGAAAGGGATAATGGGGGAAAGAACAGGAAGGGCCCTTAAGGAACATGTATAAAGGACACATGGACAAAGCCAAAGGGTTTAGATATAAGGGTGGGAAGTAAGGATGGGTCGGGCAGGGGTCCTGGTGGGGATAAAATCAGAACAACTATACTTGAACAACAATAAAAATAAATAATAATAGTAATTTAAAATATCTCTTAAGAGCTTAATCTTTTTTAAAATTTTTATTGTTGTTCACATACAATTTTCTGCCTTTCCTCCCACCCTTCCTCCCCACCCCAACCCTCTCCACCTGCCTCCCCTGTTTACACCTCCCCTTGTTATTGTCCATATGTCTTTTGTAATTGTTCCTGTAAACCCTTCACCCTTTTCCCCCATTATCCCCTTCCCTCCCCTTCTGGTCACTGTCAGCCTGTTCTCAATTTCAATGTCTTTGGCTATACTTTGCTTGCTTATTCATTTTGTTGATTACATTCCTGTTAATGGTGAGATCATATGGTATTTGTCTTTCACTGCCTGGCTTATTTCTCTTAGCATAATGCTTTCTGGTTCCATCCATGCTGTTGCAAAGGGTAGGAGGAGCTCCTTCTTTCTTTCTGCAGCATAGAATTCCATTGTGTAAATGTACCATAGTTTTTTGATCCATTCATTTATTGATGGGTACAATATTCAAAAATCAATAAATGTAATACATTGGATAAACAAAATCAAAGACAGAAATCACATGACCATATCAATAAATGAAGAAAAAACATTTGATAAGGTACAGCACCCATTTATGATAAAAACACTCATCAAAGTGGAAATAGAGGGAGCATTCCTCAACATGATATAGGCCATATATGAGGGAACTACAGCCAACATTATACTCAATGGGAAAAAAACTAAAAACTTTCATACTAAGTTCAGGAACAAGACAAGGTTGTCCACTTTCACCACTTCTATTCAATATAGTAGTATTGGAAGTCTTAGCTACAGCAATCAGACAAGAAAAGGAAATAAAAGGCATCCAAAGGCATTGGAAATTCCAAGGCATTGGAAAAGAGGAAAGAAAACTGTCATTGTTTGCAGATGACATGATAGTGTACATAGAAAATCCTGTCGACTCCACCAAAAAGCTGCTTGACCCAACAAATGAATTTGGCAACCCAGTGGGATACAAAGTCAATATCCAGAAATCAAAGGCATTTTTGTATAATGAAACATTAGAAACAGAAATCAGGAAAAAAAAATCTCATTTGCTATAGCAAAAAGAAAAAATAAAATACCTAGGAATAAACCTAACCAAGGAGGTAAAAAACCTGTACTCAGAAAACTACACAATAATGTGGTTATTTTCTAAAAGGATTCTTGGGTGAATCAGATTCTGGTTATTCTAGTATATGTTTATCTATGCACTTCCACTTTTCCTTGAATAGCTCTACACAAAGATCTTTCCAATAATTGGGAGGTCTTTGGTAACTACTCATAATAATTCATCATATTTGCAAAGAGATTTACTACTTAAAGGACCTCCTACAAACAGTATTTATTTGATCTTCCCAACCATGTTCAGTGACAGCATAGACATTTTTGCCTATTTAAAGTGTACAATTCAATAGTTTTTAGTATATTCACATGGTTGGACAACCAACACCTTAATTAATTTTAGAAACTTGTTATCACCCTCAATAGAAACCCCATACACACTAAGCAGTCACTGCCCATTTGACCTCCTCCCAGCCCTAGGAATCACTTACCTACTTTCTGACTCTATAGAGTTGCATATTTTGGATATGTACATGAATGAAATTATAAATAATAGTCTTTAATAACTGGCTTGTTTCACTTAACACAATGTTTTCAAGACTCCTCCATGTTATAGTATATATCAGAACTTCATTCCTTTTTATTGTTGAAAAATATTCCATTGCATGGATATACCACATTTCATTCATTTATCAGTTGATATACATTTAGATTCCTTCCACTTTTTGGCTCTTATAAATTTTGCTGCTATAGACATTTGTATTCCAATTTTTATAAACACATGCTTTCATTTCTCTTGGGTATATTTATGAGTGAATTTGCTAGGTTATATGAACATATGTTTAACAATTTCAAAAATTGCCAAACTACTTTCCAAAGTGGCTGCATGCACCATTATATAGGGGTAAGCAAAAGTAGGTCCACCATTGTTCATATGGAAAATAAACATACAGGTCATAATTATACAAGAATAAATTATGTTTCATGTACTCACAGCTGTAAACCTACTTTTGCCCACCCCCGTGCATTCCCATTCTCTCTAACAATGAATGAGGGTTCCAGTTTTTCTACATCTTTTCCAGCATTTTTAATAGACAGCATTTTTAAAAATTCTATTTATTCTAGTGGGTGTGAAGTAGTATCCTGTTGTGGTCTGGATTTGCATTTTTGTTTGTTTGATTTTTTTTAGTGGTAAAAACAATCAACATAATTGTTTTACTCATATTTTAGGATAAGTAAGTATGTAATACTTATATTCTTTTTTTTAAATTGTTGTTCAAGTACAGTTTTCTGCCTTTTATCCTGAATCCTGCCCACCCCCCACCCCCAAGCCTTCCCCATTTCCCTCCCATTTCCACCCCCCCCTTGTTTTTGTCTGTGTCCTTCATACTTGTTCCTGCAAACCCTTCCCCTTTTCCCCTGAAATTCCCTCCCCTCTCCCCTCTAGTCACTGTCAGCCTGTTCTCTATTTCAGTGTCTTTGGTTATATCTTGCTTATTTGTTTGTTTTGTTGATTAGCTTCCTGTTAAAGGTGGATTTGCATTTTTGAATGACTACTGATTCTTAACATCTTTTGATTTTCTTATTGGTCATTGAAGAACTATCTATTACTTCCATTGTCAATTTTTAAACAGGGTTATTTATATTTTAAATATCAAGTTGTAAGAGTTTTTTAATGTTTTGGATACCAGCTCTTTTATCAGTTTATGATTTTCAAATATTTATCCATTCTGTGTGGTATCTTTTAACTTTCATGATGGTATGATTTCCAGCACAAAGTTTTAAATTCCTATGAGTTTTAGTTTATCTATTTTTCTCTTGTAGCTTGTGCTTTTACTATCACATCTAACAAGGCTTTGCCTAACCCAAGATCATGAAGATTTGCTCCTGCATTTTTCTCTAAGGGGTTTGTATAGTTTTGGCTCTTACATTTATATCAATGATCCATTCTGAGTTAATTTTTATGTATGGCACGAGGAAGTCCAACTTCATTCTTTTGCATTTGAATGTCCAGTTTTAACATCATCTGTTGAAAAGACTGTACTTTCCTGAATGAATGCTGTTGATACTCTTCTGCAATTAACTGCTGATAAACATAAGGGTTTATTTATGGATTCTCAATTATATTCTGTTGATCTCTATATGTTGATCCTTATGCCAGTATCACAGTGTCTTAATTACTACAGTTTTGTAGAAAATTTGAAATTGGGGTGTTTCTTCTTTATTTGCAAGATTGTTTTGGCTACTCTGGGTCCCTTTATTTAACTATGAAATTTAGAGTCAGCTTGTCCATTTTTTAAAAGAAAAAGGCAGCTGGAAGTTTGCCTTTTTATAAATAGGGGTTGTGTTGATTCTGTAGATCAATGTGGAAGGCATTTTTGTCTCAACACTTCTAAGTCTTCCAATCTATGAATATGGAATGTCAACAATGATTTGTACCTTTCAGGGTAAACATTTTGCACTTCTCTTAAGTTTATGTCTACATATTTTATTCTTTTTGATGCTATTGTAAATGGAAGTATTTCTTAATTTCATTTCAGGTTGTTTATTGCTAATGTACAGAAATATGCATGCAACCTTGCTGGGCTTGCTTATTAGTTCTAATAGTTTTGTTTTGTTTTTTTTTTTTGAGTCCTCAGACTTTTCTATATACCAGATCTTGTCATTTGCAAATAGAGATAGTTCTACTTCTTCCTTTCCAATGTGAATGCCTTTATTTCTTTTTCTTGTCTAATGTTTCTGGCTAGAGTCCTTAGACAAGAAAGTATGTGTTGAAAAGAAGCATCCAGAGCAGACATCTTGTCTTATCACT
This sequence comes from Phyllostomus discolor, assembly GCF_004126475.2. Classification (NCBI taxonomy): domain Eukaryota; kingdom Metazoa; phylum Chordata; class Mammalia; order Chiroptera; family Phyllostomidae; genus Phyllostomus; species Phyllostomus discolor. Next base: position 110,766,376 of record NC_040905.2, on the reverse strand, counting down.
GATCTTAGGGAGAAGGCATTCAGTGTTTCATCACTGAATGTGATGTTAGCTATGGGTTTTTCATAGATACCTTTTACCAGTGTGAGTATTCCCCTTATTTTCCTAGATTGTTGAGAGTTTTTATAAGTAAAAGGTTTTTCTTTTAATCTTCACCCAAGGACATGCTCATTAATTTTAAAGAGAGGGAAAGAGAGGAAGAGAGAAAGGAAGAGAAATATCAGTTGATGTCCCCTCACACATGCTCCAACCAGGGACTGAATGCACCACCTAGGCTTGTGCCCTGAATGGAAACCAAACCCAAGACCTTGTGGTTTACAGGACAGTGTCCCAACCAAGACACACTAGCCAGGGCAAAAAGTTGTTGGAATTTGTCAAATGTTTTTTCTGCATCTATTGAGATTATCATGCCATTTTTATTCTTTATTATCTACCCACTCTTAATTGTTTTGCCCTTGATTATCTAACCTGTCCCAACCCCGCCCCTGAGACCTTTGCAAATGACCCATAGCTGGAATATCCCAACACTAAACAAGTCCCAAACAGAAGATCAAATGTAAGATTCACTACTTTCAAATACAGATAGGATTTCATGCTTTTTTGGGGTGGAAGACACCTAGGAGTTCTTGACAGAATATATCTTGACATTTCTTCTGCATGGGCTGGGTTCTAAGCAGAGGCTCAGCTTGGTGGAATCACAAACCTGAGGGTATTGGGCTCTGTCAGCCAAGAGCCCTTACAGAACCAGGTTGCTCTACTGACATTCTGTCTATTCCACAGTTACATTGGGTAATATAACCAAGGCCTATAAAATTAAAAAATCAAGATTGAAATAGGGTTTGTTAATTACAGTATTTAGCTGTTGTCGTTATTGTTTCCTTGGAGATTAATGAGGTGAGTTATTGTAACATAATTAGGCTACAGTGTATCTAATCTTTTACAAACCCTTGCAATTCAGTGTTGTTCTAGTATCGTTTGAAGGTTAATTTCACTTTGCTGGTATAGACTTGGCAATGCACTATCTATTGAAATATGTTTTTAATTATATTTGAAAGTCATTCATCGAGGGCTCTGCTGGGCTGTTCTGCACACACTTGCCATGGAGAAATCCAGACACAATTAGACTCATTATGGTCATCCATCCCATGCCCAGGTGCCCCCAGGGCATTGCGGGGGAATCACTGACATATGGTACAATGTGACCTGCTTTGAGCCTCAGCATGGTTTCAGCTAGGAATATTTGTTTGTGGAATCTTTGGAGAAAGTCCCCACCCATGGCATTAGGTCTGTGGGTCAGGTTCCACAGTGGATCTTTAGGGGGCCTGAGCCTGGCTGTGGACTTTCTCAGACACACCTAGCTCTTTCCCACCTTAAGGTTCATGGACACCATTTCATGCTTAGACTATCCCTTACCTGGCTTAGTTCTGGTCATTCATCAGGTCTCAGCTTAAATATTACTCCTTCCAAGAGTCTCCCAGGATCCACCTCTCCCTTCCAACTCCTCCTATCTGCTCCTCCTGTTATCAGCTCTCATTTTTCCCTGTGTTTTCCTGTGTGGGACTTATCACTTTGTGTAATTGAACGCCTTTGTTTGGTTATCTCCTTATAAGGAGAGGAACATAAAACATTTGCTCACTGCCCTGTTCAGAAGTGCATGGCACATATAGAAAAATCTCAGGTGTGGGACTGAATGACCACATTGAGGACTGGCTTGCTAAGCTCCAATAGCCTAACTGTCATGGGAGCCAGCTTCAGCTTTGTATGTCTCCTTTGCATGCTAGTTACATCCATGCTGAGTGTCTGGTCACTCCTCCTCACCTTGCCCCTCCTCCTGCCTCAGTTCACTCATCAGGCACAGAGGATCTTCCTCACAGGGAATGTCCTGAGATGGCACAATGACCACCACAAAGCAGACATTCACCAAGGGCCATTTTCTCATTTGTCTGGAAGATGAGGGTCTTGGCCTGGAAGGTATCGGAGGTCTGACTTCTAAGATCCTCAATATGAGACTGAACAGGTAGCCCACAGGAAGCTATGGAAGAGATGATGGGGTTGGCAGCTGTGGACCACCCAAGTAAGAAATTTAGTGCTAGACTGGGTCTTGCTTTATTGGTTTCTTCAAGGCGAAGCAGGTCTGACAGGGGCATCTCTCTAAAGAATGAAAGGCAAGTAAGATATTTCATGATGGCTTTCGTTTTTAAAAATCATTGCTGCTTGCAGAAGTGTTTTTGGGGTGGCCAGATTTAGAGAAGAGTGTTGGTAAATTGTTCCCAATGTAAGCAAACCCTTTTGCATGTGTGTACATGTCCTTGTGGTACATGTGCATGCATGTCGGTTGCCCACCATGTGAATTTATTTCTCTTCCCAACTATATTGTGGATGGAGAGAAATGTGTGCTCTTCATTGCATTTCTGGACATATGAAGTCATTTCCTGGAGAGGCTGGCATAATTTGGATAAAAGCCATTCTTTGGAGCAGTGACTCAAGCAAAGTCCCAACAGACAGGGAAAGGTCTGAAATAAGGTCTGTGTCTGGGGTAGCTTTCAGGGAGGGTGGAATTGGGGCCCTCACTCATCCAAAATTCCTAGGAGGATGATGGCTCAAAGCTGGGTGTCACTGCTCTTTTGGGTAGGTGATACTGAGGTGCAGGTGTAGAGCATCATTGCAAGGGTCAACTTTGGCTTTCCCTGAGTCTCCATGCCTTCATCTTCAGGGATGCAGGATTGCCTGGTGGTTAAAGCAGGAACTCTGGAGTCAACCACAGGTGTTTGAATCCTGGATCCACTTCCTCCTAGCTACAAGAGATGGGGAAGGCATTTGACTTCTCTGAGCTTCAGTTCCCTCAAGTGAAAATTTAATGGAGTTGTTCTTCCCCTCTGCCATCACACAGAGCATTGGGTGGAATGATAGAAAGTAAGGGACAAAAAAGGAGTCTGACAAGTTGTGAGCACCTATTAAGTGCATGCATCTATATTGGATGCTTTATGCTCTTTACCATGATGAATATTCAGCCCACTGAGGTGGGTGAGATTGTCCCCTTCCTGGAGGAAATAAAAGTTGTCAAGGGCTTATATTGACCATGATTTTCTCTGGGGAAGTCAGCTCCCATCAGATTCAACATGGAGTCTCCATGATCTGCACCATGAACATGAAGTAAAATCAGCATTGTTAACATGGCATTGGAAGTGAAACATATATCTACTGGGTTTGGGAGAGGCCAATGTATAGGAGGTGTCCTCTGCCCAATGAGTATGTTCCACATTGGATGGCAAAAACCAATCTGACCAACACTTCCCCTTGAGATGTGCCAGTGTGGAGTTAGGGCAGAGAGCTCCAGCCCTATTTCTAATACTAATGAGATATCTGGGCTATCCTCTTCAAGGCCTGACACACATTATGAAGGAAGATAATAGTGTATTGGTTAGTGAGCAGGCCAGAACAGTTCCTTGTGCTGTTAACTCCCTTGCCTGAGATGTCTTAAGATAAATATCCTTCATAAGGTACTCTCACAATCACATCAACATTACAACTAAACTATAGAATCATCATTCAGGAATACCTGAAATCTAGCTAAACAGCAATCTTACAACTAAGGATATAAAGAAGTCATGTCAAAACTGGTAGGAAGGGTGGCATGGGCTGGTCCCACACCACATGTGGCTGATAAAAATTGGTAGCAATATCTTGGCTGTGGAGATCCCCCCCACATTGAGGAGCAAGTGGTTTGGGCCCCACACCAGGCCCCCAGCTCAGAGTTCCAGTGCTGGAAAGAGAAGTCTGCATAATTTGTGTCTGTAAGAACCAGGTTGGGGGGGGGGGTGCTTATGGTTGAGTGAAATGGAGGGCTCCTGAAGTCCAGGCTTTCCTCTCAATGTGCCTGTGTATGGGCTTACTTGGATTCACCTCTCTGAGCTCTAGCACTGAAGCAGCAGCTCCAATGGCACCAAGGACATACATGGAAGGACTGAATTGTCTGGCATCAGGTTTAGAGTTGGGGGCAGCTTTCTCCCAGACAGAAGTGCTGGAAGAAGCCATTGTTCTTTTTATGAGACCCCCATTCCACAGAGCTGGCAGGATGACATCAAACCTGAGTCTCTATCAACAAGGCTCATACTGTTTGCTCAACCCTGTTGATTCTCTGAAACCCTGCCCCACTCAACTTGCACCTTTTCCATACAAATGGCCTGTCTTGGTTCATGCTTCGGGCTTTCCTAAAATCTCTCAAACAAGCAGCATCTGGCTTGGGTGCCCCATACCTCATGAGAAGTGGCCCCAGGTCTGGCAGTAGCAGCAGCCAGCCTTGGTTCATAGCCTGGCTTCTCCTGGACACATCCAGGCCCAGCACACATAGCAGCCATCTGAAGATAGCTTTTGTAGCTTATTCTAGTGGCTCTGGGAAGAACACAAGCAGTGACTGGCCTTGGTCTGTACCTCCTAGGAGACCCCAGAGCCAGAGAACCCTGTGAACAACTTTAGGTCATGTCAGAATGCCACCCAACCACCTCCACAAGTGAAACACTCAAGAGGCAGACTCACTGGGCACCAGAGTCCGGCTGAAGTAAGTCCTGCTCTGCAGAGTGGGCCCTTGCACAGCTGATTCTCCACAGTGGTAGGTGGTTGCAGCCAGTTCTTAGAGTCAATTGGCCTGGGGGTTAATCCCTCACATTAATGTGCCAACAACAATGAAAGCTCAACTACAGAAGGAGGATGTACACAATTCACATGATAAAGAGGTGCACCTGGAGTGCCTAGCTCAGATGATCAGGGATGCTGTGCCACTGGACCCTACAGGACACCTACTATATTAGGCCACTCTGCCAAGCCAAGAAGACATAACTGCTCTACTCAATACATAGAAACAAACACAGGGAGGCTGCCAAAATGAGGAGACAAAGAAACATGTCTGAAATGAAAGAACAGAACAGAACAAAACTCCACACAAAGAACTATACAAAATGGAGAGAAGCAATCTACTAGATGCAGAGTTCATAACATTGGTTATAAGGATTATCAATGAACCTAGGGAGAACAACAACAGAAAAAAAAACAAAAAAGAACCAGTCAGAAATGAAAGATACACTGACTGAAATGGAGAATAATTTTCAAGGTATCAACAGTAGAGTAGATGAAGCCAAGAATCAGATTGGTGATTTGGAATATAAGGTACAAAAAACATCCAACTGAAACAGCAAAATGAAAAATGAATTTAAAAAATGAGAATAGTGTAAGGAGTCTCTGGGACAACTTCAAGCAAACCAACATTCACATCATAGGGGTGCCAGAAAGAGAAGAGAGAGAGCAAGAAATTGAAAACCTATTTGAAAAAATAATGACATAAAAATTCCCTAACCAGGTGCAGGAAATAGACACATAAATCCAGGAAGCACAGAGAATCCCAAACAAGATGAACCCAAAAGGGCCCACATCAAGACATTATAATTAAAACCCAAAAGGCAAAGACAAAGTGAACCTTAAAAGCAGCAAGATAAAAGCAGTTAGTTACTTGAAAGGGAGCTCCCATAGGACTGTCAGCTGATTTCTAAACAGAAACACTTAAGGCCAGAAGGAATTGGCATGAAATATTCAAAGTGATGAAAACCAAGGACCCACATCCATAATTACTCTACCCACAAAGCTATCATTTGGAATCAGCAGACAAATAAAGAACTTCCTAGACAAGAAAAAGCTAAAGGAATTTATCACTGCCAAACCACTATTACAAGAAATGTTAAAGGGTCAAGAAGAAGAAGAAGAAGAAGAAGAAGAAGAAGAAGAAGAAGAAGAAGAAGAAAATAGCAATAAACACATATCTATCAACAACTGAATCTAAAAAACAAAATAAGTGAACAAGCAGAACAGAAAGAGACTCATAGATAGAGAACATTTTGCCAGATGGGAGGGGGCCCAGAAGGATGGGTGAAAAAGATGAAGGGATTAGGAAGTGCAAATTGGATTCTACTCATACATCACTCTCTCTGGGAAACCAGCTGTCATCTGATGAAGAGACACTCAACAGACTTTTGGCCAAGATGGAAGCATAGGTAGGTATACTGTGCCTCCTCACAGAACCAAAAGAAGGACGATAACAAATTTAAGAATACGGAACAACCAGAACTGCCAGAAAAGCAAACTGTATGGAAGTCTGACCACCAAGGAGTTAAAGAAGAAACATTAATCCAGAGCAGTAGGAAGGGTGGAGATGGGCAGCCAGGACAGAGAGGTCTGGACTGCAAGGTGGCGTCTGGAAGAGCAAGCAGTCCCACATTTGTGTGTGGATAAACTGGGAGGAACAACTGGGGAGAGAGATAGACTGCACAACCCAGGATTCCAGTTTGGGGAAATAAAGCCTTAAAACCTTGGACTGAAAAAATCTGTGAGGGTTGAGGCAGCAGGAGAAATTCTGGGCTCACAGGAGAGTTCCTTAGAGAGACCCACATGGTCCTGGAACCTACACAAAACTACCCACCTGGGAATCAGCACCAGAAGGGCCCAATTTGCCTGTGGGTAGTGGTGGAAGTGACTGAAAGCCAGCAGAGAGCCAAACAAGCAGCATTGTTCCCTCTGGTACCCCTCCCCCACATACAGTGCAACAACACACTGACATAGGTTGCCCCACCCTGGTGAATACCTAAGGTTCTGCCCCTTACTATGTAACAGGCATGCTGATACAAAAAATATGGCCCAAATGAAAGAAAAGATCAAAGCTCCAGAAAAATACAACTATGTCAGACAAGACATAGCCTATCAGATGCACAGTTCAAAACCATGGTAATCAGGATGCTCACAGAATTGGTTGTGTATGGTCACAAAATAGAGGAAAAAGTGAAGGCTATGAAAAGTGAAATAAAGGAAAATGTACAAGGAGCCAACAGTGAAGGGAAGGAAACCAGGACTCAAATCAATGGTTTGGAGCAGAAGGAAGAAAGAAATATTCAACCAGAATAGAATGAAGAAACAAGAATTCAAAAAAATGAGAGGCTTGGGAACCTCTGGGACAACTTTAAATGTTCCAGCATCAGAATCATAGGGCTGCCAGAAGGAGAAGAGAAAGAGCAAGAAATGGAAAACTTATTTGAAAAAAATAATGGAAGAGAACTTCTCCAATATGGCAAAGGAAGTAGACTTCCAGGAAGTCCGGGAAGCTCAGAGAGTCCCAAAGAAGTTGGAACCAAGGAGGAACACACCAAAGCACATCATAATTACATTAGCCAAGATTAAAATGAAGGCGAGAATCTTAAAAGCAGCAAGAGAAGTGTCGCAGGTTTGATTCCCAGTCAGGGTACATGCCTGGGTTGCAGGCCATGACCCCCAGCAACAGCACATTGATGTTTCTCTCTCTCTCTCTCTCTCTCTCTCTCTCTCCCTCTCTCTCTCTCTCTCTTCCTCCCTTCCCTCTCTAAAAATAAATAAATAAAATCTAAAAAAAAAAGAAAAAAAAGCAACAAGACAAAAGGAGATAGTTACCTACAAAGGAGTTCCTGTAAGACTATCAGGTGATTTTTCTAAAGCAATCTTGCAGGCAAGAAGGGGCTGGAAAGAAGTATTCCACGTCATGAAAGGCAAGGACCTACATCCAAGATTGCTCTATCCAGCAAAACTTTCATTTAGAATGGAAAGACAGATAAAGTGCTTCCCAGATAATGTCAAGGTAAAGGAGTTCACCATCACCAAGTCCTTATTATATGAAATGTTAAAGGGATGTATTTAAGAAAAAGAAGAAGATAAAAAATATGAAGAGTGAAATGACAACAAACTCACAACTATCAACAACTGGACCTAAAAAAAAAAAACCCGAACCAAGCAAACAGCTAGAACAGGAACAGAATCACAGAAATGGAGATCACATGAAAGGATATCAGCAGGGAAGGGGAGGAGGGTATGGGGGAAAAGGTACTGAGGATAAGTAGCACAGATGGTGGGTACGCAATAGGTAGGAGGAGGTTAAGAACGGTACAGGAAATGCAGAAGCCAAAGAACTTATATGTACAACCAGTGGACATGAACTAAGGTGGGGGAATGTGGGTGGAAGGGGGTGTGCAGGGTGAAGGGGAATAAAGAGAGGGAATGGGACACTATAGTAACATAATCAATAAAATATATTTAAAAAAACACTAAAAATAACTCAGATTGGTTGTTGAAGAATAACCATAGAGAAAATAGTCAATAATATTCTAATAACTATGTATGGTGTCAGAGGAGTTTGAGGTTTATTAGGATGATCACTTAGTAAGTTATGTAATGCCTCATCACTGGGGTGTACACCTGAAAGTAATGCAATATTGTATGTCAATTGTAGTTGAAAAATTAAAAACGATTTAAAAATTTTCTAAAAAACTGAATTCCCATCACCAAGGAGCTCTCTGTGGGACTTTCCCTTGAGCCATAGGAATGACAGTATGATCTCCATTTTCCACGTAGAATGCTTGGAGAGGCAATCTAAGGCCCACAGTCATACAACTGGCACATGGCAGAACCACTGGGGCACCTTGTGGCATGCTCACTTGTCAGAACCAGCCATGGGACCAGCTGCCATTGCCACCTGGCACAGAGCCTGTGCTTTCTAAGGACAGAATACCAGCTGCCTTCTACCCCCTCAGGAATGGTACAGATGCCAAGTCTCGAGGTCCTCAGCCTCTTGGCTGGCACCTGGCCTGATGAGGCTCTTGGATTTAGCAGGTTAACTTCAGGTAGGAGTTGATTCTCAGCACCAGCTTTGTGACATATAACCATATATAAAATCACATTCCTGAGGTTGGTCACCAAAGGGTCTCTCCATAAAAAGTAGGACATTTTGTTCCATTTCTGTTTAAATCTGAATCCTGCTTTTTCCAACCTCCTTGTTATTTTCTCCACTTTGTTTTTTTTTAAAAGAAGCCCCTCTTTTTTCAGGTGAGATGTTTTTCTGATTTAAACTCCTTCTGTCCCAGTTTAATTTCCCTTCCCTAACATGCCATATTGGCCTTTGCGAATCAATTGGTTTTGTCATACCAGATAAGATGCCTCCCTGAAATGCAGATAAATTGCCCATTATGGAACCATTGTCTTTCAATTCTTGGATATATTCAGAGAATTCAAACAGATTTGTCAAGCCTGAGCTTCTTTTCATGAACTATGCTATGACTGGCCCTTTCTAAATACTGCTGAGTTGCCTTTCCCCAAAAGGCTAGTGGGGCCTTGGATATTTTCTCCCACCCTATCTTAGACAACAACCCTTCCATTGCTAAGGAGGCCACCAGAATGCAAGGACCTTGACCTGCTTTGACTCACTGTCTTCCACACGGCAAGTGGCCCTGTTTGTCAGGCCAGCCCCATGCCTTGAGGTCAGCCAGGGGCAAATCCTCCACAGACTGAAGCCCAGAGAACAGAGCCTCAGAGCATGTTAGGAAAGGGAAATTAAACTGGGACAGAAGGAGTTTAAATCAGAAAAACTTATCTCACCTGAAAAAAGAGGGGGGCTTCTTTTTAAAAAACAAGGTGGAGAAAATAAAAAGGAGGTTGGAAAAAGGATTCAGGTTTTGCTACTTCATACCTCTCTGTCTGCTTTGCTCCTGACCTACACACTAGCATTATCATTATGCTTTGTAATATTATTATATTACAAGAAGGCTTATAGCTACAGAATATTATTAGCAATAGTACTAACTATAGATATTATGATCAATAATGTAATATCGTTGCTCATAATGTGACACATGCTTTTAACAAATATTTTAATATTGTAACAATAGTAACAATAGCATGAACTATATGCCAACATGCTATATCCTTTTATGCACTGAGTCTTTCACTCCTATCACCTTTGTGACTCAGGCACATCTGTAACAACAGTAGCAACAATAGCAAACAATAGTGATGAAGACGAGATATTTGATCATTTTATGTGTTCTAGGCATCTGCTAAACATGCTGATTTTACTTACTTTTCCCAATAATCCAGACACTGTCACTTACTTCTGCCAATAACCCACTACTATTTTTATTGTCAATATGGTTAAGGAAACTGAGGCTCAGAAAGGTTTTATAACTTTCCCAAGGGCACATGAGTGGGAATTCATACCTGGCCTTGAATTCAAACTTAGATGTGATGACTGATTTTGCTTCTTTATTTATACAGGTTAGGAGTTCTTACATTTAAAGTTCCTAAGTGGAAACTCAAAGGAATGAGACTTGATGGGACCTCCATGGGGATATCTGCATATTCAAAGGGGTTCACTGGCACCTTAGCCCAAGGGAAGACATCCATACTTGGTGGAATTCCAAGATCACCTTCAGTCTGTCCATCCCAGCCAAAAGTCTATAACTGAAGTACCCCTTCCTGAGGGCACCCAGACACAATACTATCTTTCCCCTTAAATTGATGGGTGAGAATGTTGAGATCATCCCAGGACTTTTGGTATCCAGCTGTAGGGCAAGAGGTTAGGGAGGTAATGATATAAAGGGCCAGATAGGAAAATAAACAAATTGTACTATTCTCCCTGTTTGAAGGGAGTGCCTGTCTGCAATGAGCACCTACAAATTCGAATTGGGGGAACTTTTGAGGGTGATAGAAATATTCCATGTTTTGATTGTGGTGATGATTATGACTGTATATGTTTGTCAAAACTCATCAAATCATATGCTGAAAAAAGGGTACATTATACTGTAAGTAAGTTACAGCTCAATAAACCTAAACTTTTAAAACAAAGTGCACTGTGTCTGAGTACTGTAACTAACTGAACAAGACTTTGGAGACTGGCCAACCTAGATCTGTCACTTGCAAGCTGTGTGTCCTTGGGCAAGTGGCTTAGGCCTTCTGAACTTCAGTTTGTTGTGGATACTACAATCTTCTGTGGAGATGTATATAGAATAGGAAGTAGATAGTGTTTGGCAATTTCTCAGTGATTTCGAATACAGACAAACCTCATTTTATTGTGTTTCACAGATGTTGCATTTTTACAAAGTGAAGGCAAGCCTATCCTCCAGCAAAAACATTATGACACACTATTGCAATACTTGTGTTATTGCAGTGGTCTGGAACTGAATCGGCAATATCTCCAAGGTATGCCTGTATGTGTCTTTCTAGTCATCACAAGAAAAATAAGAAGGCATCACCACATCTTACACATTAGCCCCTCAATCAGTGGCCCATTATCTTGTCTGTTCAGGTGTTTAACGGAAGCTTCTCTCTCTTGCCGACCTGGGAGCTCAATGAATCTAGAATCCTGCAGCCTGTATCAGTGAGCTGGGCATTGCCTTGCAAGGCAGCCTCGTTGCAACTGTGAACAGGGTAATATTTTCCCCTTTCTTCATATTCTAATGAATAAATGATATTCCCATTGGTTATTTATCTACTTTTAGAATTTGAATGGAATTCTACTGATAATTACGGCATTTCACCATTTGATAGGAAATTGGCACCTGGTGCCTGGAGATAATAGCCCAATTCAGTATCTATGAAATATGGAATTTTCTGCTAATTCCTGCCTTGAAATGTGTAAATCATCAGTGGAGTTGGTTATTAAAATTCAGGAATTTAAAGACCCGAAGCCAAGAGGGAGCGACCCTCCTTCATTAAGATTATAGAAACTACAACGGCTGTGGACCAAATGCTCTCAGCCCAGGAAGGCTCAAAGCAACTCAGGAGCAAGAAAGCTCCTTGGTAATTTGATTTTCTAGGAGACTCAATCCTGCAGAACAGGAGCTAACTGGCTGTTGGGTGCTTGTCAGAATTTTCAGAAATGGAGATGGCAGCAAGTCACAGAGTAAAAGGCACAGACCTTGGGGTTGGACAGATCATGGCTACTCAGCCTTTATTTTTGTGCTGGTAAATTGAAAAAAAATGTCATTTTTAGCAACAAATAACTACTTTCTATCTAACCGTTAATCTAAGATCAAATCTATACATTGTTCATCCACTCATTTAACATTTTACTGTAAGTCACCTTTGTGGAAGACACTGGGGTTAGGATCTGGGGGTACAGTGGGGAAAAAAGCCAGCTTTATTCTCTGATCTTATGGATATTATTCACAAAAGATGAGGTTTTAAGTCTTCAACAATGTCACCATTGATGTTGACTGAATGTAAAGTCCCAGAAAGGAAGATAAACAAATTGTACCATTCTCCCTCTTCAAGGGGAATGCCTGCTTGCAAGGAGTACCTACAAATGTGAATTGCGGGAACTTTTGGGGATGATGAAAATATTCCATGTTTTGATTGTGATGATGATTTATATGACCAGGTATGTTTGTCAAAACTCATTATACCCATACATATGCTTTAAAAAGGGTACATTATACGTAATGTAAGGGTACATTACAGGGTACGTATACGTAATGTAACCATATGTAAGTTACAGCTTGATAAACCTGACTTTCAAAACCAACAAACAAAAAAATGCCCCCCTTAGGATTTAAACAGGCAGTGCAGATCTGTAGTAGCTGCTAGACCTATAGACTTCATTAACCAGGAATTCAGAATTCGGAACACATGATCAGGACTAACATAGGGTTTCTAACTTTGCATTTGGCATGTGAAAGTATACAAACACTTCCACTGCCACTGACAGAGCTCAGAAACTGTGTTTCTGATGGGAGTGGCCCAACCCTGGTCTCCTGGCTGTAAAGAAATAAGAAAGGCCACTGGGGAAGCCAGTTGTCATAATTACATTTTCAGCTAATCTAGAAATCAATCCCAATGCACAAATGGGGTCTCTTGTCCCCAGTCCTAAAATGTCTTTCCAAGCAGAACATCATCCCTGGAATAGCTGCAGCCAGGTGGTGGTGATCTTGCCTAGTTCATCTACCTCCCCTTGGCTAGGTTAAGGATCTCAAGCTTCAGTGCCCAGAAGGTGTCTGAATTCAGCAGGTCACTTAAAGCCAAGGCTATCTCTCATGATGTCACCCTTGTCCAGCAGCACAGACATCTCTCAGATGCCCTTCTCTCCTCCCTGCTTTCTTCTTCCCCCTTCCCTTCTTCCCTTTTAGTCTTTTATCACCTCCTTTCCCCTCTTTCTCAGGAGTATTCTTCCTTTCCAACTCTATCTGCACTAATCTCCTGGCACTTCCCTTGGGAAACTGTTTACAGCTGGGAGGAACTCTAGCTTCCTCAACCCCTGCCTGATTTAATGTCCTCCTTGGCTGGTAGGTGACTTCTCTAGTCAAAGAGAATCTGCTTTAATCCCCACTGAAACCTTACTTCCACTGAGCCCCAGGGAGTCTTACCACTTCAAAAGAAACCATTGATAAGGAAATAAGGCAGCATCAGCTTTTGTTCTTTGGCTGAATTGATAATCTTGCTTAAGTCTACTGGGCTCAGAACCAGGTAAATGAGACCCATCATGTGCTTGCTAACATTTTCTTCTTTGGGGCCTAGTGTCCAAACTTGCATGTGATAGTGCTGGGATGACTTTATACTTTATCTGCCACCTGGGCAGTGACCTTGTGCGAGGCAAAGACAATGCATTATCCTCACAGCCCCCAGGTCTTAGTATAGCATTTGGTAGATGGTAAATGTGAAGTTGAGCTTGGCAGAACCAAACTGACCACAAAGAAAGGGGAAAGAGAAAGAAGATACCCCTAAAGAAGATAGACCACGAGAAGCATGCAGTCCACAGTGGTAGGAATGGTGGGGGCCATTCCTTGCTATAATGGAGTTTGCCCACTTGTCCTAAGTTCTTTGGTTTCCATGCCTGACACTCCTATGGTCACAGAGATATTGGATTTGCCTAGAAAATGTTAAGGGGCCACCTTTTGCTAGCATCTCTATCTCACTTTAACTGAAGAAAAGGGCCACGACAGTCCACGGGTGTCAAGGAGATGCCTTCAAACCTCTGCACATTTCATGATTTCTGTAGCTTTTATGCAAACCCAGACAGTATTAGTCCTGAAACTCTACAGAGCAGAGCATAACAGGACTATTCCCTAGCTCCATTCTTTTTAGTGACATCTCAACTCCCTCCTAACAGATAGCAGAGGTGTCTCACAGCCTTGGTATTAGAAAAGCATCTTTCTTCTCTTTAAGCAGCTTTTTTCCTCCAAGGCCACCCAAGGACATCTTTCCCACCTGCCCTTTCATGATTTTCTTCTCTCTTCCCAGCCTTAATTCTTCTCCTACTCTGATTACTAAGCACATCCATGTCTGCTACTTGAGTCAAAGAGGACTTAGTTGTGAGATCAATGGGAACATGCATGAACCTTGTTCAGAGAACAGTGTTCAATTTGCGTCATATGTGTGCACCTGGTGAGTGAAGGCATGGGTGTTCATGTGTGTGCTCTCTAAAGCTGGGATGTTATGGTGATGTCCCTGTGTGTGGAGGGTACAATGACAACAGTGTGCTCAGCCTTATTGCCTGCAGAGAGATTCTGACATTGCAGTCTCATTCATTTCCCTTAATTACCAGCTATGATGATGGGGATGGATCATGTGGGTACCTATAGTCCAGTGGAGTAGCTCTTCACCCCTTTGCTGCAAGCCTGATCACCCAGCACTCTGTTACCCATTTCATGCAGGGATGAAGTGAACTCAGCCTCCTAGAGAGATGCTGGGATCTATATTTGGGGAAGTTAGGGCTACAGGGCTTTGAAATTCTCTGCTGTCTCCTTTGTTTCAGAATCAGACATGTCACTATCTATAGCAACACTCTCTGCAAGCCTTTACACTTTCCTAAAAGTGCACCAGAGTAGCGCTGGGGGGAGGTGTGATTCAGTCACCCATGGCCATATGGGGCTGCTTCTTGTCCCAGCTTCTGCTCCCTCCTTTCCCACACCCCTTCCTGCTTTTCAGTGAGAGGACTCTGGCACCCTGTTTCCTGGATGCCCTGGAGGGAGCAAGGGAGGGCATTTGAACCCTCTGTGAAAATTTTAGGATGAAGGCAGTAGAGACTGAAGAAAAATATTTTCTCAATTTATTTTTAAACACTTTCTCTCTGCATTTTCCTGTTCTGGTGTCTCTCTGACCGTCTGTCTCCATCTCTTTCTGCCTCTTTCTGCCCCCTCCCCTCTCTCCATCTGCATGTGTCTGTCTCTTTGTATCTCTGCTTTTCTCTCCATCTGTTTGTGTGTCTGTGAATATGTCTTCCCCTCTTTCCCCAGTCCCTCCCCACTGTCTTCTCTCTCCTCTTCAATTCCCCACATTTCTCTCTTGGATCCTGTTGTAGTCTCCCTCTCCTTCTCAGGCACCTCCCTGCTGACAGCCACGGGTTTCTTGCATCTACCTGAGCTTCCAAATTGGCCCCCTTTTCAGCAAGCATCATCATCACAAGAGGTCTGTATCTTTAAGAAAATGACTCTGGAAAAAAATATTTTGGCTTCACATTGCTTAGTCCCACCCATGCTCTACAATTTCCACGTTATCCTGCCCCTAGTTGGCGAACTTGTTATCCTATTTCTAGTATGTCAGTAAATCTATGTTTCTCACTAAGTGAAGGGCACTTGAGGTTTTCCTTTCTATCAAAAATGTCTGTTACATAGAGCTCAAACTTGTGATGATGGCTTGCAGAACTCTGTGAATAAACTAAAAACCATTGACTTGTACACTTTAAATGGGTGACAGGTATGGTATGTGAATTATATCTCAATAAAGCTTTTTAAAAACATAAGCCTAAAGAAGGTATAAAGCATGTTCCATTGTTTTCACCTCAGCTTTAGTGTTTTTCTGTTGGGACATCTGAATTTGGGGGGGTGGGAAGACACATAGCACATAAATGAGAATTTATTTATGACTCTGTATAAATGCATCACAGTGAAATACTGAGCATTAACTTTGGCTGAAATCAGCAGCTAATCTAAACTTTGGCTAGAGGGGTCTAAGGAATGTCAGTGCTAGAAGGGAGAACACAAGGGAAGATGGATGAACTCATAGAAGGTTCCGCTCTCTGTGCGATTTTTCTCACTGATGAAGACAGACTAATTCCAATTACCTCCAGGGTTTGGCACAAATACTATTCTCCTGAAGACTTTGCCTGAATTCCAAGTTTAGAGAAAAATCCTTTTTTGCTGTGCTCCCCACACACCCTGAAATTTTTCTAACAATTGTCATGCTGCATTGTCCTCCTTGGTTTAAGTAGATGTCTTCTCCATTGAACTGTAAAATTCTCAAATAGTGGGAAATTAGGTATGTTTTGCACATAGTAGGCATGAAATAATCATTGGTAAGGAGAC
Organism: Phyllostomus discolor; assembly: GCF_004126475.2. Classification (NCBI taxonomy): domain Eukaryota; kingdom Metazoa; phylum Chordata; class Mammalia; order Chiroptera; family Phyllostomidae; genus Phyllostomus; species Phyllostomus discolor. The sequence goes on along the minus strand of NC_040905.2, from coordinate 110,750,243 downwards.
ATGAAAGAAAAGGAGGGAAAGAAGAAATGAATGAACAAATGAATATGGAAGACTTGGTGTCCAATATGGTCATTAGGCTGATGCAGCTGATTTCAATCAAACATTCAACATCCAACACATATTTGTTGCACATATGTGTACAGTGTTGTTCCAACACTGTTCCAGGCACTGGAAGCTCAGTGGTGACAAAACAGACAAGAATCCCTGGCATCATGGGGCTTGCATTCTAGCAGGGGAAAGAAAAAGATGATCAAAATGAGTCAGTAACCCATATGGTCTATTAGAAAGTGACAAATGAGCCCTGGCAGGTGTAGCTCAGTGGACTGAGCACCGGCTGTGAAACAAAGTATCGCGGGTTCAATTCCCAGTCAGGGCACATGCCAGGGTTGCAGGCCACAGCCCCCAGCAACCACACATTCATGTTTCTCTCTCTCTCTCTCTCTCTCTCTCTCTCGTTCTCCCTCCCTTCCCTCTCTAAAAAATAAATAAATAAATCTTAAATAAAAAGAAAGTGACAATGTTATGGAGGAAAAAAATGGGTGGGGGAGTGCTGGTGAGGAGTGTGTGACCAATTGCTAAATACTGTTGCTATGGTCTTTATTGTCCAGGCATCTGTAGGGAAATGGAAGTTTAACATAGAAGGAAGAAAACTGGAGAACTTGCATGGGACAAGATAAGATACGATGATCATGCTTTGGTGTTTTCTGTGCCCCCTAAGACCTTAAGCTTGGAATTCTAGGAGCAAAAAGGGAAATGGGCAGGACTGGACAAACTACCTTCTTGCTATAGGAATGGAAAACCCGAAATGGGTAACCAGGGCCTGAGTTGGGGCCCATTTTAGCACTCTATTCCAGTTATGTAAGCACAAGCCTTGACACATTAAAAAAGATAAAAACGGGTAGGAAAAAAAAGTGGATACAAGCCCTGGCCAAGTTGCTCAGTTGGTTTGGAGCATCATCCCATACCCCAAAAGGTCATGGGTTCAATTCCCTATCAGAACACATACCCAGGTTTTGGGTTGATTCCCTGGTTGGGGGCACCTACGGGAGGCAACAGATCAATGTTTCTCCTCCCACATTGATGTTTCTCTCTCTTTCCCTTCCCTCTTCCTCTAAATAAACCAATTTTAAAAAATGTCCCTCATGTGAAGGATTTTAAAAATGGGTGCAAACATAGAGCTAGGGACAGAGGAGGCGGTATGAGGCTGAGGGACTTTGTGGCTAGCTGTGGGAGGGGTTGCTCCTGCTCAGTTGCTCTCTTTGAACTTGGATATTTGTTCCACAGCAAACAGAAACCCAAAAATTGTTGGCAGTGGGAGCCACATCCCGAGGGTAGAGAGGGCAGAGTGGCTGGCTGTGGGGAGCCAGGCTGGGAGGAAGCAACACATGAGGAGGAGGCAGACTTTCAGGGCCTCACAGTCTGAGGGCTCCCGTGAGAGTCAGGGCCAGTCTTAATATTCACCAGGTGTTCCAGTAATCAATCATGGGGAAGTGAGAGAAGAGCAGAACAGGTCACCAAAGTGGCCTGGTCCCTGGAGATCCAGAAGGCAGCTCTGCCAAACACGTGCACAGCACAGCCCCTGAGACATGGCAGCTGTGCCACGAGTGCTCATTATCACAAGTGATAACAGCATTATAGCCAGCACTTATTGAGGACTTGCTTGTTGAACACTGCACGCACATGGCGCGTGCACACACACACACCACACACACACACGAAGGGATTATCTCACTCATCGTCATAGCAAAACCATTTATCATTCTGTGAATTAATGACTCATTTGTTAACAGTGAACCAAAACCAAACCCAAATGATGAGAAGCAGAAAAGGAAATATGTCAACTAAGGCAACTGAAAAGATCCAGGAGTATCTGGCTCAGGGCATGACTGGATCCAGGGACTAAACAATGTAGAGGGTCCAGTGCTTCTTCGGTTCTGTTGACACTGCTCCCTACTTCTCTTGGTACCAAGACCCTCAGATAGGTTGTCCATGGTGTAAATGGACTGGCACCTACTCAAGCTCACATTCTTTCAAGGTAAAGTCCAGCAGGACAAAAGTATTATTTCCTGTCCCCAAATTTCCAGTAAATCTCATGGCTTCTCATTGACCCAGATGGGGATCATAAGCACATCCTTGAAAACATTACTGTGGCTGAAAGGGATATCTCTGCTTACATCTGCTACTCAGAAGTGAGGGCTGGGCACTGTATCATATATACTGGAGTGGATGATCAAATGAGCAATAGTGATGGTGCTGAAAATAGGCAAAATGGCAACAGTGGGTAAAAAATAAAAATGTCCATACCTTGGTGCTATTACATCATCTCAATTGTGTAGGTGGGGAAACTGAGGCTTGGAAAGGTGGAAGCACTTGTCCAAGCAAGTCAGTGGTGGAGCTGAAACAGTAGCTGACATCAATCTGTGGACACTCTCAGTCCCTCTCTCCACACAGCCATCACTTCACCTCCTGCTGCTTGCCTCCGTCCCCTCCCTCTTTTCTGATCCGTCCTTGGAGCTGCCAAGTCACTCCAAGACACCAGGGCAAGCATTAGGGTTGACCTGAAGACAGCAGGAGTTTTCACGAGGCCACAGGCCCATCAATCCTGTCATTTTCAGAGGACCATTCCCAAGGCAAAGGGGTCACTAATATCATCATCTCCATCTTCTTTAATGCTAATTACTTTTTTGTCCCACGTCAACATAAAAATCATCTTAATGTCCTCAGTAAAGCGGATGTAATTTCTGACCACAGAATCATCAAACTCAGCCTGGGAAAGACTTTCAGGGGAGAAAAATGTTCTCTGAGCCACAGTGGCAATTCCGAGTGATTTAGAATATCAAGTTGTATGATTTTTAATCATTAAAGGAGATGTAAAAACATATTTTATACACAATCGTTTAATCTTACACTTATTTTTATATTTCTCTATAACAATTTATTGCGATGCATATATCACCATTACATCAGACATTTATGGCTCCATTAAAATTCAATGCCACCATAAATTTGGGCTGGTTAAAGTGGTGACAATTTGTAACAGCTTCCACAAGGACATATTTTATATGTAAGTGAAACTTTGAGAAGAAACTTTTGTAATAAAAAAAAAACTGTGTAGGGTAGGAAAAGGATATAAGATGTTTCCTACTATCTGATACACCTAATGCCTACCCTAATACCTAGTCGTCTTAAAGAAGCACAGACTTTTGCTAAATTACTGTGCTATTTCCAGTATTTAGGGATTAAGGGAATCATATGGTAATGCTATCCCTGACTAGAAGATCCTCCAGCAGCCTCAGACCTGGGAGAATTTCAGAAGTAAGGGGAATATTAATCACAGTTTGTAGACAATGCAGTGTCCATACAATTGAGAGGCTTTCTGATTCTGGGGCATAAGGGTTTTCATGGAGGGACAGGATGAGGGGCTATGGTTTTCAATCATTTGGTCCCAAGATGGTATGTGCTATGTGTTTCCTTTGGGAAACACAGTGCTCGACTCTCTCTTCTCTCTCTCCCTCTCAATCCATCAGAAGGTATTTGAGCAGCTTTTGTGAGGTGTTTTTATAGATGATTTGAAAAGTGGGTGGATATATTCTTGTCTGAGGGAACCATTATCTGGATGCTCTCAAAAGGAAAGGACAGGGTCCAGATCACTTCTGTACCCTCAGGGCCCTAGAAGACTATGTGATACATAGTATATATATCCCCTGTATTGAACTCATCAGGACAGATGGGCAAGGCATCCATGTAGAAAGCCTGGGCAGTCAGTGGCCCAGAATGAACATGACTGAGGGCCCAGTTTCACAGAACAGAAATAGTATCTCACATGACTTCAAGTATAGAGAAGTGAGGAGCTCTGTAAACTTGAGAAGGGTTCATGGCAGAGGAAGGGGGTTAGGTGGGTATGACTTGACCCTCCAAAAGGAGGATCGATGGTAGTCTAGGGCTGAAAAAAATAGGTGGGCTGAGTAAGAGCAATTTCAGGGCTTCCTATGGAGAAAGACCAATCAGGCTGAGGGTGGGAATAAAGTGAAGTTGAGTTTACGCAAGCTTCACCATCTATGTAAACAACAAGGGCAACAAGCACTCATTGAGCAACATGTTGTGTCAGGGTAGAAATGCATGTTATGCATACAATAGAGATAGCAAAGGAATTATTTCCATCCTACTGTTTAGCCTGGCACACTTGGTAAGTGCTTTTCTCCCAGATAAACGACTACCAATGTTTAAATTTTCACAACCAAACCTAAATTGTGGGTAATGCTGCCTGTGATTCTGGTCTTGAGAGAATGGAGAAAGGCAAGTAGAATGGGCAGGTTATAGATAACAATCTCTATTTCTCCAAGGAGTTTCTCTGCCTCAGTGTGAAGAAATAGAAGCTGGAACATTCCATGGCCTCGGCGGGGTAAATTTAAAATTGGGGTTATTGAGTAGACAACTTTTGTTCTTGTTATACTGACTGATGCTGCTGGTTGTGGGGTTGTAAAATCAAGTGTCAGCAGAGGCACTGCCAGCGAGATCAGACAGAACAGAGTTCTCCTAAACAGATATCTCCCCTGGCAAGCATGCCCTGTGGGGGAGGAGTTCTCACAGGGGGATGGTGACACCTTAGAGCTGTGCTGTCCAATCACAGGAGCCCTTAGCCATGTGTCTACCCAGCACTTGGTGACACATGTCCACATATAAAATGATAATGTATTTAACATATTAAGTGAATTAAACATTTAAAAATAATTTTACAGCTTTATTTTCCTTGTTTTGATGTGGCTGCTGGAAAGTTTAGAAATGCACGAGTGATTACATCATTTCTATAAGTGGCTTACTTAGAGTGTTTGCCTCCCTTTCAGTAAAAAGGACATATTTTATGAAATAGATAATGACATTTGGAGGGCATCTTCCTCACCATGTCACCAACTTCTGGACTAGGCTGCTTTAGTATAACCTTTCAGCCACATCTAACTGGTTACCGACCGTTGTCCCCAAAACAATCATTTATACCTCTTTGCTTTTGCTTGGGCCATATTTTCCCTCTAGAGTTCTTTTCTTGTTACTTGTATCACCTTGCTCACCTGGTACCCTCCTATTCATTCGTTAAACCCCATCTCAACCCCCGCCCCCTTTTGGTATCTGCTCTGTAATTAATTGCTCTGTCCTCTGAGCTCCAACCAGAACTTGAATTCACTTTCTGTACTACTGCTCTGATCACCTTATGTGTTAAGTACTCTGTTCAAAATCTATATCTATAGCTGCTTATGGAGTCCCTTGTGGTCAGGGGCTCAGTAATTTAAGTTTATCGAAGGCAGTGTGGGTTGCTGGAGCTGGCTCTATCTGATGACAGGAGCCACTTGTGTGTCTTCCCAGGACCACATTTAGTAGCTTCACATTGATAACTTGAAACTGCCACTGTGGAGTATTTATACCACAGAAATTGGCAAACCATGTAAATCAGGGTTTATAATGGAGTGGAAGGAGGGGAAAGCCAGTTCTTAAACATTTATCACCTCACATTGTTCTAAAGTATAAACAAACAAACAAACAAACAAACAAGCAAACAAATAATAAAAGGCTTCTGGTTATCTGAATCAGCCTCAGAAAACATCAGTCATTTGGGGCAGATAGGGGAAGACTGTTGCTTTCTCTCTTTGATCCAGACAGTTTAAGGAGCTCTCTCTGCAAGCTGCATTATTAGGCTCTGGCAGAGAGATGATGGATTAAACTGAGTGACTATAGAAACTCCTTCCCAGCTCTAAGTACATTGATTCTGGGCATTATGCATGTCACTCAGAAGTAATTAACATAAATACGGCCCTACATTTGTGCAGCCCTTATCTTTCTTTTTCCCATAGAGTTTCATATCCATTATGTCATTATAACATCCCTGTGAAGCAAGTTGGTCTCTCCACCAAATAGAGACATTGGTAAGGTCCAGCATGGACTTTTGCACATAGTTGTCCTTAGTCTGAGAAGGAATGAGGGCCACAGGGTGAAGGTGGATTATTAATTCTCAATCTAGGCAAGAGACAAACTCTGAGGGTCAGAAAGACCAGGCACTTACCTTAAAGATACTTACTTACCCATGGATACAGCTAACAAAGCCTTGCCAGGCCCAGGACAGCATTAAAAATGAGGAACGATGGATATTGGTAGGGGTCAGAGAATGAAAAATAGCATATCCTAATAAATATCAACTACTCTTTTTTTAATGAAAAACAAGGAATGACATTCATATGTTTTAACAACGTAATATTTCAAAAATCATAGTTTTGTTGATTCTGTGTCATGTGTTTTATTTTACTGAAAAGGTAAAGCAATCATTTTCATCAGAAGCAGAGCCACTTGATTTTCCTACTGCTAACTATAAGTAAAGTGAATAGATTTCTCAAATTATTTTTCTTGAACTTTCACCCTAGTGTTTGCTGGAACATATATGCCTAT